>NC_136812.1:45893114-45900614 GCF_951216825.1 Electrona antarctica | reverse complement strand
CTCAACCTTTTTCATGTCAAGGACCCCCAGAATTATCTCTATTGGGCCACGGACCCCCATCTCAAAATATGTAGTTCCAGGGACCTCCCAGAAGCAAATATTTTACTTAAAAATGTTCGCTCTGAAATATATATTCAATGATTTGAGCCACATTTTAACGATTTAAAAAAAATAGCAGACCTACAAGCTCATAGCGCGCCACTCGGTGGCGCGCTATGAGATTGTAGATAACATAATGCTTAAAACACCAAAAGGGGTTCCCGCCGAAAACGGGTTAATAGCGACGCCAGGGTTAATGTGGTTCAACAAAGAACAAATGGTGTCTTCTGTGTTCTCCGGCAACGTGTCTGCTGCTGCTGCTCTGCTGCCTGCCTTGCCTTGCCTGCCAGGCTGGCTCTGTGCTCTTAATGCCTCTCTGGGTATTGAGCGGCGCTAATCCAGTAATTAGTGTTGTCTGCGCTGCGAGTCCACTCACAAGCTTTATGGTGGCATTCAGCCCGCCGTTAATTAACGTTAGGGTCACCTGGGGAGATGCTGCTAGATAGAGGAGTGGCCCCCGACAATTTACGACTGACCTAAATCAGGGAACGCAATGCAATGCTGTTTACACACACACACACACACACACACACACACACACACACACACACACACACACACACACCCACATGTGCATGCACGGCACGCACTCACTCACGCACACGAACATACACACACACACGAACACACGCACATACTCACATACTCACATACTCACCATCAAGTTTGAATATGATTTAAAGAATCCATAAACTCCATAATTCAAGGTTATCAAGATATTTTCAGCAACTCAGATCCAGCTCGCACACACACACGCACGTGTGCGCGCACGCACGCACGCACGCACGCACACACACAGAGATTGCGAGAGACAGCCAGGTTGCGCTGAGGTGCTTGGCTTGCATCCATGCCATCACAATCACACCGTGAAATGATGTCGTCCGTCACAGCCACCGATGCAGAATCTAGATGAGTGTAAATAGAGTAAATTCATCGCACAGTTAATGAAAGGTTGTGAAAAGTCTATTTTCAGTACTTTTGTGCGACACTCTTGTACGATGACAAAGGGCATTAATTGACAAAAACACTTTGAAATACCGCTATGCAGATATAAGGTTTCTGCTCGACGGTGACGATTTGCTAATGGCCTCCTGTTTCTGCTTTTATACGCTGAAACACTCAAATTAAACATTGTTTCCCTCCCATTTTATTAAGATTTATATACACATAATTACTGTGCAAAATGAAACGGTTCCACAGCGGAGAGCTCTCAGGCTTAATAGGAGACTTGACAATTGTGCACTTAATTAAAGCTTTATGATTAAAAATAAATGCTACACGTCCACTTCAAAAGAAGAACGATTTTACATTCATCTTTTTTGTTTAACACTTGAAATATAAATTAAATTGTGGATGATGATGAATGTCATGCGAGGGGAGTTGTATCATTTAAATCACTTTGTGACAAAACAAATCACTGAACCCAGCGAAATCAGGCTGGAAATGCCGTATAAATAATGTAAAACCTCTGCTCAATCTGCTGTAAACGGTTCAAGAACACACACAGAGGAACGACGTGGTCTCTGTTCAAAATACTGGAACTCTTCAATGGACAGTTTAGCCTCATTTATCCCATTTTGACCTGAGATCAGATTCTAAAAATGTCTTCTACATCCTGACAGTTTTCTGAAAAAGCTATGTTTCTATGTCAAGTCGTTCTTCGATTTTTCAAAAATAGCAGACCTACAAGCTCGTAGCGCGCCACTCGGTGGCGCGCTATGAGCTTGTAGATCTGCTATTTTTCAATAGCTAAAGCATAACATAATGCTAACACCAAAAGGGGTTCCCGCCCAAAATGTGTTAATACACCGTTGCACGCCTGACATGTCGGATACCGTGTGGCACGGCCGTAACAGGTACGGTCGCCCCTTTTCCATCTCGCCCCACTACTCTACCTAGCTGTAAATAACAACATTTATTCTTGTTGGTGATTATATAAAAGGTATTATCATATTAATATATCGTTGTTAATTTCACTCTGTATATCCACGGGCATGATGCCATCACAAAATATGGGCTACATGGAAGAAATGTGTTTAATAAAACGAAATTAACTGCTAGAAGGTCCTAAATGAACTTAATTAAGCAGTCACCGTCTCTGTCTCATGTTATTCTTTCTTAAAGTATAGAGATCAAGATAATTTCAGATTTCAGAGAGGGAGGGAAATACTAAATGAACTGTTAACTACATTAACGCATTTCGCGGGGGCGAGTTGGTAAAGGGGCGAGTTGTCTGGTATTCGGCACAGCATGTCTGCCAGCGACTCCATGGACTTTTGAATTAAGATGTTTTTTGGTTTGTTTGGTTTGTCTCTGTGTTCCTCGCAGCATCCCTAAATCGGACCGCACCTCCATCCATAGGAACCTGTTTGTGGCGCTCACCCTGGCCCAGGTGCTTCTGCTCTGCAGTGGATCAGCCGTCCACAACAAGGTACCAAACGTCAACCTGCTGTCTGCTACTACGATCTCAACCTGCCAACATGCTACTCTACTCTAGTTTAGTTCACACTTACTGAGTCATATGTGACCGAATACAGTGGTTTGAGACACAAGGGGGCCATGGTTTTTTGAGTGGTGCAACCACTCCAAGGAACAGCAATGTCTGTGTTAACCAGGAACAGCAATGTCAGTGTTAACCTATGTGTGTGACTATGTGTTAACCTATGTTTGTGTGTGACTCATGTGTGACTCATGAGTACCAGTAGGGGCGCTGTCGTGCCAGAAACAGAGAGAGATATAGTGCTGCACTGTTGCCTGCTAATGAGAGAGGGGGGGGGGGGGAGTTGCACTCAAGATATGACCCTTTGAAACTTGTTAAACAAAAATAAACAAAGTAGAGAAACTGCCTTTAGCACATTTGAGCTGAGAGGAATGGGTGTGACAATAGGTACTTGTCTCCACCCCTAATCGCTCGCATAATCACCCCCCCCCCCCCCCCCCACACACACACACACACACACACATACACACACTTTTATGTGTACAAAATGTGAGACAGAAACTGGAAATGACTGGTCTGAAAGTGAAACGTAGAACCTCCCTCTCCTCTAAAAGGGAAACGGAAAGGTTCCAGGTTCAATCCCCGGCTCCTCCTGACTGCATGTCCAAGTATCCTTGAGCAAGACACTAACCGTTCCCTCAGCGCCCCTAGTTTGCAGCCCACATTTACTTTTACACTAACCTGAATCTCCCTACAGATCTGACCACTTATACTTGCATTAGCATGTTTATTTTAATGATCAATCAATCAATCGTGTTCCGGCTTGGATCAATGAAACTATCTTTAAGCTCATTTTTATTGGTATTTTAAGGTTTTAAAGAAGAAGAAGGAAAAAAAAGTACCTTGACATTTTATTCTACATGAACACATTTTCATTATAATCTTGCCTTGTATTTGCAATCACTGATCTACGACAATCCTGGATTGAAGCATTCCTCCATCTGCGTCCGATGGCTTGTCAATAGTCATCCTAATGGAACTGGGACAGTGTGGGGCCAGTGGGCCACCAGTAAAAACTAATGTGCTTTGGAAGCTGTGAATGTGACATCAGTGACCACTAATGTCACATCCGTCACGCACGCACACACGCACACACACACACATGGACCTGTCACTCAGTGGTCTGGACGTTGTCATGACCCCTGACCTCTGACCCCAGGGTCATGTCAGGATGTGGTGACTGGCCAGCATGATGTTGTTGTTTTCCTTCATAACCCCTGTGTGTGTGTGTGTGTGTGTGTGTGTGTGTGTGTGTGTGTGTGTGTGTGTGTGTGTGTGTGTGTGTGTGTGTGAGTGTGTGTGTGTGTGTATGTGTGTGTGTGTGTGAGAGTGTGCGTGCGTGCGTGCGTGCGTGCGTGCGTGCGTGCGTGCGTGCGTGCGTGCGTGCGTGCATCAGGTGGCGTGCACGCTGGTAGCCGCTCTGCTCCATCTGTTCTTCATGGCGGCGTTCAGCTGGATGCTGGTGGAGGGTCTGCTGCTCTGGAGCAAGGTGGTCACCGTCAACCTCAGCGAGGACCGCCACATGAAGTACTACTACCTGATAGGCTGGGGTAAGGACCGCCCACATGAAGTACTACTACCTGATAGGCTGGGGTAAGATCAACATATGGAATGTCAGAACAGGTCAGCTCCAGATCTAAGGCTGGTAGCGGGGACATTCTCTTGAGTGTACAGGGTTTGATGAGGGCTGGGCCTTAATTTTCGAGCCTGTTGAGAACTCTAGTTTTCGCCGGCTGCCGGGCGCAGCTGCACTAATAACTTTGGGGCAGGCCCGTCTAGAGTTTGAATGGACAGGTATCAGTCAAAAGGGAGACATCGTTGCTGGCCAATTTTGATGACATCAGGGATCTCCATATACAGTATGGGCTTAATTGCGACAGCAGATCGCATTTACTATGACATCAGATGTCATTGGGATGTCACGAGACATTTGCATCCACCAGCTGTTTCAAAACCAGGAAGAGACGCCTGCTCTAGGCTCTTTCTTGGCGCGTATGTTTGGGTGTACCCTAAATGGAACAGTGCCTGAATTAGTATCATCAGTAACACCTGTGAAGGGAGTAAGGAAGGGGCTCAGACGTCGGACAAGTTATTCTCTGTGCACATAGAGCCTATTGAGGGTTAAAGCCCACCTTGACAACAAGGTGGGGGTGGGGTGGGAGAGGGGCGATGGCTCCGTAGGCTGCTCCAAACGGCTTGAGAATCACATGCGTGTGGAAAGGTTAAGATCTGGCTTGTGGTCTCTGGACTCTGATTGCATTGCAGACTACAGGCCAGTCTGAGGCGATTTGAGGACTGGATGCAGGTGTGCAGAGAATGTGCTGCTGTAGAGCCCTCTGGTGGCGCTGACGAGAGGGAACGAGACATGATGAGGACACCTCAGATCCAAAAACAGCAAAAGTAGCAGATCGACAAGCTCGACGACACGTGTTGCTTTCTAGCTTTCGGTTCTTTGTATGATCAAGTCGGCCGTTCATTTACAAAAAAAATCGTTGGTTGTCGTCTATAACCAAATAAAAACCAATTCGAGGAGAACCAAAAGGGTGCCACTGTCATCTTGGGGAAGAGAGGCCGGAGTGTGGCCAACACCCAGCCTTCTATAGGCACACTGTTTCCACCAAAATAACTCTGTGAGGGTATTAAAGGGACACTTCACCCCTTTTGCAACCAGATCTTATTTTAATGATGTTTGGGAGACAAGAAACACTTTCCTGGGGTTTTTATGTGGGTAATATGTGCTTTTCAAAGTGTCCATGGACTCCATGATGTTATGGACAGGACGAGGGGCTGTGACAGGACACACGCACGCACGCACACACGTGCATGCGCACACGCACGCACGCACACATGCACACGCACATGCACACGCGCATACACCCAAAGTACTAGTGGTGAATGATTGACAGTGGTACTTCTTTCTTCCCCTTTCACCTCTCTCTCTCTCTCTCTCTCTCTCTCTCTCTCTCTCTCTCTCTCTCTCTCTCTCTCTCTCTCTCTCTGGTCCAGGTCTACCAGTGTTAATAGTGACCATCACCTTGGCCTCGGCGTCTGGCAGTTACGCCGCAGACGGTCACTGCTGGCTGAGCGTGCAGAACGGAGTCATCTGGGGCTTCGCCGGGCCCGTCATCTTCATCATTATGGTCAGTCATCATCATCATCATCATCATCCTCATAGTCAGGCACTTTCCCAAATCTGCTAGTCTCTAGTCTCTCGTCTGAGGGCAGTAGTGTTTATAAGTTTTGCATAGCGGAACCGGGACATCTTGGTCCTAATAAAAAAGGAACAACCCACAACAACGGCTTTTATTTCATTTTATTGACCCATTTTATTTTCAGCCTGCGTGTCCTTTCAGTCTAAGTTTTTCTCCAGATTAAGTCGAAGAGGGAGGTCAGAATATGAAATGCCGTCCCCCCTCCAGGCACTTGAAGTGCAACAGAAAACATCAAACCATCTTAAAACCATCATGAAAAGAGAAAATCTAAAACACATAACACAGACAAACATAAAAAAAAAAAACAATGCTGTTTTGCATTTCAAAAGTGCAGTTACATCATGTGTTCAGTTCAGGTCAGGGGGGGGGGGGGGGGTACATGGGCAGTTTATTTGCAATCCTCACGGCACTCAAGGGTATATTAAAAAGAATGTAAGGACACCGTTTTCGCTACCGTGCAATTCCAGGCCGGCAGATTCGTCGCACCATGGGAGCCAACCTGCATCCAGCAGTTTGGTGGAATGCATTGGATTCAAGGAGAGCCCGCCCCCATAACCATCTCATGAACAAACACTTTCTGAATGACTGAGACCTTTGTAAAGTAATCGCTTCTGGAAAATAAAAGAATACATTATTTTCTGCTAGACTCGCGAGACGTCCATGCTTTCCTGTCTGGCAACCAAATTCCATGATACCTGAGAGACAGAAGCGATACAGGCCGCTGTTTAGATCCTCAATAAAATTGTGTACTTAACTGTTCACGTCGAAAAGAAAGTGATTAGAAAACACGTTTAGATATAACTGATGTCTAGGAGCTGGGCTGACTTTTGTGAGGGGCGATAGCCGCTCCTATGTCCAGCTTTTGGTGTGTGTAACCCAAATGTTGTCCTAACGCAAACATGAAATGCCATTGACAATGACAATGACAATTTTGAGTGTTTGTGTAAACACAGACATTGCGTAACACAAACATTGCAGATGAAGGTGAGGACGCAAATTCTGATTGGCAGGAATGACATGATGTATAATTGTATATGATGATATACGATGATAAGAGAGCCCCTCACTTCACACGGGTGAGATATTTGTTTTAACTCTCCTCTCCTCTCCTCTCCCTCTCCTCTCCTCTCCCTCTCCTCTCCTCTCCTCTCCTCTCCTCTCCTCTCCTCTCCTCTCCTCTCCTCTCCTCTCCTCTCCTCTCCTCTCCTCTCCTCTCCTCTCCTCTCCTCTCCCCTCCCCTCCCCTCTCCTCTCCTCTCCTTCAGGTGAACATCATGGTTCTGAGCAGAGTGGTAATCATCACCATCTCCACAGCTAAGAGGAGGTCCATCATGTTGGCCATGGGCACCAGCCCTGCGGAACAAGCTTACGAGCAGATCAGGTAACCGCCACTAGGGGGTGCTATTTGACCTCTTTTGACAAACTGAGCTGTCCCTGTGTGAGCAGACATCCAGACAAAGTAGCATGATTTTAGCTTGGATTTGTCACTTAGAAATTGCAGGCATCAACAGCAATACAGAGTATATTAAATAGATTAAATATTAATAATATTATTTATTAACCACTTACACCCTTTATACTTTGAAATTGTCATTATGATGAATAGCAAAAAAATATCTACAAGCTCACAATGCAATGTGACATATATAGGCTATTTTTGCTTTTGTATTTAATTTAATTTTGCCTATGC
>NC_136812.1:45870614-45888114 GCF_951216825.1 Electrona antarctica | reverse complement strand
TCTGCGAGTAAATAAAATAACCCAGACCATATATTTAATAGGATGGGGGGGGGGGGGGGGGGTCATTTCTTAATACACCCAACTCTGCGTGTGTGTGTGTGTGTGTGTGTGTGTGTGTGTGTGTGTGTGTGTGTGTGTGTGTGTGTGTGTGTGTGTGTGTGTGTGTGTGTGTGTGTGTGTGTGTGTGTGTGTGTGTGTGTGTGTGTGTGTGTGTGTGTGTGTGTGTGTGTGTGTGTGGTGTTGTGCAGTAGCAGCTGGTTATTACAGGGGCCTCCTCCCAGCCTGGCTGACACCTCCTGGCCCCAACGCTCCATTAATTTCTCCTCTGACCAGGGCCCCCGTTGACCACATTGACCCCTCTCTCTCTCTCTCTCTCTCTCTCTCTGTCACACACACACACACATGCGCGCGCGTGCAGACACCCCGCTAGGCGCAAAGCTGCTCCAATGACACGCACATTGACCCTGTTGGCCTCCGCGTGTGTGTGTGTGTCTGTGTGTGTCTGTGTGTATAATGCATTATTCCCCACTGTGTGTGTGTGTGTGTGTGTGTGTGTGTGTGTGTGTGTGTGTGTGTGTGTGTGTGTGTGTGTGTGTGTGTGTGTGTGTGTGTGTGTGTGTGTGTGTGTGTGTGTGTGTGTGTGTGTGTGTGTGTATATATTTATATACATATATATACTCTTACATTTTCCTTAATTAACGCCCTACTTGGTTATACTACAGCGTCATACTTGTAGAGCCTCTGTTTTTGAATATTTTTATCCTGAAACGTTTAGGACATAATGAGGTTTCCACCTGACAAAATATAATACTGTTAGGGGAAAGAGGTGTGTGTGTGTGTGTGTGTGTGTGTGTGTGTGTGTGTGTGTGTGTGTGTGTGTGTGTGTGTGTGTGTGTGTGTGTGTGTGTGTGTGTGTGTGTGTGTGTGTGTGTGTGTGTGTGTGTGTGTGTGTGTGTGTGTGTGTGTGTGTGTGTGCGCGCGCGTGCGCGCGCGCGCGTGCGGGTAATATGCCTTGTTTGATATGTGATCTAATGTGGTGGCGTGGTGTGTTTGCGTGTGTTCTGTTTTTTCCCTCCTCTTCTTGTGATTTGATTGAAAGGAGCTCTTGAACGGTTTCAGGGTTGGTTAAGTGTAGCGTGGGACATCGTTACGAGCAGCCATGGCAGCTTTTAACCAATTCTGGGCGGGAACCCCTGTTGGTGTTTTAAGGATCATGTTATACTTTTGAAAAATAGCAGATCTACAAGCTCATAGCACTGAGTGCCACGCTACGAGCTTGTAGATCTGCTATTTTAGAAAAGTCGTGAAAACGTGTGCATTGCTGTGCAAATATATATTTATATTTTTAACTCAAATCTTAGCTTCTGGGGGGGGTCCCTGGAACAACATATTTTCAGATGGGGGTTCGCAGCCAAACGCAGATAATTCTGGGGGTCCAGAAGAACGACTGACATAGAAACATGTTTTTAAGAAAACTGTTAGGATTTAGAAGCCCTTTTCTTTTTAGAATGGGCCTCAGGTCTAAATGGTTTAAGAATGGCCTACTCAAACAGCCACTCTGGTGAAGGTAACTGAGCCGTCATTTTGAGGTGCTGTTTGTATTGTAAAGAAGATTCACTCCCTGGCGCTCCAGTACAATTAGAGCGTGGGTGAATTTTTCACACACAGCAGCCAAAACAATTGAATGTGGCTCTTCCAAATATGATCTCTTCCGCCAATAATCACCATTTCAAATATCATCTACTCAGGCAGGGGTTCTCAACGCTTTTGGCTCGGGACCCCCGGAAATGCTTTGGCCATGTACAAATACATAAACAAATACTGAAACCAGATATAATCATTAAGGAAAGTTTATGCATGTACTCTACACTGTAGAGTCTATGTATGTATGCATGTACAGTATGTGCACTATGTATACTGTATGTGTACTATGCAAACACATTTCCATTTTCCAGCAATTCAGTTGCAAAAATAAATCAATGTAAAAAAAAAGTTTAAAAAAAAAGTTTAAAAAAAAAAAAAAATTTGGGGACCCCCCAGAATAATTTGGCGACCCCCCCGAGGGGTCGCGATCCACACTATTGCTACCTACTGTAGCAATAGTTTTCTTTGTTCCCCAAAATATTAGTAGTAGTATTCTATCGTCTCTGTCAAAAAATACAATAAATAAATAAATGTGGCGAATTTTGAGCTTGCGGGTCAGCATTATTTTTGCTCCTTTCGTGTGACACTGTAGCATGACTGCATGACAATTCATTGACGAAACAAAACAACATAAAAAAGTTTAAATAACGGAGATAAGAGGATTCTGCCTGACGGGCAACGATATAAGCATTCAGCATGGGAACCCTTCAGCTTTTTGTACCATGTTTGGAAGGCGAGGGAAGTGTCGCGTCATTGGTGACCGACTGCCCGGGCTGGGCCGGGGCACATGCAGCGAGGTAGACTGTGACTCATAAAGGACTCGGGGAGGGGACAGGTCCGGAGCAACGGCGGTAGCAACAGAGGAAATGTCCCAGAATGCCGTGTGTGATCTTTTTTTAATTGTACCGGCGAGTTATTTTCTTTTACCCTCCTCCGCCTCATGTTCATTCTTCCTTTTCATCTTATTCTTCTTTTTTTTTGGGGGGGGGGGGGGGGGGGGGGTTGGTTTCCAGTGGAACATGAAGAAAATAGATGTCCCCTGTGTTCAATTTAAAATGGATTCATCTGTTTTCCTGTCGCTTTCCACATAGCCGTCATCTGTAACCCCTCCATTTCTATCTGTGTGTCCGTTCTCTTTCCACACAGCCGTCATCTGTAACCCCTCTGGTTCTATCTGTGTGTCCGTTCTCTTTCCACATAGCCGTCATCTGTAACCCCTCCGTTTCTATCTGTGTGTCCGTTCTCTTTCCACATAGCCGTCATCTGTAACCCCTCCGTTTCTATCTGTGTGTCCGTTCTCTTTCCACATAGCCGTCATCTGTAACCCCTCTGGTTCTATCTGTGTGTCCGTTCTCTTTCCACACAGCCGTCATCTGTAACCCCTCTGGTTCTATCTGTGTGTCCGTTCTCTTTCCACATAGCCGTCATCTGTAACCCCTCCGTTTCTATCTGTGTGTCCGTTCCCTTTTCCCATGTGCGGGCATTTAGCAGACACCCTTAACCAGAGCGACTTGCAGTAAGCAAGGTAAAACTAACGCCATAGGTCAAATGCAGAGTACGGTAAACTATAGGGTCATGAGTAAACCAAGAACCTATAGCATCAGTCTAAACAATTCAAATCAAAATAATAATCTGTATCTCTCTCTCTCTCTCTTACACACACGTGCACGCACGCACGCACGCACGCACGCACGCACGCACGCACGCACGCACGCACGCACGCACGCACGCACGCACGCACGCACGCACGCACGCACGCACGCACACACACACACACACACACACACACACACACACACACACACACACACACACACACACACACACACACACACACACACACACACACACACACACACACACACACACACACACACACACACACACACACACTCACACAACACACACACACATACACTGAATATCTGTGCGTGATGTCATGTTCAAAGTAGTTAAGATCAAGTGCAAAAGAACTTAAAGAAGACATTTATTTTTTGAAAAAGGACCTTTGAATACCAATAATATAATACACTGTAGAAAAAAGCTCTTGAACTATTTGTCCGTCTGTCTCTGGAAGTCATGTGTTTCATGGTATTGTTAACTTTCAACGCTTGTGGTTTCAACCGGAGATGTTTTTGTCAAACAAAAAGTCCCAATTCATTTTAAAAAATACAAATGGATAAGAAACAGAAACGAGACGAAATTTAAAAAAAAAACACACACCCGTCTTCTTTTTCAAAAGCTTAAAGACATTTTCGAAAGAATGATTAATGTTTTCAGAGATGCAACAGTATAGTGATTAATTTATCATTCCTTCATTCCCCTCTCTCGCTCACCGTTCTAAAATACCAGAAATAGTTGCTTTCCTTCATTGAAAACGGTGAATTAAAAGCCAGCATGGAAGCATGTGTGTCTTTAAAGCTGCAAAGCTTTCTTTCTATCGTCCTCCTTATTCTGTCTTGTATTGGTAAGGCTCTTCTGTGCCCTTACGGCACATTCCTGTGCATTATTAAGAACTGGAAGTTCAAATAAATAACATTGTGAACGTACTCTTAAGTGAGAAAGTCTCAACTTTCTTTCTTGTACTCCGTAGTGCGGAGGTTTGTTGCTTGCCGGAAAAAAAAGAACGACAGCTTTTTACAAGCTAACAACGCGTTGCACGGCCACACATTGTTAGCCTGTAGATCTGTTCTTTCTTGGCTGAGATTGCTTCTGAAGGGATCTTTTAGAGATACCGCTCTGTGACAGACTGATCGTGTCCTGCTTCAACAATCCGAGCCCCCCTCTCTCTGGGGGGCGGGGCTGGGGGGCTTCCTTGAGGAGGGTTCCAGGGAGTCCCCAGTATAAAATATGTTAATACAGCAGCATAATCATTTTGAGAAAAATATCGAAAAATATCGAGAGAAAAAAAATGTTTGGAACATTTCGAATCATTTTGAATTTCTTTCAACAAACCAATCCTCTCTTCTGGGGGGCCCTGGCAGGCTGGCACAAAACATTTTTCAGATGGGGGGGGGGGGGGGTTCCACAGCCACAGATATATCAATTTGGGGTCCTTGACGTGAAAAGAACTTGTAGCCACTGTGCTACAAGGCATGCTGGCTTGGTTTTGCTCACCGCCATCGATTCCAATCCGTCCATGCGTGTGTGTGTGTGTGTGTGTGTGAGTGGGAGAGAGAGGAACACGCTGGAAACCCACAGGCCTGTCATAACAGGCCACCATAAACATGACGGAACGCTGGCGGGGCCTCAGCGGCGTAATGCATGCAAGAACCTCCAGGGCGCTACTAGAGAGAAAAGGGGCAAGCGGTTGAAAGACGACACAAATAAACACAATTTTTTTTTAAGGAAATGTTGGGGTTTTTTTTTTCCATTTTTTATTCGCGGCTATTGATATTTTCAATGTGCGTTGTATAGGCGAGAGGGGGGGACGGGTTGGGAGGGGTCAGACCAAGAGACATAAAGCTTTAGCGGCGCGGGCCTTTACTGTTAAATCAATAAAGGGGATAATGTTGACAAGACTTTTTCATTGCGCTCCTCCTCAGCTCTCCCCAATCCCCTCCCCCTCCCCCCTCCTTCTTTGACAGGAGCGTATGCAATGCCCCCTCTGCCGTTGTCCACCACTGTTTGGTTGTCACAGACCGGACCACGATGAAGCAAGCAAGCAAGCGAGGGATGGGGTGTGGGCAGTGGCGTGCACAGATAGACACTAGGGGGTGCTAGAGCACCCCCTGCCCCTTTGGCAATGTGCCCTTTTGGAAAAAAAAAACAAAAAAAAAAAAACATTTTTTTTTCTTTTCTTTTTTTGATTTTTCAAAAATAGCAGACCTACAAGCTCATAGCGCGCCACTCGGTGGCGCGCTATGAGCTTGTAGATCTGCTATTTTTCAATCGCTAAAGCATAACATAATGCTAACACCAAAAGGGGTTCCCGCCCAAAATAGATTAAGGCAACCGGCCGGTTCCACGCGCTGCACAAGGTGCCCTTTTTTAACTTGAGCACCTGCCCCTCTAAATGTCTGTGCACGCCACTGGGTGTGGGGGTGTTGGCAGAACGCAAACCCACCAACCTGCCTCGTGACTTGTCTTCTGCAACCGGAGTGCTTGATTTCTATTTCTTACTAGTTTCTTTTTTTCATCATGGTTTGTCTGTTAATGAAAGGCAGACCGCTATTTTTTTTTGTATAAAAAAAAAAAAGAAACGGCATCTGGGATGTGTAAAAGCGTCCATCGGTTCCTCCACGTCGGTTGGAGGTTTAGAGTTTTTTTTCTTTCTTTTTCTCGACGATATCGATTCTGACAAATCAACTAGAGCAGGCAAACAATGGAGCGTGTTTTGCTGTTTTCTCATTTAACCCTCGAGTTGTTGCAGAGTGCCTTGTTGGCGTGGCTGTATAAGCGACCAGTCAAACCCAAACGGACGTTTTACTTTGATGTGCTCGGACGCTGTTGATGTTCGAATTTGACAGCCTGTGGTATCCAGTATTCTAAATACAGAAAACAACTTTCTTCAGCATGGACCCCCCCCCCCCCCCCCCAACAAAAATAGAAAGCTTTTTTTTTTTCCTCAACGTAGTGCCTGCTATTTTCTTATAATGAATTGTGGGTAATGAATTGTGGGGGTATAATTGTTTTTCACCAGTTAAGCCCTATTTTATAATTCATTGTATGGTGGCGTGGCAAAGCAAGTTCTACAATCCCCACACGTGTGTCACATGGCGTTGTGAACCTGTACTTCTGCTGCGGTAAATGGCTTTGGGTGATTGTAGGCCATGAAAGACTCTCTTAGAGTAGACCTGAAGACGATTCTACAAATGCCTTCTAAATCCTGACAGTTTTCTGAAAAACCTGTGTTTCTATGTCAGTGGTTCTCAAACATTGTCATGTGAAGGACCCCCATCTGAAAATATGTTGTTCCAGGGACCCCCCCCCAGAAGCAAAGATTTGAGTTGAAAACGTCCGCTGTGAAATAATATATTATATTATATTCAAAGATTTGTGCCACATTTTCACGATTTTTCAAAAATAGCAGATGTAGATCTGCTATTTTTCAACAGCTAAAGTATAACATAATCCTTATAAAACACCAAAAGGGGTTCCTGTCCTGAATGCTTAAAGGTCAGATAGAGACGACCCGTTTGAGGAATCCACAAAGTCTGACTTCTTACACGTTCCTCTGCCAATAAAACTGACGTGAAGACATAATTGGCCGTGTAAACGTACAGTTGGGTGCCACCGATATTGTCCCTTATCATTTGACCCATTTAGGCCTGACCTCAAAATTTAAAAAAATCCTTCTAAATCCTCCAGTTTTCTGAAATAAATATTTTCACGATTTTTCAAAAATAGCAGACCTACAAGCTCGTAGCGCGCCACTCGGTGGCGCGCTATGAGCTTGTAGATCTGCTATTTTTCAATAGCTAAATTATAACATAATGTTTAAAACACCAAAAGGGGTTTTGCGCAGATCACGCAAACCTCAGCAAAAAGAAAAGGACAATATCGATGGCCTCCAACTGTACAGTCCAAGTCCATCCATCTCAACCGCTTATCCGGAGACGGGTCGCGGGGGCAACATTTCCAGCAGAGAGATAACAGTCCATGAAGTAAGCAGGGGTTCTTAACTAACTCTGCGGTGTGTAGCCCAGTGGTTCTCAAACTTTTTTTGGCTCAGGTCACCACATAACTTTTACATCCACGGCACCCTTGAATTGCATTGGTACTTTATAGAGCCTTACATTTATATCATATATCATATTAACGGTACTTAAATATGTAAATCTTTCCCCCTAAGATACAGCAGGGGAGAAAGATTGAAAGAAACTATAAGAGAGAATAGTAGTTTCCATTACGACAGCTTGAAAATAATTTTAACGTGAACATTTAACCACTTGAACCCCCAACATCCCTATTCTGGGGGAGGAACATTCATCAAAAATATCAGATGTATAAGCTCACCACATGATGCGTTTTGAGCTTGTAGATCGGCTATTTTTGGCGAGGGGGTGTGGTGCTCCGTCTCACTAAGTATCGAGGGTCTAAGAGGTAAGAATGGTACTTTTCAGGATTCCAATAAAAAAATGGCAAAAAAAAAAGATTCAGGATTTTCAATTAAAAAATTACATTTTTTTTTCAGGATTCCAATTAAAAAATGACATGATTTCAATTCAAATACAACAAAAATAGCCGATCTACGAGCTCAAAATGCGACGCATTTTGAGCTCGTAGATCGGCTATGTTTCCCCTCTGGAGCGAGTGTGGAAATTTATAGTGGCCCTCTCCACCGTCAAAGTTGGCCACCCCTGGCCTAGCCGACAAGTTGCGGCGTATACAACTCACCACAAAGTCACCGGCAGGCAGCGGAGGAGGAGAGGACGGGCTTTGATTCGCTATAGTCCTCTCGCAGTATACGTTAAGGATTCCAACTTTCCCCCCTCTCTCTCTCTCTCTCCTCTCTCCCCCTCTGGCAGTCGGTCTTTATGAACTTCTGTACCATAAATACAGGCACGCCTCATCTCCCTCCTTATCAAGCCAGAAATAAATAGCGTGGAGGGAGTCTTTGGCTCGCCCATAAATCCCTCCCGCCCCGGCAGTCATCCAATCTCTGGGCAATGTCATTCAAAGCTCCCGTGCCATCCATTATACCCCCTGCTATAATGGGCTCCTAGCCCATGCATTGTCCGTCACATTATTAGGCAATAACTCCCAACCTATCAATAACTTTGAGCTGCCGAGGAAGTGTGTGTGTGTGCGCGCGCGTGTGTGTGTGTGTCAGTGTGTGTGTGTGAGAGAGAGAGAGAGAGAGAGAGAGAGCTGGGAGGGAGTTGGAGAAAGCCGAGGAGAACTTTAGGGAGTTGGAAAGTCAACTCTGGGGTAACACCCCCACCCCCATTGGGTTGTGAATGAATTGAGGCTTGTGCAGAAGCCTGTGTCTCTCATGGAGTGCCCATAGTGGTGTGTACGTACACACACACACACACACACGCATGCGCGCACACACACACACACACGCATGCGCACGCACACACACACACACACACACACACACACACACACACATTGTGTAGATCTGCGTTTTTTCAAAAGATTTTTTATACATTTCAAAACTTGTGAAACGGGACATTCTGCATAATGAGTACTTTCTTACATTTTGATGCCAACACTTTTATACTTTTACTCTTGTAACAAAGTATTTCTACATTGCAGTATTGATACTTTGAATTAGCCCATCCAGGACGGGAACCCCTTTTTGGTGTTGCATTATGTTATGCTTTAGCTATTGAAAAATAGCAGATCTACAAGCTCATAGCGCGACACCGAGTGCTGTGCTGTGAGCTTGTAGATCTGCTATTTTTGAAAAATCGTGAAAATGTGGTGCAAATCTTTGAATATATAATTCTTTCAGAGCGAACGTTTTTAACTGAAATCATTGCTTCTGGGGTGCATGGAACAACATATTTTCAGATGGGGTCCGCGGCCAAATACAGATCATTTCGGGGGTCCTGAGTTGAGAACCACTGACAGAAACATACAGTAGTTTTCAGAAAACTATTAGGATTTAGAAGCCTTTTTTTCTATTAGGTCTAAATGAGTTAAAAATGTGAATACTTCACCACTAGCGTTGCATAGATGGTTGTTAGTCCAGGAGACTGCTGAGGCTGCTGTTACTGTTGTCGTCCTCCAGAGGGCAGTGTTATTTCAATCCTCACGTCCTCCTGGACATTACACTGTTGGAAAGATATGGACAAATCAATGGCACTATTTATTTGAGCCGTTTTCATATACGTGTCCTATAAAGTGCTTTTATGTCACCCGCGGAACTGATGACAATTATGTTTTATTCATTTCCTATAAAATGAACCGTGTGACTTCAGTGTTCGGGTTAATGAGATTCCGCGAGGTGTTTGGCATGCGTTTCTTTTTAGGTGACGAATGCATCATTTCAACTCCGGATCGAATGTAACTTCAAGAGACAAGAGAAACAGATTCCTATGAGAATATCCTTCGGCCTTTTGTTCATGTAATTGTTTGTTTGTAATCTAAGGATAAATTAGATGTGTAAGGCCTGATGGCAGGGGATCCACAGCGTATTCTAAGGTTGTAATAACTGTGCAAGTTATGATACCATACTATCACTGATATGATTTGATCCTCAGATTATAGTCTGGACATTATACCCTCCCATTTAATGTAAAAATAAAACACATGCTAATACATGACAACGATACATATGTGGTCATCATATGACCACATAAGTCAAAATCTCACCGCTCACCTGAATTCATATCCATGCAAAATCTATAACACGTTAACACTTATTAGAAGTGGTGTGTAATAGAAGTGATAATACATATCCCTCTGTAGTAACATATGTATGTAAAAAGAATAATGTTAAAAAAAAGACTATTATTTTCCTTTCAAACCTTGAAAGGAAAATTGTTTTCTTAGTGATACCAATGCATTCACTGATATTCACTGAAATTCCCTGAAAATGTCGCCCGGCCATATATAACGCTCATGATTTTCAAGTGGGCCATTCTCCACAAAAGGATGATTTAGGGTATTTAATTTGCCTCTAGTGGGGAAATGCTGTAGTGATATGTTAAATAAAAATTATAATTTTTAATAACTTTTTTAAAAATAGTTTGTATAGCGTTCCTGTCGGGTGGAAACCTCATTATGTTAAAAACCTTTACTTTTCAGGATTCCAGTTCAAAAGTAGCACATCTACAAGCTCAAAACGCGTTGCTACTGTTGATGCGGTTGTGTGACACTGTGTGGTATGATCAGTGTTCATTTTGACCGAAAATTATGATTTAGTCTTAGTCTTTTGATTTTGAATAACACTATTTAGTCCTATTTTAGTGGTCATTTAGTCTTTTAGTCTTAGTCAACAAAATTAACACTGTCAGGCTTTAATTTACGAGAAAACACAAAAAGTTTAAATATGGAGATGAGAGCTTTCTGTCCGACAACAGCTATATATTGTGATAATAACACCCGTTTCCAATGTTATCAACCGATAATCACCAGTTGGTTACTTATCACTCGAATACAATTGAGCCAGCAGGCTCGCCTGGAGTCGACTGCATGTATTCTCTGCTGCGATTAGGAAACAGGAAAGTGAAATTACTGCCACTGAGGCGAAAACATTGTGAAACTGACTTACATGACTGGCTAAGACTGATATGAGGTTACTCAGGTTAGGGGACTTACGTGGCTGGTTAAGACTGATATGAGGTTACTCAGGTTAGGGGACTTACGTGGCTGGTTAAGACTGATATGAGGTTACTCAGGTTAGGGGACTTACGTGGCTGGTTAAGACTGATATGAGGTTACTCAGGTTAGGGGATTTACGTGGCTGGTTAAGACTGATATGAGGTTAGGGGATTTACGTGGCTGGTTAAGACTGATATGAGGTTAGGGGACTTACGTGGCTGGTTAAGACTGATATGAGGTTAGGGGACTTACGTGGCCGGTTAAGACTGATATGAGGTTAGGGGACTTACGTGGCTGGTTAAGACTGATATGAGGTTAGGGGACTTACGTGGCCGGTTAAGACTGATATGAGGTTAGGGGACTTACGTGGCTGGTTAAGACTGATATGAGGTTAGGGGACTTACGTGGCTGGTTAAGACTGATATGAGGTTAGGGGACTTACGTGGCTGGTTAAGACTGATATGAGGTTAGGGGACTTACGTGGCTGGTTAAGACTGATATGAGGTTAGGGGATTTACGTGGCCGGTTAAGACTGATATGAGGTTAGGGGACTTACGTGGCTGGTTAAGACTGATATGAGGTTAGGGGACTTACGTGGCCGGTTAAGACTGATATGAGGTTAGGGGACTTACGTGGCTGGTTAAGACTGATATGAGGTTAGGGGACTTACGTGGCCGGTTAAGACTGATATGAGTTTAGGGGACTTACGTGGCCGGTTAAGACTGATATGAGGTTAGGGGACTTACGTGGCCGGTTAAGACTGATATGAGGTTAGGGGACTTACGTGGCCGGTTAAGACTGATATGAGGTTAGGGGACTTACGTGGCTGGTTAAGACTGATACGAGGTTAGGGGACTTCGTGGCAGGTTAAGACTGAGGTTAGGGTTAGATTTAGGGTTAGTAATAGTCGGACAACACAACCAATGCCACGTCAACCATCTCCATGTCTCTGTGCTTCCTATAATCAAAGCCAGTCGACTCCAGGACGAGCCTGCTGGCTCGATTGCATTCGTCTGATAAGTATAACCTATAGCTTATCGCTTGATTTTCATACAAATCCACTAGATATTTACATGTGGTCGTCACAAAATCTCACCGCACGTCTGGACATGTCCCACCACTGCAACCACACCGTTCTGGGAACCACGCCGGCCGGACGGCCGCACGGACGGACGGACGGACGGACGGACCAGCCTGCATTAATAATAACTATCTTTTTGATCAATCTCCATCAAATCATAATCTGTTCTCCTCCCATATAGATAAAACACATGCGTACCAATCAATCTGTCAATAGCGATAGCGCCTCTGGGCCCTCTCCTCCTCCGCACACCGCGGGCCATTCAAAGGCCTGCATTAGAGAGAGGCCGGTAGCATGGAGGGGGGGAGGGGGGGGGGGGGGGGCGGGGGGGGTGAAAGATTGACTGGAAAAGTATCCTTTTATCCTTTTATCCCTTATCCTTTATCGCACGGCGCGGACAAAGCTTCAGGCTTCATGGAACGGTGCATATGAATATTATTACAGTCGATATTTGTGTGTGCGTGCGTGTGTGTGTGTGCGTGCGGGGAGGGGTGGGTGGGTGCGTGATATGGCTCAACTGAACTGAGGCTAGCCAAGCATGACATCAGGGGGCTGTATGTGTGTATCCATAGACACAGATATGATCAATACCAGCGTTGCTACGCTTATTGATTTTGGAGCGTGTTGCGGCGGTGGAGATTTGTTGTGTGCTGCTTTTGGCAGCGCGATGTGAAGCGATTGTTTGAAACGGATGTGGTTGTTCAACCCACCCCCCCCCACCCACCACTCCTCCTCTTCTTGACAGCTCTTATGACAAAATATTTAGGCCCGCCGGTTGGCGAGGCAACGGTGGGAAAAAAAAACATTGGCATTTTTTAGTAAGTAAAAGTGGGAGAAATATTCTGCTCTGATATTGTTTGCCTTGACCCGTCTCTGCCTGGAGCGCTGAGAGGTCATCTTAAAAAATAAATAGCTCAGAAAATAAAACGAATAGCTCAAAACGCGTCGCACTGCGGCACGTTTTGAGCTTGTAGATCAGCTATTTTTGCTATAATTTGAATTGAAGTCCTGAATAGTTTTTTGGTCATTTTGAATTGGAATCCTGAAAAGTAACATTTTTATTTAATTTCAAATGCATTTAGTTATAGTTATGTTAACTTTATAAACTAAATACAAAAAAAAGACAATAAGATTAGTCAATATAGACTGAAGTAATTAAAGCGGGTCATGTTTGCATGTTTGGAATTGTAACAATATAATATATCAGTATTCTGATATTAACCTGCGGGCCACATTAAGTGATGGTGGGGGCCATGTGTAGACCCCGGGCCGCCAGTTGCCCATGTATGTACGCACTGGCCAAGAAGCCTGTGTGTGTGTGTGTGTGTGTGTGTGTGTGTGTGTGTGTGTGTGTGTGTGAGTGCGTGTGAGTGCGTGTGAGTGCGTGTGTGTGTGTGTCCGGTCGGTGGACCACGTCGTGGAGCTCATGTCACTCATCATGACTCAGTAAAAAGTTCAATGCTGCAATATGGAAATACTCTGTTTCAAGTGAAACTCCATCGGCTATTTGCAAATGGCCGAAATGTACATATATGAAGTGATTACTGTTTTGTTTTGTAATAATAACTAAAATGTACAAAGCAAGACAGTGGCCTGAACTCTAGGGGCTCCATTTTCGTCACCGCTAAACAAACATCTTTGCCTTTTTTTTACTATTTTGCAAAACATTTTTGAATAGTTAAAATGGCCAGTCTACATGTCGATTGGCTAGTTGAACTATTCCAAAATGTTTTTCAAAATAGTAAAAAAGGCAAGGGAAGTTTAAGGATAAGGGGTTTAGCGGTGACGAAAATGGAGCCCTAGATGTGAGTTTCCATATACTTTTGACTTGCCCTGATATTGAAATAAAAGGAAAGAAACCACATACGGTACATACATGTAGATTATACTGTCACCCTCCTATGAGCCACAGACAGACAGGCAGGCAGACAGGCAGGCAGGCGGGCGGGCGGGCGGGCGGGCGGGCCTGTGGGCGGGCGGGTTTGCGGCCGGGGGGGTTCTGGCACAGGAGGATCATGTTTGACATGAGCGTTAGGACAGGAAACATGATGTTTTCAAATCACCAGCATCACCAGCAGCAAACCAAGCGCCACACACACACACACACACACACACACACACACACACACACACACACACACACACACACACACACACAGCATTCAAAATGATTCATCATCATTGATTTAACCACTTTCAACCTGGCCGACATTTCTTATTCTATAAAAAAAAGAGAAAAAAGCAGATCTATACAAGCTTTCACGTCTGATATTTTCTTTTGTTGCTATTACAAAGTCAATGTAGTGTGAATGTGAATGGTGCGTGTGTGTGCACGTGCGTGCCTTCCTGCGTGCGTGCGTGTGTGTATGTGCGTGTTGTGCTGTGACACAGACCGTCACGTGGGTTCTGTGTGAAGTGAGTGTGGAGTAAAATGGCGGTGACCTCTCAGCCCTGGGCCGGTCGTTGTGTCTGATTAATGGCTGCTAAGATACGATTAAACCGCAGATAGGACGCCACGCCGTCACACTATTACTCTGTGTGTGTGTGTGTGTGTGTGTGTGTGTGTGTGTGTGTGTGTGTGTGTGTGTGTGTGTGTGTGTGTGTGTGTGTGTGTGTGTGTGTGTGTGTGTGTGTGTGTGTGTGTGTGTGTGTGTGTGAGAATGAATATTTTATTTTCGTGTCCGGACAATTTCTATTTCAATTTAGCCGATCTACAAGCTCACAACGCATGGCAGCGCGGCACGTTGCGAGCTTGTAGATCGGCTATTTTCCGAGCACAACACCCGAGCGCAACCAAACATAAAATTACTTGTCTTTCAGTTGTCTTATACATTTTAGTCTAGTTTTTATTTGTTGACTAAATTGTCACTCGGCTATATTTAGCCTTAGTTTTAGTCATAATATGTATTTTTGTCTCCACCAGGCCGAAGGCATGGGGAGAGAGTATGTTTTGCACTCCGTCCGTGTGTGTCCGTGTGTGAGTCTGTGTGTGTACAGCTGATCTCCGGCACCGTTAACCCGGTCGATGCCAAATTTTGCACACACTCCCTGGATGCCAACAATGAACCTCTGCCCCACATTTTCCAGAACGGCCTGTTATAGCGCCACCAGGAGGCCGACTTTTGAAAAACAAAAATTACTCATCCAGATTCTGTCAAAAAATCCCGCAAATCGTTACACACTATCTCTATAGTCATGTGTTCAAGACTGATCTGTCCGATATTTCATATTCCATCCTAATTGGCTAACATTGGCTTTCAAAGTTTGCAGGATTTGCCCATTTTGAACAAAAAGCCTCAAATCATGAACGGAGTGTGCAATTTACGTGAAATCTTTCACAGATTTTCCTACTAGGCTGAGGAATATATCCCACCCTTTTCACATTGGCCTGTTATAGCGCCACCAACAGGTGGACTTTTGCAAAACACATTTTTGAAACATAATGCCTCAAATCATCCAATTGCCATCCAAGGCGTAAGAAGAAATTGCACCCTTTTCACATTAGCCTATTATAGCGCCACCAGGAGGCCACAACCTGACCTGCCCTGGTGGAGACCTGTGCCCCGAGGGGCACTTTTTCTAGTTTATTTTTTATTTTTGTAGTTTTCGTCAGTGAAAAAAGGTATAGTTGACGAACATTTTTCATCATAGTCGTCGAAATGAACACCGATGGAGATACAAGGCTTCTGCCTGACAGCAACGTTAAACTGGTTCCAGTGTTACCTGTGTGGGTATGTGCGTGGGTATGTGCGTGGGTATGTGCGTGCGTGCGTGCGTGCGTGCGTGCGTGCGTGCGTGCGTGCGTGCGTGCGTGCGTGCGTGCGTGCGTGCGTGGAGGGGGGAGGTGTTCTTCTGCGTAATCAATGTATATTGTGCTGTTGCTGGCTGGATCATATACTGTATATATATGTTTGTATTTGTACCACACAAATGACTCCTCTTAGGTTGTTTAGCTTGTGATGTCTTATTAAAGTTCCATGAGTTATCTGGGCTGTTATATTATTCCGTAACATTTCGTGTCCTTGCTGTTACGGCCCGCACTAAACGGCATGATGTAATAATGTCAGACAGGCAGGCAGGCAGGCAGGCAGGCAGGCAGGCACGCAGGCAGGCAGGCAGGCAGGCAGGCAGGCAGGCAGGCAGGCAGGCAGGCAGGCAGGCAGGCAGGCAGGCAGACAGACAGACAGACAGACAGATAGACAGACAGAGACAGGGGTTGTTTTAGGGCAACAAGAAGATGCTACATTATGAACTCTGAAAACTTTTTAGGTTAATGCAACGATGGTATAGGTAAAAACAGCTGACATTTATTTTTATATCAATAGTAATATTTTAATGAGTTTCTTGGATAATTACAAGACAAAGGAGAGAGAGAGAGAAAAATAAATTCACAACATTATTGTTTGCATTTCTCCTACCGTTTAGAGGGAAAACAATACTCCCTTTGAAAAAATAATAGAGTCCAGTGTGTGTGTGTACACACACATGTGTGTGTGCGTGCGTGCATGCGTGCGTGCGTGTGTGTGTGTTTGTGTGATTGCGTGATTGCGTGCGTGCGTCTGATGTGTTGCGTTCTCAATTACCAGGCGCGGTGATAAAACAACATTCAAACAGGGGATAGATATACACACCCAAGGTCATCTCTGACTGGATGGCACCTCGTAATGAGGTCCTAGTGTGTTTTCATAAGTAGAGTATTTATAGAGGACTTTGCCTCAACTTCTTCTCTTTTTTTTTGTATCCCCCCCCCCCTCTCGTTTCATCTTTATTTTCCTCGCCCACGTATTTGATATGCGTCTCTTTTGTGAAGTTTAACCCATTTTGGCCTGACTGAAATACCTATGTTTCTATATCAGTGGTGCTCAATATTTCATGTCAAGGAACCCAACATTTTTATGTAAGAGGCAGCTGAACCCCATCTAAAAATATGTTGTTCCAGGGACCCCCAGAAGCAAAGATTTGAGTTAAAATCGTTCGTTCTGAAAAAATATATATTCCACATTTTCACGTTTTTTCAAAAATAGCAGACCTACAAGCTTGTAGATCTGCTATTTTTCAATAGCTAAAATATAACAATGTTTAAAACACCAAAAGGGGTTCCCGCCCAAAATGGGTTAAACAATGCGAGAACACGGAGCGAAGGCTCCTATAGCGTACAGTGACGCTCCACACAGCGCGTATACTCAGCCCACACTTGTAAGTGGAGAAATATCTTCCAGATGGCACGGTTTTAAACTTCAACATATTAATATCAAGGTTTGTTAATCATAAGACGCCGAGGGTTTCTGCCATTGAATAGGCCTGAAAAAGAAAAAAGGGAATGAAACATTTTCTCTCTCTTTCTTTTTTCCGTCTTGTATTTCTGTCCGTTGTAAATATTAAGTCTAGCAGGAAGTCAGAGGAGCGAGCGCAAAATGAGCAGCGATTTACGACGTATGCACCACAGAGGTCTCTGACATTTCATTTAGCTCTGGATGTAAAAAAATAAACTGGACCCGAAACTCTGAATCAAAATGAACTATTTAAACCCTATACAGCAGGTGTGACCACGCTTTG
>NC_136812.1:45858114-45865614 GCF_951216825.1 Electrona antarctica | reverse complement strand
GGGATATTTTAATCCTCTGTTGTCGCCCTCTGTCTAAGATGTCTTTTTCTCTCTCTCTCTGTGTGTGTGTGTGTGTGTGTGTGTGTGTGTGTGTGTGTGTGTGTGTGTGTGTGTGTGTGTGTGTGTGTGTGTGTGTGTGTGTGTGTGTGTGTGTGTTCGTAAGGCTATTGATTATATATATTTTTTTGTTCTCTTCATCACACACGCTAGTCTTTTGCAGCAAATCACTATGAAAATGAAATACATCTCGAATTATAAAACGCCTTGTCATTTCTCTCCCCTTAAAACTGCAGATTTGGACAAACAAGCACATTATTTTGGGCATGTCCCTAATCCCTATATGGAAGCACTTTACAAAAGATTTCCCATGAATCGTGATGCGATGCAGTGCGAGCGTCTAGATCGTAAATAATTTGCGGTGTCATTAACTGGTTACATCAGTTATTATTAATATTAATATTAATATTAATATTAATATTAATATTAATATTAATATTAATATTAATTTATATAGCACCTTTATTTTTATAAAGCTTTTACATTATTATTGATTATCAGCTTTTGCCCCAAAATGTCATGTTCTCCCATCATGCATTATACAGACAGTGACAGAAAACATAAGATATCCACAAAACGGTGAGAGGGGGGGTGGGGGGGGGGGGGGGGGGCTAGGAGAAGAAAAGAGACAAGTCCCCCCCCACCCAAAAAAAAGGGACAGAAAAAAAAAAGGAACAAAGATATATGAAGTCTTCATGTCGATGAAGCACCATTCATTTTCACTTTGAGGCGCTGCGAGCCGCACTAAAGTGTGATTGCATGTGACAGTCGCCCAGACTGAGGCTTTATCATGATGGATGCACCCAGCTGCCCTGTACTACTGCACCACCTCTCTCTCACACACACACACACACACACTCACACGCACACTCACACACACACTCACACACACGCGCTCGGACGTGCGCGCTCGCAGAGCAGCGTTGATTTCGTGAACTGAAACTATGACTAAACATGTCCGTCGACTACCTTTTCTTCACCGACGAAACCAAATAAACACGCAATAAAAACTATAACCTATGGTGACTAAAACTAACAAAATAAAAAACTATAGACTAAAATGTTAGGGAGGGACTATAGTGGAGAAGAGAACCATGTAGAACTAAAAGTAATTTTATGTGTGGTTGCGTGCTGAAAATATCCGATCTTCAAGCTCACAACACACGCACGCACGCACACACACACACACACACACACACACACACACACACACACACATTTAAATTTCTTTATTTGAGTCCACATTTATAAAATACATTATCAAGGGCACAAATATTTTCAGTTGCTTCTGATATCCCACGCACTCGAAACATCATGTGCTTTGAGTCCAAACAAGCCCTAAATGTACAGAACTAGAATTTCGCGGGCCTTCGGCCCGCTCATCCCAGAGTTGCGTTGCCCCGCGTTGCGATACAGAAGTCCACAGATACAGAAGTGCACAGTGACACGCGTTGTATGCAGCTGTTTTGTGTTGCAGCGCGCGTGTAGTGTTGTTGTTGTTATCCATATATGCGCCTCGGTTCGTCCCGTTTGTTCCACGCCAGGTGTCGACGCAGTCGTTGGCGCAAATTTCTTATTATTTTAACTGTGTATGTAATCGCGGCTAGTAGCACACATTTTTTTTTAGGAGCACGATGAAAAGTTATCAAATAATGTGTTTGAGGGCCCTCCTATATACAGCTTTAGTCCCCACACGTCTCAATATTTCCCATGGACAAAGAACAGAGAAATTAGGTCGAAATGCCGCTAAATATGACGTAAATTAAAATGTATTATATATATATTTTTTTTTAATTGAATGTAAATACTTTACTTATAAAAAAACCTGGCAACCCGCACCCCGCGGTCATTTTCCGCTAACCGGAGCGGTGCTCCCTAGCCTGCTGGAGGGGTTCACATCATCCCATGCACCCTCGAGAGGAAAAAGAAGGAAAATAAATGCAGCCTTGAGCCTACCTACCAATGTGGTGTTGTGGAGCTTGATCACCTCCTCCTCCTCCTTTTCTCCCCAAATTGGCAATCCCAATAAATGCAAAAGTTGCCTAGTGTGAATACTTCCACAGCCTAATTACTAAAGGATAAACTATCAGTGTTCTCCGAAATCGGTCAATGTTTGTCAACTCAGCACGTGTTGACAACGCATAGTAAACAGAAGCCGTGTGTGTGTCACACCAAAAGTGGTGACCTATAGAATCCTGTACATAGAAGCATCACGCAATCGTCTCCCTCCCTGTGTGGGTCACGTGGTGGGCTTTGAGCAAATGGGAGAGGGAATGTAGTGTTGCCAGGTCCGCGTATTGTAAGCGAGTGGTAGTGTGTGTAAGTAGCGTGTTGAATGGCATTTTTTCTGTGCTTGTTTTCATAGACGTGGCAACAAATTAGGCGGGGGTGTCGGTGCTTGTGGCGTGTTTGTGTTTATTATTGATATTGATATTGTTTGCGAGTGTGGACGGGAGCCGGCTTTAGTGGCAGTCCGATGACAATTTTTACGCGGGTGGTGTTGAGTGTGGCCGTGCGGCGCGACATGAGGAGATAGGGAACGAACGACGCGGAGGGTAAGTGTGTGACGTGTTAGTGTGTTGTTGCAGTGTGTGTTGCAGCGTGTTGCAGCGTGTCAGTGACGTAGTAGCTGGTGACTTTCTTTGCGTGGTTTGGGCACAGCTTTTGGGCACACCTTTTCAAATGTATAATAGATATAGGCAACACATGAACTTAATCACACTCAGTCACTTCAGTCTGTCATACACACACACACACATGCACACAAATAATAAATACTATACACACACTCAGTACCTGAAAATACACAAACACTTGCAATACTTACACACACAGCTCATACAGTATACACACACACGCACAAATGCACACACACACACACACACACACACGCACACGCACATGCACACACACACACAGTATACACGTACACACCTACAGTATTGCATCTACAACAATCAAAACGCAACTTCAGTAGTTTGCATATATTTCACGTGTTTGCCATTGTTGGTCAAGGACGTCTCGACACAATACCGCTCCGTGCGGATTTGACATCTCATTGGCACACCCTCTCGCACGCGTGAGCGTGTGGCCCGAAAGTTCCTTTTCAGACATTCAAATGTTCACATTATGAACATTATGAATATTCACCGCTCTCCCATTATGCTCCAAGGGCAAACACCTGTGTTGTATGTGGTACATGTCATGGCACATAGTGTGGTTTGGTACCAGGTATAGGCCATATGTGACCAGATTTGACTGAGAGACTGCCATCGCGCAAATTACAGGAGAAAAACTTTCTTCTACATCCTGACAGTTTTCTGAAAAAGCTATGTTTCTATGTCAGTCGTTCTTCGATTTTTCAAAAATAGCAGACCTACAAGCTCGTAGCGCGCCACTCGGTGGCGCGCTATGAGCTTGTAGATCTGCTATTTTTCAATAGCTAAAGCATAACATAATGCTAACACCAAAAGGGGTTCCCGCCCAAAATGGGTTAATAGCACAGGCAGATTACCATACTAGAGCATGTCTGAAATAAGTGTCAGATCTGAAATCGACATGTAAATATGAAATAAATGCTTAAACATGTAGCTATGGTGTATGTTAGAGACCACAGAAGTGAACCTTTCAAGCCTGTTTTCTCAACTCGCTGTTTCTCTGCAAGACATTACTCTATAAGCCATATCTCCAAAACTGGTTGGTCAAACTGAACAACCAATATGTCAATTTCAAGCTATGATTCCCTGCTTTCATATGACATGAAAAAAACGAAAATTCAAAAAAATCCAATGGCAGTCCCTCAGTCAAATTTAGTCACATATGCACACGACGGCCATCTTGCCATCTTATCTATAAATGCACCATGTCTCTGTGCGTACGTGTGTACGTGTGTAATGTGCACATAACTCGAGAACCGTTCACCCCACCGGCTTCACTTGAGGTGCACGCGTTCCATACCCCCCCAAGGGAGTGCAGCGCCCGACCTTGAGTCGGTGGGATGCACGGTTGTCCAGAAACACCACAGAAGCCTCTGCCCAGGCTCTGGACAGGGCCCAAATTAGCTAATTGATCACACCTGATCACCCCATGGAGCTGGCCTGTTCTGACATCACAATGGTGTTCTGACATCTGCATAGACTCCATATTTATGGGCATGCCTGACAAAGGTCACTGGGCGGGGCATGCATTTCCAACGACACATCTTGCCTGCCAAATCTAATCTAATTCCCGACCTTCAGAAGGATTTTCCAAACAGTGGTGAAAAGTTGACTCTGTCCATTCGTATGAAAATACCAAGGATTCGTCAGTGGACGCGTCAGTGACTGTGATTTATAAACGGCTTCGATCTTTACCGTACATGTGTGCTCTGCAGGCAGCAGCAGTATAACAGCTGTAGCCTATTTTGCCACGATCGACCGCCCTAATGAAACAAAACGCTGCGCGGTGACGGTACATATATTCATGTCAAAACATTCAAGTATCAGATGATATACCCAGGTAAAGTACGGTCACTTTAACTAAAGTTCCACATGTACAAAGTAATTTCTTTTTTTTCTTTTTTCTTTTTTTTTAAACATATGTTTATTGATTTTTCTTTACAACAACAATAGTAATTTCAAAACAATTATTCACATATATTTCCCCCCCCCCACATCCCCATGGCAGCACAAATACAAACAAAATCTTCAAGAAACATCAGGAAATGTTCATATTTACAGAACAAATTATAATAAAATAATAATAACAAAAAAAACACATTACATACAGTTAAACAAAGTAATTTCTGAATAAGACAAGCCTAACCTTTTTTTTAAACCATACTATCATTGTTGATATAACGCCATTTAGGTCAATGTAACAATATAACATTATGTTGTGATATAATAATAATATTGTAGCGGGTAGCCCAATTAAGGGGGCCAGTCAACTCTCAACTGTCTTCCGTGAGAACATTAGGTTTTGGTGTGATGACGCGCGACGCCCCCTTCAATCTTTGCCTGCACGGACATTACTGTACATGAGTAGACACTAACATTACCAGAAACACAAAGAGCTATAGCCCTGAATGACCATACCAGGCCTGTAACTGTATAACTTGAGGTCTGTAACTTAGAGGTGGTCCTCCAAATAAAATATTTGACAAGCTGTACTATTTGGACTCACTATAAGTCATGTAGTAACAAAAAGAAAACCTTGAGTTCTGTGTGTACACCGTATGTATGCACAATGTATGCTTATGTATTTGATTCCCAAAATCCCAAATCTCTCTCTCTCTCTCCCTCTCTCCCTCCCTCCCCCAGGCAGTGTTAACCCATTTTGGGCGGGAACCCCTTTTGGTGTTTTAAACATTATGTTATAATTTAGCTATTTTTGAAAAATCCGTGAAAATATGGCACAAATCTTTGAATATATATTCTTTCAGAGCCAACGTTTTTAACTCAAATCTTTGCTTCTGAGGGGTTCCTGGAACAACATATTTTCAGATGGGGGTTGGTGGCCAATTACATATCATTTTTGGGGTTCTTGACAATGAAATATTGAGCACCACCGATACAGAAACATCTTTCAGAAAACTGTCAGAATTTAGAATGATATTTTTAAAATTTCGACGTCAGACCTAAATGCTTAATGCAATTAGAAATACTCCCGTGAGATTGACAACAGGCTCTGGTGGTGCAGCCTGACGAGGGAGGGGGAATTGCGGCGGTTGGGCTTTCTCGGATACCTAAGTACTTTTAATTAAACAGCCGCGTGGCACGGGTCGTGCTCTTTCCCTCGTGAGTTCAAAGCCTCCCCGTGCTTCTGACCCATGCATGTGTTCAAAGTTTGTATCAGCTTTCTGCGCCTGTGTTTTCCTTGGCGCCGCGAAGCACGCAACCAACCCCCAAATTGTCTTGTTTAAAAGCTAGTTTGTTTACACTTTTACCCTCTCCGCCTCTCCCCTCCTCTCCTCCCCTTCCCCTCTCCTCATCTCTACCCTCCCCTCCCCTCCCCTCTCCTCATCTCTACCCTCCTCTCCTCTACCCTCCTCCCTCCTCTCCTCTCCCTTCCTCTCCTCTCCTCTCTCTCCTCTCCTCTCCTCTCCTCTCCTCTCCTCTCCTCTCCTCTCCTCTCCACTCCTCTCCTCTCCTCTCCTCTCCTCTACCCTCCTCTCCTCCCTCCCCTCTCCTCATCTCTACCCTCCCCTCCCCTCTCCTCATCTCTACCCTCCTCTCCTCTACCCTCCTCTCCTCCCCTCCCCTCTCCTCATCTCTACCCTCCCCTCCCCTCTCCTCTCCTCTCCTCTCCTCTCCTCTCCTCTCCTCTCCTCTCCTCTCCTCTCCACTCCTCTCCTCTACCCTCCTCTCCTCTCCTCCCCTCCCCTCTCCCCTCCCCTCCCCTCCCCTCCCCTCTCCTCTCCTCTCCTCTCCTCTCCTCTCCTCTCCTCTCCTCTCCTCTCCTCTACCCTCCTCTCCTCCCCTCCCCTCCCCCTCTCCTGATCTCTACCCTCCTCTCCCCTCTCCTCATCTCTACCCTCCTCTCCCCTCTCCTCATCTCTACCCTCCCTCTCCCCTCTCCTCATCTCTACCCTCCTCTCCTCCCCTCCCCTCTCCTCATCTCTACCCTCCTCTCCCCTCTCCTCCCCTCCCCTCTCCTCATCTCTACCCTCCCCTCCCCTCTCCTCATCTCTACCCTCCTCTCCTCTACCCTCCTCTCCTCTCCTCTCCTCTCCTCTCCTCTCCTCTCTCCTCTCCTCTCCTCTCTCTCTCCTCTCCTCTCCTCTACCCTCCTCTCCTCCCCTCCTCTCCTCCCCTCCCCTCTCCTCATCTCTCCCCTCCTCTCCCCTCTCCTCATCTCTACCCTCCTCTCCTCCCCTCCCCTCTCCTCATCTTTACCCTCCTCTCCCCTCTCCTCCTCTCTACCCTCCTCTCCTCCCCTCCTCTCCTCCCCTCCCCTCTCCTCATCTCTACCCTCCTCTCCCCCTCTCCTGATCTCTACCCTCCTCTCCTCTACCCTCCTCTCCTCTAACCCTCCTCTCCTCCCATTCAGAACTGGAGGCTGATAAAAAAAAATCTTCTAAATCATGACAGTTTTCTTGAAAAAACCTGTTTCTATGTGTCAGTGGTGCTCAACATTTTTTCATGTCAAGGGACCCCCAGAATTTTCTGTATTTGGCCGCGGACCCCCATCTGAAAAATATGTTGTTCCAGGGACCCCTCAGAAGCAAAGATTGAGTTAAAAACGTTCTGAAAGAATATACATTCAAAGATTTGTGCCACATTTTCACGATCTTTTGCGCTATGAGCTTGTAGATCTGCTATTTTTCAACAGCTAAAGTACAAAATGATGCTAAAGGGGTTATAAACTATGTAGAATAGAGTGCTCAGAGCTCTGTCTGTTAGAACGTTAAAACAAGTAGAATAGAGTGCTCAGAGCTCTGTTAGCAGAACGTTAAAACAAGTA
>NC_136812.1:45825480-45852980 GCF_951216825.1 Electrona antarctica | reverse complement strand
GCTATTTTTGAATTGGAATCCTCAAAATTAACATTTAATTGTAACAGCTGAAACCAATATTATATCAGTATTCTGACATTAACCTGAGGGCCACATTAAGTGAAGGTGGGGGCCGCATGTGGCCCCCGGGCCGCCAGTTGCCCACCCCTAAGCTAAGTTATGGAGAATTTGGACCCTTATAGATCTTTAATTCTTGTGAGCATAAAATTATTTGGTTTCAATTTACGCTCTCAAGAGTCCAATTGTTGTTAAAGGTCTGAATTAGAAGTCTACACACAGTTAGATTATAATGTGGAAGAATTGTTTTTTTTTATCAACGTTTGCCTGTTATCTCTCCTATGGTATACCGCATCATTACAGCATGGAATTGTGGACAAAATATCATCAAACGATAACGCAGATATTCAAAGTTTTGGGCTCTGAGAGGCTCAATCTCATCGAATGGCGGTCCGTGACTCTATAATACCAAATAAATAATGGACCTTGATGTGAAAATGGGGTCGAAAACCAGTCCACTGAAGTAGGGCGTTAACTATAACGCTCAAAAATTCAACTCCAAAAGTTATAATACGGAGATAAGAGGTTTTTCCGCCCCGACAGCAACCGATGAAAAGTAGCCACGAAGCAATACTGTTAGGTCTAACCAACCGACCCCCCCCCCCCCCCCCCCCATGGGGCTGACAGTCCATGTTAGATGTCCGTATACATCACACACACACACACACACACACACACACACACACACACACACACACACACACAACACTGCTGGGTAATAGCCCTCCTCTGCCTCTACGGTGCACCTTCTTCATCCCTGGCAATGTCAAGCCTCTAGCACTGCAGGGTTACAAGTTTCTAATCCGGGACGAGTCGTCCCCTGACATTAAAGTGTCAGCGCCATATTTATACCTGGCCGGGCGCTCGCTGCTGCTGCTGCTGTGTGTGTGCGTGTGTGTGTGCATGTGTGTGTGTGCATACACTGTGTGTATATAGGAGTGTTTTGTGTGTTTCTGTGTGTTGGGATTGGATACCATGCATGTTTTTGTTGTCTGTTGCCTAATTGTGTAAGTGGCAATTGCCTGTTTGTGCGTGCATGCGTGTGTGTGTGCATGCGCGCGTGCATGTGTGTTTGTTTCTCTGAGAGGATCACACAACCGAGATTGTGCACTTCGGAAGTACACACACACAAGCACACGCACACACACACACACACACACACACACGCACACACACACGCACACACGCACACGCTCACACACATGCACACGCGCGCACGCTCACACACATGTACACACACTGTATGGTCCTGTTTGGTCCCTTATGAGTGATCACATTAAGCGGTGTCCCCTGGGCTGTGGCAGGCTTTATGGCCACCATGCAGCCTGGCTGAGCCATCAGGTCAGTGTGGAGTGGAATGAGAGAGAGAGGCAGATTGATTCTAGAGTATCTCCTCCCTGTGACCCCTGCACACACACACACACACACACACACACACACACACACACACGCGCGCGCGCTAACACGCACACACGCACACCCTAGTAACGCCGGAACCAGTAGAACTTTCGTCTGCGGTCGGGTAGACCTTGTATCTCCATCTTCAGCGTTCATTTGTTTCTTTATTTTCACTTACAAGACTATTTAAAAATCATGCGCGACGAGTCAGTAAAAACCTAGTTTACCGACATAGTCGGTCGGTAATTTCTCCTCTCTCCTGCTGGCCTGGCTCGCTGGGTGCAGAACAAAACCTGACCGCGACCATCACAGCGCCGGCTATCGGCCGTTGAATAATCCTAGCTTGTTTTGACCAGAAACGCCATTCCGTGTGCCGATTTGGACATAAAAGCCATTGAAAATCACATCCGAACCTCGGATGGATCATCATAACCACGGACATAGCGCTTGTAGTTTCAGAGATACTACGGATAGAAAATCCTGCTTTGACTGGAGGTCTATGTGGGCCGTGTGCAAACATCCTGGTGCTGGGGGTGACGGAGGCGTTGCCTAGCAACCGGGCCAATGTTAAAAGTGTCATATTTGTGACCAGATTTGATTTGAACCAGTTTTTTTTTTTTTATCCAAAATTAGTTAATAGCACAGGCAGACTCTTCACATACTAGAGCATGTCTGAAATAAATCAGTCAGCTGAAATCGACATGTAAATATGAAATAAATGCTTAAACATGTAGCTAGGTGTAATGTTAGAGTCCACAGAAGTGAACCTTTCAAGCCTGTTTTCTCAACTCGCTGTTTTCTGCAAGACATTACTCTATAAGCCATATAATCTTCCAAACTGGTGGGTCAAACTGAACAACCAATATGTTCATACCTAGCAATAGAGAATATTTAAATTCACTTGTATTTTTATTCCTCCATTCACTCTGCCCGAAATCAGATTTTGACATATTATTAACAAGAACTTGTGATAACAACATTGTATGCATTGGAACACAAAGTCGTTTTTTCCCTTTTTTTCTGAAAAGTAGCCTAACAGTTTTGGACATACGAGGTTTCTGCTTGACAGCGGCGATAAACACTGGGATTGGCCTAGCGTGTGTGTGTGTGTGTGTGTGTGTGTGTGTGTGTGTGTGTGTGTGTGTGTGTGTGTGTGTGTGTGTGTGTGTGTGTGTGTGTGTGTGTGTGTGTGTCTATGTTTTGTGTGCATTGCGAGTTGTGTGTATGTGGTGGCGGGGGCCCCTAGGGGCCACACAACCCCGATGAGCAGTGTGATATATTGGGCACCCATATTATCTGTGAGACCCCCCCCCCCCCCCTCATTTTTACCGTTTTCTCCCCCCCGCCTCCCCCTTCTCGGTTTCGGTTTTCCAGGCCGTCACGCTCTAGAGTTGATGTTTTTTAGCTAATGCTATTTTTGCGCCATAAATCGTGGTGCAAAAATAAATGGAGGTGTGAAATACAGTATCTACCTGTCCCTCGGCTTGATAGGAGAACCGCTTTGGCTCTAGATGACCGCACATGCCCCTATATATATATATATATCCCCCTCGTTGTAAAACAGGGGATTGGGTACGTACGGAATATGGCAGGGGGGCAGCCATAAGAGAGGTGTGTGTGTGTGTGTGTGTGTGTGTGTGTGTGTGTGTGTGTGTGTGTGTGTGTGTGTGTGTGTGTGTGTGTGTGTGTGTGTGTGTGTGTGTGTGTGTGTGTGTGTGTGTGTGTGTGTGTGTGTGTGTGTGTGTGTGTGTGTACTTACTATACTTCTGAGTGCCATATGTCCTCACAAGCATAGTACTTTTTGGTGAAATAGACATTGTGAGGGTCTACCTATAGCCCTTTTTACGGCATGTTATAGGACCCCTCTAAAACGAGATGCTGCATCTCAAGGGGTCATCGATCCTCTCAATAAAATTCAGAAATTCTGACATTTCCCTAGTAGTCCTCACATGAGAAAGGGTCGTTTTATTGTTAAAAACATCATTTGGGGAGCTGTATTAGGCTTTTTTTTTTTTTGAAACTGTTTCATACTTAGTTGTGTGGCGGTGTCACCAAAATGGCCGATCTGTTAACTTGTTCAGCTATTTTCAAAGCCAACCTGGCAGTTTGTATAGTGTTTAGAAGGATGATAGGTTCTTGGTTTACCTATATGATAATAGATTTATGCATTTGCTATAACCTCGTGTTTTTCCTGCTTACTGTACAAGTCCCTCTGGACTAACAGCGTCTGATAAATGTTTTAATTGTAAATTGTCCTTTAAAATGTTGATGTCCTCACAACTATAGTAGGCCTAATACAAGTGTGTGTGCGTGCGTGCGTGCGTGCGTGCGTGCTTGCGTGCGTGCTTGCGTGCGTGCGTGCGTGCGTGCGTGCGTGCGTGCGTGCGTGCGTGCGTGCATGTCAAGATGAATGGCACTTGTCCGAGATAGGAGGAATTTTATGGGAGATTTTTATTCTGAACGATTGAGGGGTTGACCACCAGATAGGTGGAGTGTAACATTTCAACGTCGTTGGTGTTTAAATTGCTTTGGATTTGATTTAAAATAGCTATTCTAACATGGAGTCGTGTCTTTAGGCATTCATACCTATAGACTAGTGTTTTCAAGTACTGGCAGTGCAAGCCTGCAACCAGTCATACTCTTTGGAATACAATTCTGTTTAGTTTTAGTCATATTCAGTGACGGATCAACCCCTTTCAGTGGCCCTGGGGCTTCACCAAATCAAAAGGCCCTACAGATTCAGCCAATTAATGAATGAATGAATTAATTAATTAATTAACATGCATGCGTTCAGCGCACCGCCGCGCCAACAGCGCGCGTATCCACCACTGCCTGCGCTGCCCGCTGACACACGAGACACAGCAGGCACTGGGCAGTGGGCAGTGGACAGTAGGCACTGGGCACTGAGCAGTGGGCACTGGGCAGTAGGCAGTGGGCAGTAGGCAGTAGGCACTGGGCAGTAGGCAGTAGGCACTGGGCAGTAGGCAGTAGGCACTGAGCAGTTGTGGGGGCATCGCTTACTCGATCCCCCCCCCTGTCAGTGAAGAAGCGACGCACGGCCGTCGGAGGCCCCCCCAAACCGACTGCTTACTATAGGGGGAAAATCAACTGCTACAGAAACTGTCGGACGACTAAAAACACTAGCGGGGGTTCCTGTGTTGTTACATTTTTCGACAGAGGTAACAGCTGTACCTAGTCTCGTACCGGGCCCTGCAAGCTGCGGGCCGTGGAGCTTAAGCTCCAGTAAGTACCATTGTTAATCCGGGCCTGCTCATATTGTAGTCACCTGAAATGTTTTAATTTTCGTCTAGTTTTAGTCGACTGAATATCCTAAGGTTTTAGTCGACTAAATCTACAGCTGATTCAGTTGACTAAAAATAATTTTTGTGCTCTTTTCAGAGCACAACCAAACATGAACTGACTTCTCTTTTAGTTCTACTGGATCTCTTCTCCCTAACATTTTAGTCTAGTTTTTATTTGTTGATGTCAATATATTTTAATCTTCATAGCTTAGTTTTTGTCAGTGAGAAACTGAAAATATAGGTAGTCGACCAACATTTTTTGTCATTTCAGTCAGAAACTCTTAGAATTAATTTAGAATATATATATATATATATATATACAGTATATTTATTGAGCATAATTGAGCATAGATACAGTATATGAAGCATAGATTGGCGTCACCGTCAAGGCTCTGTCCCTATATGAATTCCCTGCAACATTAACGTTTTAGTTAAGTTATAAGCCAAATAGAATTACAGGGAATGAATTGAGACCCAAATGCAGGGGGATCTAGAAACAGAGCCTACAGGTGGATGCTGGGGAGGCGGTGGGATTTGCAAAACTTCATGAGCAACAGGTTAGCAGCAAGCGAGGCAGGGAGGCAGCAGCAGCACCGACGCACATCCGCACAGCAGGAGAGAAGCCAGGAATGAGCAGGTAGTTCGATCCCGGGCTCCCATAGAGTTAGTCGAAGTGTCCTTGAGCAAGACTCTGAACCCCCTAATTGCTCCCGATGTGCAGTTGGTGCCTTGCATGCGGTTTCCTCCACCATTGGTGTGTGAATGGTGTGTGTGAATAGGTGAATGTACAGTTGGGTGCCACCGATATTGTCCCTTATCATTTGACCCATTTAGGCCTGACCTCCAAATTTTAAAAAATCCTTCTAAATCCTCCAGTTTTCTGAAATAAATATTTTCACGATTTTTCAAAAATAGCAGACCTACAAGCTCGTAGCTATGAGATTGTAGATCTGCTATTTTTCAATAGCTAAATTATAACATAATGTTTAAAACACCAAAAGGGGTTCCCGCCCAAAATGGGTTAACTGTCCTTTTGCGCAGATCACGCAAACCTCAGCAAAAAGAAAAGGACAATATCGATGGCCTCCAACTGTAGGTGAATGTAATGCACAATCTATGTAAAGCGCCTTGGATAAAGGCGCTATACAGTATAAATGCACCTTTTACCACTTACTTGCTTACTTGCAGATCTGCTACTTTTGATGCTTTTGAATTTGAATCCCGAAAAGTAACAGTTCTGGACATAACGAGGTCCCCCCCCCCCCCCCCTCATGGCAGAGACCATATAAACACACAACATGCGCTTACATACAAACGTACTCTTTCACACATGTGCTCTGCACCTTTATCACACACGCACGCACACACGTGTACACACGCACGCACACACAACACACACACACACATGCCGTGAGCAGCAATGTAACCCGCCTGTTTGATACGGAGTGCCTGGTTGACCCCGGGTGACCTCGTACTTGTACATACACAGCCAGATTGCTTTGTGAAATAAAGCTGTCAGTGGAGGGGCCCAAATAAAAAACGGTCCCCCGTCCCCCGTCCCCCCCTTCCATACTGGAGAGTTCCTGTGCCCCTGACACCGCTGAAATATAGATATAAATTGGAAGCGGATTAGTTTTTTGATCTTAATTCAAGTTTTGACAAGATATAGGAAGCCCGTGCTTGGGGATGTGTGTGTGTGTGTGTGTGTGTGTGTGTGTGTGTGTGTGTGTGTGTGTGTGTGTGTGTGTGTGTGTGTGTGTGTGTGTGTGTGTGTGTGTGTGTGTGTGTGTGTGTGTGTGTGTGTGTGTGTGTGTGTGTGTGTGTGTGTGTGTGTGCTTGCTGCACGTTTGCATGTGTACATTGTGTCATGTGTTACATGTCTCTCGCTCTCTCTTCCTCCCTCTCTCTCTCTCTCTCTCTCTCTCTCTCTGCATGCTACTGTATAGTACAGTTGGGACTCTCACACACTGTTTCCGACACCCAATAAGACTTAACAGCATTTATCACAAAACTTCTGTTATATACTCTACCAAGTATTACAAATCCCATGAAGAACTGTAGCCTACACTTAAAAACCAAAAAAAAAGGTACATGAAATCCAATGTTTCTCCAACAAGACAAGTCCGAGTCAAGACCGAGACCAGATATATATATATATTTTTGTTTCTCATTTGATTGGTACATAAATCTTTATCTGAAACAAATGTTCAGCTGCGCTCCGTTACTTAACCAGACAGCTCTCTTATAATGTTAATGTAACTCATAGCGACTGTAGTCCACAGTGTTAATTAATTGTGGACCTTATGGGTCCATTTGGTTACAGTTTCTGACTTTCATATTGTGACAGTGTTGATTTTGACAGTTATAGTCTTCAATTTAGTTTTGGTTATATTTCAGTCGATCTGAAAAGTTTTAGTTTTGTCGACAAAAAAATAATATTTTGGTGGGCCTTGATGGCGTCGTAATGGCAGATTTTACAATTGATTGAATACTGAAAATAGCTTACACCCGAGCGCTGCCCTCTCCAGGTTGGCAGAGGAAGTGTTGCACCCAGGATTACATTAGATAATTGACACTGGGTGAAAAAATGGGTTGCAAAATTGTGGGATAAAAATTTAAATAAAAAGTCGAGGTTCTGTACACCTCAAACTGAGCCTCAATTCCGAGAAAAATGGGTTTTTAACTTTGTGTGTGTGTGTGTGTGTGTGTGTGTGTGTGTGTGTGTGTGTGTGTGTGTGCGTGTGCGTGTGTCGGTACAGAACTGTGCCAGCTCTCGGCCGTCCAGCTCGGTCACCAGTGGCTCGGGGCGTCCGGCCGGCTGCCCTCTGCCGCCGGGCGCCCTGCAGGGGGAAGAGGACGATGAGGCCTGCTCGCTGTCCACCTCCACCCCAAACACCACCTCCACCTGCACCACCTACTACCAGCCCACACACACAGAGGACCAGGAGCACATGTCCAGAGGTGGGTGCGCTGTCTGTCTGTCTGTCCATTTAACCCATTAAATGGTAAATGATGCACTTACTGTATATAGCGCCTTTATTCAAGGCGCCTTACAATGATCGTGCATTGCATTCACCCATTCACACACACACACACACACACACACACACACACACACACACACACACACACACACACACACACACACACACACACACACACACACACACACACAGGAACATCGGTGTTCATACACCGATGGCGGAGGAAATCACCAACCTATACTCATTGGGAGCAGGTTAATATAATAATAATAATAAGGGTAATAATGCTATTTTTGAATTGGAATTCTGAAAAGTAACCTTTTTATTTAATTTCAAATGCATTTAGTTATAGTTATGTTAACTTTATAAAGTAAATACAAATGCATTGGACATTGGGTCATTAAGTTACACATACATAGACACATAGTAATTAAAGTAATTAAAGCGGGTCATGCTTGCATGTTTGGAATTGTAACAGCTGAAATTAATAATAGTATTCTAATATTAATTAGAATATTAAGGGGCCGCATTTAAGTGAAGGTGGGGGCCGCATGTGGCCCCCGGGGCCGCCAGTTGCCCATCCCTGCTGTAATAAGTGACGGATGAAAATGGACCTTGACAAACATGTCGCGCTCTCTCCGTGTCACCTTGACTGGTGTGACATGGAACGAGTCGTGTGGAAAAGACCTCGCTCGCTGCATGCCACTGCCAAAAGAACAACTACGCATGTGGAACTGTGAGACTTTTTTTACATAACATGTCTGAATGAGAGAAATATTTAGACTGGCGTGTGTATTTTCCCCCCTCCACATGTCTCCATTCTTTTAACCCATTCAGGCCTGACGTCGAAATAAAAAAAACGTTCGCTTTGAAAGAATATATATATTCAAAGATTTGTGCCGCATTTTTACGATTTTTCAAAAATAGCAGACCTACAAGTTCATAGCGCGCCACTCGGTAGCGCGCTATGAGCTTGTAGATCTGCTATTTTTCAATAGCTAAAGTATAACATAATGCTTAGTTAAAACACCAAAAGGGGTTCCCGCCCAAAATGGGTTTAAAGCTATAATATGACACAGATGCGTCCTCAGGTCTAAATGGGTTAATACGCCTGGCACCTGTAACCTTGTCTTGTCAACACTTCCACGCTTGGAAAAAGTGGCAGTTTGGACTGGAGGATTCTGAATGTCATCGGGTTGAATACTTTTAAATTCAATTTAACTTCCCTCAGTCTCGGTTGGAACTTTTGTTGGAATTTATCTGTGTGATGCTGTGTGTTTTATGGCTCTAAAACGCAAGATGCGTGTTGAATATGAAAAATAACGTATTGCTGCGCTATGCACTCACTGCTCTAGAAAAAAAAAAGCTTTTATATCTAGATTAAAAAGGGAATTTTCACTCAAATCATACTACCTACCTCAACTACCTTTTTTCAATCTAAATAAAAACTAAGCTATGATGACTAAAATTCCAGCAGAAAATAAAAAACTAGACTAAAATGTAAGGGAAGAAGAGATCCAGTAGAACAAAAAGACCTACAGCACGATCTACATTACGACATGTTGTGAGGTTGTAGATCGGCTATTTATAGCATTTCACGTTTCAACCAAGTGTAAAGTTACGATGCCACCAAGGCCCTAAGGCACTAAAGCTAAATGACATTTTATTCAAAAGACTATGACTAAAACTAAATCAAAAGCTGTTGTCAAAATGAACACTGGTGGTCAGATGGGTGGGCCACGGACGCTTTTAAGATTTCCAAGTGTGCCCTTGACCACGAACAGAACCACAGCAGTAGCAGACACCGTCATTTCAAAGCCAACCAAATAGTCAAATAGAAGGAAATGACTCAATCACATATCTGTAATTGCTTTGCACAATTCACCACATAGTGGATTTGACTCAATTATGTTTTTCTTTTTCTGTCTTATTTGGGGCTGCCCTAGTGTAGTGGTTAGAGCACGTGCCTTCCACGCGGAAGGTCGTGGGTTCGATGTCGGCAAGGGAATGCGGTCGCAACGGGTTCCTAGTGTCACACATCAAATGTGTTCCGATCTGAGCCAAGTCTCCTGCAGGAGACTATAGTCTTGCGTAGGCAGCATAGCTAGACAATTATTTCACAATCTTTGAATGCTATATAGAGCCTGGAACGCTGATAATCTGTTCTGACGAATATGTCAATATATTATATTTTATAATATTATTATTATTATATTATATTATTATATTATAGTCATACTTTTAGTGATCGTAGCTTAGTTATAATTTAGTTTTTGTCAGTGAAAAAAGGGAGTCAACAAACATTTTTCATCGTAGTTTTAGTCAACACAATCAACACTGCTCTCCTCCTACTGTAACCTATATAGAAATGGCTACACATTATCCCACGGTTACGACGGCAATGATTGGTTTACAAAGTTTGCGGGAGGGAGGGGCCTATTTTTTACATACACACTTTGTCCGATCGACCCCAAACATGGAATTCCATATTGCGGGGCCTCTGCAGGACGCGGAGCCAAACATGATTTCACTTTGATCCACAGGGGTTTAAACCAGCAGTCTTCACCAAATGAGCTACACATGATCTGGTGACAATGAGGGTCAAACAGCTTTTTGATATTCCACTTTTTTTTCTTCATATATCGTGAACACAACATCCAATCAACCCCACAATTGGAAACGCATGTCGTCGGACCTCTAGAGCTTATATACCTCCACTGTACAGTTGACGGAGTAGTGCACCCCTTTTCTCTGCATGGCCCCATTCTCAGGCCAAAAATATTACAATATAATTCGGACGGGAGGATTGTTTGTGTACATTGTGTACATTCAACACTTGTTGGTGTGACACAAGATATGTAAGAAAATATATGTGTGTGTGTGTGTGTATATATATATGTAGTTCACAGGTTCTCAAAGTGGGGTCCTTCAGATGACATACATACAGACACAGAGACAGACATACATATACAGAGACAGACATACATACAGACACAGACAGACAGACATACAGACACAGAGACAGACAGACATACAGACACAGAGACAGACATACATACAGACACAGAGACAGACAGACAGACATACAGACACAGAGACAGACATACATACAGACACAGAGGCAGACATACATACAGACACAGAGACAGACATACATACAGACACAGAGACAGACATACATACAGACACAGAGACAGACATACATACAGACACAGAGACAGACAGACATACATACAGACACAGAGACAGACATACATACAGACACAGAGACAGACATACATACATACAGACACAGAGACAGACATACATACAGACACAGAGACAGACAGACATACATACAGACACAGAGACAGACAGACATACAGACACAGAGACAGACAGACATACATACAGACACAGAGACAGACATACATACAGACACAGAGACAGACATACATACATACAGACACAGAGACAGACATACATACAGACACAGAGACAGACATACATACAGACACAGAGACAGACAGACATACATACAGACACAGAGACAGACATACATACATACAGACACAGAGACAGACATACAGATACAGAGACAGACATACATACATACAGACACAGAGACAGACATACAGATACAGAGACAGACATACATACATACAGACACAGAGACAGACATACATACAGACACAGAGACAGACAGACATACATACAGACACAGAGACAGACATACATACAGACACAGAGACAGACATACATACATACAGACACAGAGACAGACATACATACAGACACAGAGACAGACATACATATACAGAGACATACATACATACAGACACAGAGACAGACATACAGATACAGAGACAGACATACAGACGGACGGACATACACACATAGCTGCGTATTGGAGCGGAGGCACCGCTCAAACATGGCCGTACTTCATCTACCTACTGTGTGTGAACGTCCGTGGCAACAGTTTGTCTCCTTGTAGAGAGAGAACGACCATAATGCAGCAGTTAATTACTGTATCACACACAGCTGTATGCAACATAATACTGGTAGAGTCATGTATTTATCACATTGTAAGTCACGGCTTATATATGACTATAATAATGAACATTCACACTATATACACGTGCCTCTTTGTGAGTGTGTGTGTGTGTGTGTGTGTGTGTGTGTGTGTGTGTGTGTGTGTGTGTGTGTGTGTGTGTGTGTGTGTGTGTGTGTGTGTGTGTGTGTGTGTGTGTGTGTGTGTGTGTGTGTGTGTGTGTGTGTGTGTGTGTGTGTGTGTGTGTGTGTGTGTGATTGCTCTGCGTGTCGGCTCCTCCTGGCTCATGATTTACAACGTTTCTCCTGCTAGGTGATTTGCATGATGCTGCCTTACATCATTACACACACACACACACTAGCACACACTAGCACACACACACACACACACACACACACACACACACACACACACACACACACACACAGACAGACATCCACACCCACACATACATCCACACACACACACACACACACACACACACACACACAGTCAGTCAGTCAGTCAGTCAGTCAGTCAGTCAGTCAGTCAGTCAGTCAGTCAGTCAGTCAGTCAGTCAGTCAGTCAGTCAGTCAGTCTCTCTCTCTCTCTCTCTCTCTCTCTCTCTCTCTCTAATGCTCCTAGTATTGATTCAGATTCACCTCATTGTCACTTAGATGCACTGTTTAGGTACACGCATGTGGAAAAACATATACGCTCGGAAAACGCCGATACAACAAAACACGATGATCACAAAAACATGATAAAAAAAAGACCTAAAAAAACACCCAATGAACAATAAACACGCATGCAGGGCAAGAATATCAGTCAAAGAAAGTGGAGAGTACAGAGAGTTGCTGCCATTCATTCACTCATCACTGTCATTTAGCATTCTGATAGCCTGTGGGGAAACATAATAACTCAGTATCTCTGCCTGCTAGTGCGTGCTGAGAGGGCCTTGTATCCCCTTGACCCTGTTGGTCTCTAGATGGGGTGGGTGGGCTTTTCAATTATCCCCACCGTCTCTTGCATGGCATTTTATGACTTGATAATGTCTTGATGAATTGAACACAACAACACACACGCAGGACCACAATGGAAACGAGCCCTCGTGGCTTTTTGTGTTGGCCTTTTAGCATTATTTTTTTGCAAACTGTTAATTCAAGTATTCAATCAATCCATCAAACAAACACAAAGAGCAGCAAAAAAATGAAATAAAAAAATAAAGACAGACGAGTCTTGTTGCTCTGAACCGTTCTCCTACGTATCTATGTGCAAGGTCGCGATGTGGACGAACCAATGGGGAGACGGGGAAAATGAAAAGAACAAATGCAATGCATAAACTCTAGAATAGATTATAAAGCAGGGAGAGAAGGACAAGTGCAAATGGACGAATAAAAAGAGGGAGTAGAATTTGAATGGAATGGGCTGTGTGACTCGTGTGTGTGTGTGTGTGTGTGTGTGTGTGGGCGTGCATGCGTGCCTATATGTGTGCGTGCGTGCCTGTGTGTGGCATTCCTGATGAGATGGGCCCCGACACAATGGGGCGAGCGAGCTGAAGGCCAGGCCACGCTCCTGGACAATAACGTGGCACACAGGGGTCGCTCATGTGACCGCGCTGCCGTCTCTCCACATTGTTAAAGCCCACCCCCTCCACCCACCCGCCCGTCCACCCTCCCACCACCACCACCACCACCGCCCTCAGAGCGAAGACGCACACACAACGCCGCTCTGTGTGTCGGTGCTGATGCGTTAAACGGCAAGAGGGCTGCTAAGTGTTCCCGCAGGACTCGACGACAGGTCGACGGCGCCAGACCCGGCATGTTCGTTGCTGTCGGGGCAGAAACCTCGCCTATCTCCATATTCTAGCTTTCTTTTTTTCAACTTATTGTTTTTTATTGTCATTGCCGGGGTAGACAATACATTTTATACATATGCATCATATATCATCATTCAGTTCTTCAATACAAAATTGTCTCCCCAAGGAGACAGCAGCAACATAGAAAGTAACACATTTGAAAAATAATAATCATAAATAATACTAACAACAATAATAATGAAGAAATGTAAACATGAAAGACAACATCTTGATCGAGTAATTCAACAGACATGAAAGAAAATAAATAAATAAATAAAATAGAATAAAAATAATAAAGTAAAGAAAAGGAAAGAGGGGGAAGGGGCGCGCGAAGGGCGTCCATTTCTTAACAAATTGCTCCCTCATATTCTAGCTTTCTATCTTCTTTTATAGCAGTGGTTCCCAAACTTTTTCATGTCAAGGACCCCCAAATTGACACTAATTAGCCCGCGGACCCCCATTTGGAAAGATATTCCAGGGACCCCCCATAAGAGAAGATTTTTACCGGTCTCAACCCCCCGTTTGACATGCATTAGTCTACGGACCCCCATTTAATGGCATTTCTATCTGTGGGACCCCCAATTTATATATCGGAGAGTGTATAAATGGAGCCAAAATGTTGTTCCATTTGTACACTCTCAGAGTTACAGACCCATAAGGGTCCATTTGGTTCCAAACTATCATTTAGCTGGGGAACCCCTTGAACTCCCTCAAGGACCCCACTTTGGAAACCACTGTTCTATAGGTCTCGGTCCCGAGACCACATTTTCATTTGGTCTCCTCTCGGACTCGGACCAAAGGGACTTGGGACTCTTCCCCCAACCGAGTCCACGCGAGTCACAAGTCACAACAACGCAATGAAATGTGTTGATTATACCCACATTATGAGGAGCCCACTCGCATTGACATTATCAGAGAGCCATGTCGTCTTGTTAGGTATAGCTTTTTCAAAGTCAGTAAAATGCAATAGCAGTGTTTCAGCTCAATATTGTTTTCTGTATCAGATAAGGAAGAAAAAACCCAATCTGGTCTCGACTCAGTCTCGCCTCCTGTCGTCGGTCTCACTCGGACTCGACCCCCTCCCACACACTCGGTCTTGACTCGGAACTCCCCCCTTGGACTGTCTTTAGGTGGACTGGACTATACAGCACTAGCAGACAGGTTCCTACTACACCCTGCCAGTATAACATTGTACTGAACATGTGTCTCTGCATGCTCAGCGACATCTGACTCCTGTTTCCTTCCCTGTCTCCCCCCTCTCTCTCTCTCTCTCTCTCTCTCTCTCTCTCTCTCTCTCTCTCTCTCTCTCTCTCTCTCTCTCTCTCTCTCTCTCTCTCACACACATGTGTTCCTCAGCATCACTCGCAATTAGGGGCCTCCCCACTAAAGTGGTGCAGCGGTCCATCGCATGCATCTCTGCAGATTACACACAGAACACACACGCGCTCGCGCACACACACACACACACACACACACACGTCTCACACTACCCCCCCTGCTCCATGACCCATCTCACCACTGCTTGTCACGCACGTTTAGTGTGATTCATTGACACGTCGCAGGACACACCACAGTGTGTGTGTGTGTGTGCACACACACACACACACACACACACACACACACACACACACACACGCCGCATGCATGCATGCAGGCACACAAGCGTGCACCCACCACTCACCTCCTGTTCCAAAGATAGAAAGCCCAAAAATCCCCATAAGACATGACAGCATCTTGGCACGGCGGTGAACTGTAAAGCAGAACCGTGCGGTTCAGAGGTGCAGAGTGTGTCTGTGCTGTGTGTGTATCTGGAGTGGACGTCCCACCGGCGTCACATCAACCTGATCATGACTCATCACGGTGCTCATACCACTGTTGAGTTTGACAGCAGATTTTGATTTTGTTTTACATCCACATTTTGGGTGTAAAGGAATTTTCTAAACTTATTCTGTAATCTTTTTTGTCAGTGAGGGCAGTGCCGTCTCCAGGCACAAATGGAGCAGGAGGGCATACTTTTTTATGTATAACAAATACTCGCCTATTAACAAAGTGATGCGTTGAAAAAGGCTACAAGTAGGCTATAATTATGCAGCAGCAGCAACAACAAACAAACAAATACAAATATGTTGAGCATTATAATGTCTTCTGCATATATTACCTTGCATTTCTATTAACTATTCAATTAATTTGAACATGTATATATTTACAATAATCATGAAGAACTTATTGATTTAACATTTGTAAAACATTAAAATATTGGTAGGGTAGGTACCAATCTGGACTGGAGGGGCACAAAGTCCAATCTGGAGTTGGCAATGCCCCCCAATGCCCCCCTAGAGACGGCACTGAGTGAGGGGCGAGAGCCACTCTTTCTCAAGTCTGCTCGGATGCAAACTTGCATGGGACCAAAGCTTGCTGTATGTCATTAGAATGCCTTATTCTAGACTAGTAACGTGGGAAGTTTGAAAAATTACTTTACACGCAAAATATGGGTGTAACACCTTAGTGAATCAGGCCCATTGTCTTTTGAATAAAAATGTCATTTAGTTTCAGTCATCTGAAATGTTTTAGTTTTAGTCTCGGACGGTCGACTGAATATTAGACGATTTTAGTCGGCTAAATGTACTTTATGTTGGCGGTGCATGCATGCCTTGTCGTATAATGCCTGATTTTTCACTTGCTTGCATGCTGAAAATAGCAGATCTACAAGCCCACAATGTCGTCGTAACAATGTAATTTCAGTGGGTGCTGTGGATGAAAACATTTACAGAGGATGACCTGAGCCAAACAAAATGCTCTGCAGTGGTTTTCAACCTTTTTCATCTCAAGGCCCATTACTTGCTCGCCATTTGAGCCACGGACCACCGTTTGATGACATTTAGCCTCTCAGACCCAAACGTAGAATATTTTGTTGTCGTTGGTTGGGATTTTGTCCACAATTCCATGCTGTATTGATGTTGGTACCATTAGGAGAGATAACACGCACATGTTGACCAAAATAACAATTCTTCTACATTCTCTAATTGTGTAGACTTCTTGTAAATTACGTAGGCCTAATGCAACTCTTGAGAGCATAAAATTAAACCAAATGGACCCGTAAGGGTCCATTTGGTTTCACTTTATGCTCTCAAGAGTTAAAGATCTATAGGGGTCCATTTGGTTACCAACTCTCCATCATTTAGCCCACTGGTTGAAAACCACTGCTCTAGTGGAAGGTGTATTTTTTTCCAACCTCCCAGAGTTTGAAAGAAGCCACCATGCTTTGCTTGAGTCATGAATCCATTTTTTCCGATCCATTAATGATGTGTTTTAGCGAGCCTAAGCTTCTACGATTAGCTCATTGAAGTCTGCGAGGTACAGCTGGCCATATTCCTGCTGCTGCGTGTCAAACTGCATTAACCAATGGAAAAGTACTCAAAGCCCTTAATGGAAATCTCTCTCTGATGAATAATAATAATTATAAAGTACAGTATATGTGCACAGGCATTTAAGGAGAATTACGGACTATATAGGCTTTTTCATACCTTAACTCATTGACTGCCGGGGTAAATAAATCAATAATTCAGCCCCTGCCCGCCATTTTCAAGTAGTTACAGGATATGTATATCCAGTACGATTGACCCCCCCCCCCCCCCCCCCCCATCTTTCTTTCTTTATTTAGTTTTGTCAAAGCGTCCATGGTTCAATAGTTGAAAATACCACGTGGCTTATACGCAGAAGAGATACGGACTGTATAATCCAGTAACGTGGGTTCAAGGTTCTTCTTGTGTACATGAGTGGGAGCGGACGGCATCTGTTTTTTTAAGATTACGTGATTTCCTTATGCTTCCTGCTTCAGTGAGAGTCAAACAGTGACTTATAGGTTAGCGAAGACCGCCATCTAGCGTAAACACTGAAAACACACAACACAGAATACTTCCTTGGCAGTGTAGCTTTGGATTGACATGTGACGAAATATGTGAATGAGAAAGTGGTACAGCATAACTCCACCCGAGTACACTGCAGCTCAGAGCGTTAGCGGTGGGGTTTTGCTGTAAATCGCTTTTTTTTTTTTATCGTTCATAATGACTCAAAACCTTTCACAGTGTTGTGAGTTGGGCACCTCCAGAAGGGTCGGGAGACAAGATTTCGTCAAAGTCCCCTTTGTAAACACTACGGCGGCCCATTTGGGACAACACACTGCGGAGAGTTTGGAGACATTATTTGTAGAATTGGCCTCAGGCCGAAATGGGTTAATGGAAATCTGATAAATAATAATTGTTACAATGTACAATATTTGCACAGGCGTTAACAAAATAATATCCATACAAAATGTTATAAACTAAAACGTATTACTATGTAATTGCTTTGTGTATACACACACATACTGTATACACAGGCAGGCTGATGCACAGTTCCGGCCGTTTGATTATCAGTTTATTGTGTTTGACAAGGTCATGGGGGGGAATATTATACAACTTCCGTGATGTGTTGTAGAACTTGCAGATCAGAACTTTTGGCGCCGCTAGCACCAACAGAGTATATATATACACTTAACTCAACACGTTGACTGAGCGCTGAACTGAGGCGGGGTTTGTTTCCGAAACATTGGTGTTATAAAACGGGACGGTGTTTTCAATTAGACTCTTATGGTTGGAGCAGCTGGCGAACGGAGCGGTCGTCCAGAGAGACATCAGACGTTCAGGGTTCAAGAAGGAGAAGAAAAAGTAGTTGCCGTGGGAATTGACATCACATTGATAATTATCCCGAGCAGAGTCAACAGACACCGCGGGTGAGAGAGGCGCACGCGCGTGCGTCTTTGTGTGTGTGTGTGTGTGTGTGTGTGTGTGTGTGTGTGTGTGTGTGTGTGTGTGTGTGTGTGTGTGTGTGTGTGTGTGTGTGTGTCGTGTGTGTGTGTGTGTGTGTGTGTGTGTGTGTCTGAGAGAGAGAGAGAGAAAGAGAGAGCGAGAGTGAAGGAGTGTTCATCGTCTCCCTGATGCAAACTGATGTGTACTAATTCTACATCTGCTCAAACCAAACAGGCCCCGAAAGTTCAGCCAACTCACGAGTTCCACTTCCTCCGCCCTCTCTCTTGTCTCTCTCTCTCTCTCTCTCTCTCTCTCTCTCTCTCTCTCTCTGTCTTGCGCGCTTTCTCTCTTTGACTCATGCATTCTCTCTCTCTTTCTCTCTTTGTCTTATTCTCTCTCTCTCTCTCTCTCTCTCTCTCTCTCTCTCTCTTTCTCTCTCTCTCTCTCTCTCTTTCTCTCTTAAGCGTGATCAAAATGTGATGCATCTCCCCTGCCCCGTCTTGGAGTGATTGACAAATAAGTGGATGCAACCTTGAGTGTTCTCTGTGTGTGTGTGTGTGTGTGTGTGTGTGTGTGTGTGTGTGTGTGTGTGTGTGTGTGTGTGTGTGTGTGTGTGTGTGTGTGTGTGTGTGTGTGTGTGTGTGTGTGTGTGTGTGTGTGTGTGTGTGTGTGTGTGTGTGTGTGTGTGTGTGTGTGTGTGTGTGTGTGTGTGTGTGCGTGCGTGCGTGCGTGCGTGCGTGCGTGCGTGCGTGCGTGCGTGCGTGCGTGCGTGCGTGCGTGCGTGCGTGCGTGCGTGCGTGCGTGCGTGCGTGCGTGCGTGCGTGCGTGCGTGCGTGCGTGCGTGCGTGCGTGCGTGCGTGCGTGCGTGCGTGCGTGCGTGCGTGCGTGCGTGCGTGTGCTGCATGTGCGTGCGTGCTGCATGTGCGTGCGTGTTGTTAAGGGACTCCGCGGCCCTGAATTGGGCCCCTGTCATGAGGACTTGAGCGCTTTGAGGACTTGATTGTAGCCTCACAGTGTAAATACCCAAACAAACAGGCTGTGGTCAAAATGTGCTATTGGTTTGCCGGCTATTTACATTCCCCATTTCACCCTCCTGCTTGGATTTCCCTCTCTCTCTCTCAGCCACTCACTGTCTCCCTCTCTCTCTCATTCCTTTGAGTTTGCACTCACTCTAAAAGTTTCTCTCAACCCTTCTGTCCTTCCGTATTTGTTAATGCATATGATTTTCATCGTCTTTCTCGCGCTCTCTTTCTCTCGCGCGTATTCCCTTTCAAAGCCTCTCTCTCTCCGCCACCACCACCACCGCTGTGTATCTCACTCTTTCTCCCTCTCTCTCTCTCTCATGAGTGACAGACGCGTTTTATTTGCGGCTTGTTGCAGCGTCACGGGCCAAACGAGGAACAGAAACGGCACTTTTTTTTTTCTGATGGAGAAATTAAGTCTTAAGTTGTCAGTTTTTTTTCTTTCAGCACTTTTCCCCTCTCAACGCCGCTCGCTTTCTCGTCGTGAGCAATCTGAAAAAGGCCCTCGGATCATTTGAAACGCTCCAAACCGCCGCGTTTCCTCTGCCGCCCGCGCTAGCTGCTGCTCAACAATACGCACGCTGGCATTCTGTATTCATCACGGCCAATGAGCAAATGGAGAACATGAAAGATGGAGCCCATTTGCCTGTTCTTAAGGTGCTTTAAGTGCCACTGTTTATGCAGACGCAGTCAGCCGCTTCGCAGGCGCCTCAGGAACACGCCGCTATATGCGCGCGGCCGCTCTGCATAACAAAAAGTGTTGCCACATCTGCCTATTATAAGCCACTTTGGGCTTCTTTTTCTGTAAAGTCGCTTGCAAATATTGGTAGTTGCGGGTTGCATTATTATGATTTTTTTTTATCTAAATCTTTATCCCTCGGTTTTGCAACCCAGTGTCAATTATCTAATGTAATCCAGGGCGATACACTCCCTCTGCCAACCTGGGGAGAGCAACGGACTGACCTCATGCTGCCGTCTATGCATGAGGAGTCCAAGCCGCTTCTTTTCACCTAACAGGGGGGAGTTCCCTCAGTTGGACGTAGCGCGTGGAAGGAACACGTTATTCCAACCAGTTCCGTCATCAGGCTGACCAGGGGGAGGCAGGATTACTGCATGTTTTTTGTGAGGGTACCTACACTAGGCCTAGGGGACCGTTTATTTGAGGTGCTTGTTTCTAAAGTGTAGTTGCTTATTTGGGCTCGCCTCCAAATGATTTTTTGTAGGCCTATGTATTTAAACCTGCAATGGTTCTCAAATATTGTCATGACATTCGTCCCTAACCCCTGCCACAAGTGCATTAAAAATCTTCCAAATATTCCACATTTTATTTCAAGGCTTTTTGAAAATAGCAAATCTACAAGCTCACAACGTGTCACATCGTGACGTGTTTTAAGTTTGTAGATCGGCTATTTTCAAGTAGATGAGTATAAGTAATATAGGTCTAACGTGCTCAACTTAGTCGCTTCTTTTGGGCTTGTTTCCTTAGCCCTTGTTGGCTTATTCTGCCCACAGAATCTGGCAACACCGATAACAACACCGCGATGCCTGCCTGGGCCTGCTTGCCGCGGAGAAAGCGAAGAGACTGGCAAAGAAAAAAAAAAGAGGGGAAATCTATTCATAATTCAAAGAAACAACAGGCGCACGAGTCATGCCGTTGTCAGCTATAACAAATTGCGGCGTGGGGGCGTGTAGGGGAAAAAAAGTTGAATTTGTATCTGCTTATGGAGGCTGACTGCATTATACATAACAGGCGAGCTGGCGCGTCGGTAATGGAATACATGATGGATGGGCACGCCGCGCCGACTCCCATTCCTCTGGGTTATCACATTCAACCCGGGAACGCATCTGCATGGGCTCATATTTATTTTATTTGAACCACTTTAACATATTTTATACCTTGGGCTATTCACAGAAAATAGCAGAATTAGCAGATATATTGTATATCTACTATTTTTATTTATTTTTATGAAAATGTGTGCAAATCTATAGGCCTTTCTTTCTTCTTTTTCTTTTTCTTTTTTTTACATTTTTAACTCAAATCTTTGCTTCTGTTGGGGGATCCCTGGAACAAAATATTTTGAGATGGGGGGTCCGCGGCCAGTTTTGGGGCTCCTTGACATGAAAAAGTTTGAGAACCACTGGTATAGAAACATTTTTTATTTCTCAGAAAACAGTTAGGATTTTGAAGACGTTTGTATAATGAATGGGTCTCGGGCCTTAATGTGTTATTCATCTATTTATCTACTTATTTATTTATTCCTCCACCCAGGGAGAACCTCTCTCTCTCTCTCTCTCTCTCTCTCTCTCTCTCTCTCTCTCTCTCTCTCTCTCTCTCCAGTCTCAGGGTTTTGACTAAAGCACCGTGGTGTTTGTCTTTAGCATGGCTGAGCGTACCAAGTGTCAGGCCTTTATGGAAATGCACCTGGCGATGAATACTCCCAAACAGTCTGGCCATCTTTCTTTCATTCTTTCTTTCTTTCTTTCTTTCTTTCTTTCTTTCTTTCTTTCTTTCTTTCTTTCTTTCTTTCTTTCTCTCTGCTAAGTAGAGCTGCCATTATCGATTGTTTTCTCATTTCTCGATTATTCCTAAAAATATAATATGCTGCCTATCAGTGAATTGATTAACCACTTAAACCACATTGTATACGGCGCTGGACAATGGTGTTTGTGTAAAAATAGTGAAAATAACTATTTTTACTCAAGTAAAAGTACAAAAGTATTGGCAATGGCATTGATATGTGGATGTGCCAAAGGTAAAAAAAAAAAGTACTCATTTTACATAATATCCCACTTAATTTGTGAGCTTCTGCTATTTTTGAATGTTTTTTACTTCTGCTTTTGGTAATTTGATGCCAAATATGCACTTTCACTCTTTTACTTGTACTAAAAACCTACTAGTAACATTAATCAGCTTTATATACATTTCAGCAATTTTGAAGATTTTCATACATAACAATGAATTTGAAAACTTGTGGAATTGGACATCTTGCATAATGAGTAGCCTTTCTACTTTTGGGTAAATTTTTATACCAATAGCCTACTTTTGTACTTTTACTCAAGTACATTTTGAATTCCGTATTTCTACATTGCAGTATTGATATTTTATACTCCAAGTAAAAACTGTGAATACTTTTTTCCACTGCTTGGCTTGGACAGAGTCCTGCCTGGACCTTCCAGACAGGAGCTTGCCTCCATTTCTTCCCCGGTAGTTTTAACCATTTGAACCCCATACAGCATATTCTGGGGGGGAAATATTACCCAAAATAATAATTATAGGCCAAGCGATTTGGTGACAGATTTGGTCCAAGTACAGAGCCATCTCTGGTCTAGAGGGATTAAAAGGATATTTCACTTTCAAAAATATACAATTGGGTAATTCCATCGTCTACTCAGTCTTAATTGTGAACACCCCGGGCAGTTTTTAAGTTGCTCCATTCAGTATTTAGATATTTGATATAAATTTTAGCTGCTCCACTCTCTTCCTAGACAAACCCATTGTAACTTCAACCTCCATTTTAACCATGTTAGATTCATCGAAAACACCCGTCCTTGGTTTTGGTGACTCATACGTAGCCTACTGCCATCCTAATACGTGAGCGGGGCGTGTTTTTTTATTCATTGCTTTTTTTCATTTATTTTCAATATATTTTTTGGGGGGGAAAAGAAAAGATAAAGGATCCACAAAAAAAGTAACTGAAAGTAAGTAAAATGGAGGTTGAAGTTACAATGGGTTTGTATTGGAATGGGGCGGGACAAGCAACAAGCAACTTAAATAACGGGGTGTTCACATAAGCCTGAGTAGACGATGAAATATAAAGTGAAATATCCCTTTAAAGGAGCATTCAGTGATTTGGGTCATTTGGAAAAAAGCCCGGTCCACCCGGTAACAAGATGTGCACATGCACACGCTCTACAGTGGGGGAAGTACAACAGACCAACAGCACGCGCACCAATGCCAGCCACACTCGATCATGATTGGAGGAAGGCACCTCTCATCCTGATTGGATGAAAGCTTTGCCACCCAAAGCCCAAACCGAAACTAGGGTTTTTTTACCCCAGGGGCTCACTGGGGACAGGGAGGAACTCCTTATATGGTCAGCACACTTTATAGTAGGGAGGATTATCCAAAAAATAAGAAAAAATAAGTGATAGTTGAATTAAGTGAAATCACTGAATGTACCTTTAAGTGGTTTTAATCACAATGACCAGTTTATACTCAAATACTCATAATCATTTGGAGGAGTGCAACAAACACCCTCCCCACACCCGACCTCACAGCAAGCCACGGGTGATTACCCGCAGCACGGATTAGTTTTCACCCGCCACGCATGTCGGGAGCCATGGCCCACGGGTGACTTTTAACGTGGGCATTTTAACCCACAGCACAGGTGGCTTTTTAACCCGCAGTCCGCAGCACGGGTGGCTTTTTAACCCGCAGTCCACAGCACGGGTGGCTTTTTAACCCGCAGTCCACAGCACGGGTGGCTTTTTAACCCGCAGTCCACAGCACGGGTGGCTTTTTAACCCGCAGCACGGGTTTGTCTGACTAATGACTGCAACCTGCCAACATATGCACAAACTCATTTTGCGCAGTGGTGGAAATACATTTACTTAAGTACTGAATTTAATTACAATTTTGAGGTATTTGTACTTTACTTGAGTATGTCCAATTTTCAGTACTTTTACTTCTACTCCAAATATTGTAGCCTACTTTTACTCCACTACAATTATTTGACAACTTTAGTTACTTTGTACATTTTGATTATTATTACAAAACATGAGCTTGTAGAATCTATATGGCTATAGATTTTTATACATTTGCAAACTTGAAATGCATGGGACATTCTGCATAATGAGTACTTTATACTTTTGATACTTAAATACATTTTATTGCTGATACTTTTGTACTTTTACATATTTTAAGTATATTTTGAATTAATTTGTTGTTGAGTATTTCTACATTGCAGTATTGATACTTTTACGTAAGTAAAACATGTGAGTACTATTTCCACCACTGATTTTGGGACAAGCAGGGACAAGCAGGGACAAGCAGGAACAAGCAGGGACAAGCAGGAACAAGCAGGGACAAGCAGGAACAAGCAGGGACAAGCAGGAACAAGCAGGGACAAGCAGGAACAAGCAGGGACAAGCAGGGACAAGCAGGAACAAGCAGGGACAAGCAGGAACAAGCAGGGACAAGCAGGGACAAGCAGGGACAAGCAGGGACAAGCAGGAACAAGCAGGGACAAGCAGGGACAAGCAGGGACAAGCAGCAGTGAGTGTGCATGCGGGCCTATAGGCAGCAGTCTGCCAGTCAACATGCTCCCAGGACGTGTGTCCTCTCTGGGGACGTGCTCCATGTGACACGGAGGTCCCAGACGTGTCCCGTAGCGCTCATCATCACAGACAGACATCAGCAGGCGGTGGCCTCCCGTCTTTAACCCTGCCACTCTCTGCTCTAATCTAGGCATACATGGAGCTCAGCGGCCCCCTCCCCCCAAATCCCCCTCCCCAAAAATCCTGAAAACTGAACTTTGGTAATATGCTGTTTTTTTACTGATAGTTGAGATCTACAGGAGAGAGAATGCATGGGATCAATAGAAATACATTGTGCACATTGTGTGTGTGTGTGTGTGTGTGTGTGTGTGTGTGTGTGTGTGTGTGTGTGTGTGTGTGTGTGTGTGTGTGTGTGTGTGTGTGTGTGTGTGTGTGTGTGTGTGTGTGTGTGTGTGTGTTGTCTTCAGAACAGAACACCTATACAGTATACTCTTAAACAACACCAGCTACTGTACCATGCACGCATACACACACACACACACACACACACACACACACACACACTCGCGTGCGCGCAAGTTACGGAGAGGTGGAGCAAAGTCAGGGGAGGGGAAGTCAGGTAGAGCAGGTTGGATTGGGGTGGGGGGGGCATGGGGGCAGGGTAGGTCGGGCTGTAGATCAGGCCAGACAGAGGATGGTGGTGGTGTGTGTCTGGGGGGTGTGTGGTTTTGGGGTGTGTGGTGTGTGTTGTGTGGTGTGTATGTGGGGTGTGTCTGGGGTGTGTGTGGTTTTGGGGTGTGTGGTGTGTGGTGTGTATGGGGTGTGTGGTGTGTGTGGGGTGGGGTGTGTGTGGGGTGTGTGGTGTGTGTGTGGGGTGTGTGGGGTGGGATGTGTGGGGTGTCTGTGGGGTGGGGGGTGTGTGGTGTGTGTGTGGGGTGTGTGTGGTGTGTGTGTGTGTGTGGGGTGTCTGTGGGGTGGGGTGTGGGGTGGGGTGTGGGTCAGGGTGGGGTGTGTGTGTGGGGTGTCTGTGGGGTGTGTGGTGTGTGTGTGGGGTGGGGGGCTGACAGGGGAATAACATCCCTTTCTCCTCAATGGACAGGGACCATAACTCCTGGCTCTCCAGGGACAGATTGAGAAAGGCAATAGCCCCGGGGGCTGTGAAGCACGGATGCTTAGGAGAATTGAAAGTTAAAAGAAAAAGCAGTGCCAGCCAGCCGGTCAGACAACCAGCCAGCCAGTCAGACAGCCAGCCGGCCAACCAGCCAGTCAGACAGCCAGCCAGCCAGTCAGACAGACAGCCAGCCAGCCAGCCAGCCAGCCAGCCAGCCAGCCAGTCAGACAGCCAGCCAGTCAGACAGCCAGCCAGACAGTCAGACAGACAGCCGGTCAGCCAGTCAGTCAGACAGCCAGCCAGACAGTCAGACAGACAGCCGGTCAGCCAGTCAGCCAGTCAGACAGCCAGCCGGTCAGACAGACAGACAGACAGACAGACAGACAGACAGACAGACAGACAGACAGACGACAGCCGCAAACGATGGTGTGTGTTGCACACCTTTGCAAGAGAGAGAGAGACAGAGACGAGGTGGTGGGTTGTGGGGAGAATCTCTGTTGGGATAAATTATCAAACGATAAATCACAAGGGCTTGTCACACAGTATCTCGGACCGTATTTTTTAGAGTTTACCATATTTGCTGGGGGCTGTGTGCATGCGCGTGCGTGTGTGCGTGCGTGCGTGCGTGTCATAAGGTCTTGGCTGCAGGCTGCAGCGGACTGGTGCTTGGCTGGGGGGGAGAGAGAGATTGACGAGTATTGCTTCTTGTCCAACCTTTAGCGCGGTTTATCTGTTGGAGGCCCACTTTAGAGGCGATGGGGAGAATACGATACCACACCGCATCCCTGCCGCCGCACTCTGGAGACATAGCTCTTCCATGCTGGCCGATGGACCAGGGCCTTTCTGGTGTGTGTGTGTGTGTGTGTGTGTGTGTGTGTGTGTGTGTGTGCGCGTGCGTGTGTGTGCGTGCGTGTGTGTGTGTGTGCGTGCGTGCGTGTGTGCATGTGCATGTGCATGTGCGCGTGCGGAGTGTGTATCTTCGCCCAGTCATAGGTGTAATGGAGTGACAGTGTTGTGTCTCACATCCGAGTTCTATGTCTCTCTCTCTCTCTCTCTCTCTCTCTCTCTCTCTCTCCCCCCCCGCCGCACGGCCACTTTCCCCCCGGGGTACGGCGAGGCTTTTTACAGCCGGATCAATTTCAACACCGTCTTTTATTGAATGGCCTTTAATGGCTTCTTTATTTCAATTAGGAGCTCCTCTGTGGATGTGCTGATGACCCGGTGGAGCGGCCATATAACTTAACACCCCGTCTCCCCCAAGATTACGCATGTTTAATCATGGCTTCCGTTTGATTCCTTTTATCGTCTCTCCACTGAGATAACATTAACACACGCGGCGGGGGCGGGGCGGGCAGGAAGGCGCCGGGCGGGCACTGATTTATGTGGAATTAAATACCCGCCTTTCCTTTTTTTTGAGCGGTGCACGCCGCTCCAAAGACTGGCCGCGTGTGTCCCTATGTGTCTATGTACAGTATGTCCATTATGTATGCACAGCTGCAATACCGATGGGTGAGCTGGGTGGCACTGTCGAGCAGCCCAACTCACACTGAGCATCACAACTATGACAATAAAAGTATAAATATCATTAAAACTGTACCGTACAGTATACAGTACACAGTAGCTATCACAATAAAAGTATATTTGTTTTCATTATCACATGTATTACATTTTACATTTTATTTTATTTCGGATGCT
>NC_136812.1:45797980-45815480 GCF_951216825.1 Electrona antarctica | reverse complement strand
TTGTACTATAGCCATGGGTAATCTAGGCGGTGGACATTGCTCTTGTCTTCATGTCTTTATGTATGTAATATTGGTTTGTTCTTTGTGCTATGTCAAATGTGTGTGTGTATATGTGTTCTACATACTTGGCTGCTCAGTGTGAACTGACAATAAAGTACTATATCATACTATATCTATCACCCCTGGACTATTATCAAGGCACCCTAGAACGCCACGGCACACTTTGAGCAACCCGAGAGTGTCCCTCTGCGTGCGTTCTGTTCCTCCCAGTGAAAGGAATGGCTGTCGGGTGAAGAGAAGCAGAAACATGGTGACTTCATGTGTATCGGAGAGAGGAGCCACATCCTGGTGTACTCCCTCCCACTAGGGGCTGACAGTCAGTGACAGGGAATGCTGCGCCATAATGACAAAACAATTTGTTGAAAAAGACACGTTATACATTTAAGACTTTGTTTTGCTATACGACGTGTATAGACGTCCTGGGAATCAAAACCACAGGGTGCTAAGGACATATAGGCATCCTTAGGTCTTTTTTTATTGATGTTTTTTTTTCTTTCTTTTTTTTGGTTGGCCTTTCCTTCTGCAGTGTACTTCCGCGCATAGATCACTTCCTTGTTATGGCTTCATTAGAATGGCTCGTTTGGAATATAAACGCTTCTAGAGAGACTTTAGAAGGTCCGAACGGAAGATTGTGCCTCCCGGTTTTGGGGGGGGGGACGGAAGGGAGGGGCTTTTCAGAGTAAAATCTACTTTATTTTTAAGAATTCCCCAGCAAAAATAGTGTTAACAAACACAATATAGTTTTCTTTGATTTATGTATCGTGAATCTGATAACTACAGTACATTGAGTAACATAAATCATGTTTGGTTGTAAATGAGCTTTTAGCTTCAGCCTTTTCCCTTTGATCACCTCTCTGTAACAGTTTCCTTGTATTGTTGTATCATTTGTACTTGACACTGGAAGATGATCAACCAACAAAGTCTTATCCTTAATGCAACATTATTTTCTTATTTCGACTAAAAGCTTAAAATAAATAAGGTTTTCCCATTTAGACACAGCAGTAACATGACATTGTTTTCAAGGTGAGATATTTGTAGAAGAAAGGAGGGACACCCGTACACCGCCACTTGCTATGTTCAGAGCATTTATTGATAAGAAGCAACGTTTCGGTCTTGCGACCTTCCTCAGGCTTGAGGAAGGTCGCAGGTGTGCAGGTGTCCCTCCTTTCTTCTACATTGTATGCCTCGTCATCATCGCACCTGCTCCAAATTACCTACCGGGTGTGCGGAAGTCATCTCTCTATAAGGTGAGATATTTACCTTGGCACTCTAGTCTATTGCCTTTCAATGATATAGGCAAAAACGACCTCATATCAAATCACTGCTTCAGTTGTTTTGATTTGCTTTAACCTCTGTAGGGACTTAAAACCTTACACTACTCTCTGTTGCTCAGCGTACTTTGTTAAACTTTAACAAAGTAAGCAATAAACGAGCAATAAGCCACAGCTGGAAAGAGGAGAAGATGTCAATTCTGTATCCACATTGGTGTGTGTGTGGATGAATTAGACTGCTACACGTCATGATCACAGCGTGTTGTAGATGGAAGCTGCTTGCTACATTAAGGACTCAGAGTTATTTAATTGGAACAGTTAAGACTACAAGAGGTAATCCACTGTCTGTGTCTGTGACTCTGTGTCTGTGTTGTGCACGACACGACACCACCCTTTCTCTCTCCTCTCTGTCACTGTCCGCCATGAGGCACAACGTGTCTCTACACTCCTCGACAAAATGCAAACTCAGAGAACTATATAGCTCCGCCTGTAATGGGAAAATGACATTTCAATCCATGTAACCTTTCTTGCTCACAGAGGTAGAACAGGAGGCCATCTTCCACCTGTTACCAGCAGTCAAAAGCCTATTTGTGTGAATTCTAGCAGACTGGAAAAGACCATATAAAGTCATGTGTTAAATGAGTGTCCTGTTCTTTTCCAACCATGTGTTTGTTATTTTGAGAACTCTCGAGCTGTATAAGAGAGGGTGTCAACCTGTGATTGGGAGATGTCATGATACATTCGTGTGGATGGCATTCTCCAGGAGCGCTCTTGATTAAACCCGTGATTGTGTTACCAACACTTTTAACCCTTTATTTGGTTCTGGACTTCGACTTCATTACACTTTGATTATGAGTTAAGGTTCCCACTACATTTATGGCGCTGTGAGCAGGGTCGTGTCATTCTGTCCGTCCGCACACTCTTTTTTCATTGAATCAGCTGCAGCAAGGCAAATACGCGCTACTCAAACGCAGTGACGTGCCGTTCCGTGGACTTGGAGGTGTTGGATGGGCAGGTGACCACGTCTTTTAAGGTAAGAAAGTGTTGTGATACAATCCGTAAAATAGGATGATTAGTTTTTGGTAAATGTGAATACTCGAGTGGTGACAGTCCCTCGTCTTAAAAGTGTGTGGTAAATACTCCGAGTGGTAACAGTCCCTCGTCAATATTTAAAAGTGTGTGGTAAATACTCCGAGTGGTAACAGTCCCTCGTCAATATTTAAAAGTGTATGGTAAATACTCCGAGTGGTGACAGTCCCTCGTCAATATTTAAAAGTGTTGGTCGTATAGTTTAAGAAGTGTATAGTTTAAGAAGTATAGTTTAAGTTGAACATAATTTAATATGTATAGTTTAAGAAGTGTATAGTTTAAGAAGTATAGTTTAAGTTGAACATTATTTAATATCGATAATCGACATGCCGATGTAACATCTCGTTCACGTTGAAAGAGTATAGGCTTCGTACGGGTATCCTGTATTGTGTATATATGTGCTGAAAAAAAAAAAAAAAAAAGGGGGGACGTATGTATACATAGATTTGGGGAAGTGTGTTTATGTGTGTGAGACTGAACAATAGGATTTGTAAAGGGTGACGTATGCCTGAGACATGCATGGTATGAACGAGGTCATCCTGTAGCAAGCCACGGCTGAACAAACAAATCTGTAATTAGTACTGCAAGTCCCTAGGGCTGCAAATATCTGTGATTCCACGTGTGACAATTGTGGAAAAGAAGAAAGAATTAAGTGTGAAAACACAAATGTACTCAGTGTGAGCCTAGGACTTTATGAGGTAGTGGTTGACTCTGCTCTAATTTCTGTTTCTTTTCTCTTTTGTGTTTTTCCCTGAGTCTACGGAGCAATGGGCAACCAGCAAGGTGGGGTGTCTCAGACGCTGTCAGGGTCAGCAGAATTTATGGTGGCCAAATGGGGAGTGGGGATCCTGGAGCAGATCATTTTATGGCACAGATTAACTGAAGGAAAGTTCCCACTTATGGGGACTTTAAGTACCTCTAAATTAAGAGAATGTAGGGAGTCCTTAGAGCAGTATGAGAGAACGACAGGGAAAAAAAGAAAATACATAGACTGGGATGGGTTCAGAAAATGGGAAAGGGAGGCTGAATGCAGAGAGAGTAGGCAAACAAAAGCTTTATTATATAAAGATGAGTGTGAGGAACAGGGCAGACGTAAAAGATTAAAGAATACTAGACAAGACACCCTTCAGCCCCCACCGTATGCCTGTGCCCAACCACCAGCACAGCAGGAGGGCGTGCAAGCAGTTGTCCCACCGCATCTTCTAGCCATGCAAGGCCTGCCACCACTTCAACTACAACAACAAGAAGAACCCCCAGCATTGGCACCACAACCTCCCCCTAACCCAGCAGGGGACTTGTATGCGGCAGCTGGCCTGCTAGCGGACAATGCAGCTGTCAGGCCTGACCCTGTGCTTGGACTGGACGATGAAGGGGTCGGGGGAGCTGTGGGGGGTCACCTTGGGGTGGGGGAGAAGGTAACAGCAGACTTATTGGAGCTTCCTGGTGCCGACATTCACGAGAAGGGAGGACAGATGGGCAAGCTACAGCAGGACTTATTGCAGCTTGAGAGAAAGGTGGAAGGACTTTCTCTTGGGCAGGAGGAAAAAATGACACTTCGCAGTGACACGAAGCGACAGCAGTTGCTACCTTTGATCCCGTACCCAAACCCTCATCCTAGGCCAGGGCCGGGAGCAGACCAGGCCGACATAGCAGCCTATTCTGATATGGTACAAGTCCAACGGAACTGGACTCCAGATGAATTTAATGACATAGTCCGAGAATTACCCAATCCCAGGGTCGATGTGGAACAATGGTGCACAGCAATATTGGACTTGATTGACATGTATGAGCCGTCAGCGAGAGAATTGGAATCCATATTCCGCAAGAACTTTGGTTTGAAGTGGCAGCGTCTCCGGGGGGATTTTGACGTGAATGGGGTCCGAAATGATCTCGTCACGGGACAGTTGCAAAATCAAGGTGGCCTTTTTCACAGAGTGAGACAGGCCTTCCCTGTGCGGACAGATTGGCCAAAAATACACAGTACAAAGCAGCTTTTGGATGAGGCCTGTGACACTTACAGAAATCGAATGGAGGATTGCTTCCAGAAATACTGTGGGGTTGCACAAGACAATGCAGCCTACAATGACTTGCTAAAGACTGCACTGATAAATGGCCTACTCCCCTCAATTAATAATCGCGTGATGATTTCCTGCATCGGCTGGGAGACCAGACCCCTAGCAGAGGTGTGGACTCACGCCCAGCATGCCGAGCGGTACGCATTATCACAGGACGAAGGGAGGAAGAAGAAGTTGGAGTTAGCTCAATTGATGTTTTATGGACAACAGGTGGGACAACAGACTCAGCAGAAGACTGGCAAGGCCCGGAAATGGAGCGAAGGGAGAGGGGGTAGCAGGAGCCAGAGGGGCCGGCAAGACTTCTTCTGCTTCTACTGTGCTGAAGATGGCCATATGGAAAGAGACTGCCCTATAAATAGGAGAGCATGGTTGCGCCGCACAGATCAGTGTGACGAGCCAGGTGCCGGCTCTTCACAGAGGGGGGGGCCTGATGGAAATGCGAGCAGGGACACACAGGCCCCATATCCACAGATTGGGTGGCACAGCTCGAATGACGATGGGGACACAAGGAGGAGCAACAAACGCCAGAGGGACCACGGAGAAGGACAGCAGGGGAACCACGGGAACAGGCAACAAGGAGAAAATGGGAACAGACAACAGAGAGACAACGGAGACCGACGCCAATGGGACCATGAGGGTCGGGGCCAGTGGCAATATGGTCCAGGTGACAATGTGACAGTCACCAATCCGAGTCGCCTATAGGATACGGGAGGAATGGCTGAAGGGGTAACTAGAGAGGTAGAAACTAAGGTCAGTCAGTTCATGCAAGTTTCAGTAACCCCAGATGAGGCCCCAGTCCTGAATCTTCTTGTGAATGGTGAGTCTATTTCTTTTCTTGTTGACACTGGTGCCAGTGTGTCAGTAATAAGAAGGGAGGAGATGCCTAATGCATCCCTTTCCTGTAAATCAATGACTACGATTGGTGCCTCTGGTGAGCCGTGTATAGAAGCAGTAACGAACCCATTACCAGTCGTACATGGCGACATTAAAATAGAGCATAAATTTCTGTCATCCACTGTATGCCCTGTTAATTTGATGGGGCGTGATTTACTTTGCAGATTTGGTGTTAAATTGGATTGTTCCAGTGACGGCATACTGTTATCCTGTCCAGCACTGGGACTCTACAATTTATCCGTCACAAAGGGTAAGCCCACAGACTGGCATTATTGCTGGGACCTTTCTGATGGAGACTTGTCTAGAAAGTTGCACAGTATGATACCTGAAGGTTTCACCAAGCCGGCACTATGGAGCTGCATTGCTCATGTATCACCATTCACAAGAGATTTGACTTATGAGAATTTCTGGTTCAATAACAAGAATCAAGATGACATACACTTAGGAAGAATATACACAAACAGGCAGTTTAGTGCTATACCTCTAGATTTAACGGAAACACAGATGTTGTATTATACAGGGAAAATCGCACACATACCCCTAGGGAAAACACAAGGGGAGTGGGGTGAGATAGGCCCATGGCTACAATTAGTGGTCCAGGCTCAAGATTGGCAGCAGGTCAACACAGAGACATTCTTTTCACCTAGCAAAAAGACATATTCTACCCTTTTAAATGTAGATTGCATGATGATTAGGACATCAACCAGCACGGAGTCACAGGAGCAGTTGTGTAAACTATTGGTGTTAGATAACACCCCAGAGCAGACATCCTCATTACTTGCACAGGTGCCAGACATTTTGTGGGCAAAAGACAAGTATGACATAGGTTGTATAAAAAACGCAAAGCCCGTTATTGTCTCTCCTAAATCAACATTTAGGCCGTATAAGGCCCAGTACCCTTTAAGTAAAGAGGCAGAAATTGGGATAGCAGAAGTACACGCCTCCTTGGTTGCTAGGGGAGCGATCATAGAATGTCCAAGTTCTCCCTGCAATAGTCCCATCCTTCCGATTAGGAAAGCGTCTGGGGCATGGAGATTTGTCCAAGATTTACGCATAATTAATGAGGCGGTGTACGCACCAGCCCCAGTGGTTCCAAATGTGGTGACTATAATGTCACAGGTCCCAGCGACTGCATGTTATTTTACGGTGTGTGATTTGGCGAATGCTTATTTCAGTTTGAAAGTCCATCCAGATAGCCAATTTTGGTTTGCGTTTACTTTCAAGGGTAAAAAATGGACGTGGACCGTGATGCCACAAGGTTATTCGGCTAGTCCAACACTATTTTCAGAGGCAATGTCAACTAATCTTGAGGCTTTTGTGCCTCCGAATGGAAGCATTTTAATAGGATATGTGGATGATTTGCTTTTATGCAGTAATTCAAAAATAGCGTGTGAAGGGGACACCATCGCCCTGTTACAGTTCCTTGCTGAGAACGGACACCGAGTTTCTAAAGATAAACTGCAAATTGTGAAACAAGAGGTCAAATACCTAGGTCACATTATCACACCAGATGGACGCAGTTTAGGGCCAGACAGGGTGAGTGCTATTTTAGCCATTCCTCAAGCAACAAATAAGCAGCAGCTGATGTCACTCCTAGGTGTTGCTGGCTACTGCAGGCCGTGGATTCAGGACTTCGCGGAAATAACAGAACCATTGTCCGCTTTGATCTATGGTGGGAAAAAATTAGCTATGTCAGACCACCTAGAATGGACAACTGAGGCAATAGGTGCCCTGACAGTCCTTAAGCAGGCTTTAACTAAATCCCCATGTCTTGGTCTGCCTAATTATGACAAACCTTTCCATTTGTTTGTTGCAGAAAGAGAGGGTTTCATGTCTGCAGTATTGACACAGACTCATGGTGACAGGCAACGGCCAGTGGGTTATTATTCCAAACGTTTAGATAGTGTGGCCAGAGGGTTAGTCCCATGCCTCAGGGCTGTCGAAGCCGCCACCACAGCTGTCTTAGCAACAGCTGACATAGTGGCAATGCATCCTTTAACTGTCCATGTCTCACATGCAGTACATGCATTGATCTCGCAGGCACGAACTGCACATTTGACACCGGCACGCCTTTTACACTACCAGAATGTGTTATTAACCATGGCTCATGTCACTTTGAAAAGATGTACAGTCCTTAACCCTGCTAATCTCCTTCCTACAGATGATGATGGAGAACCGCATGCATGCATACAATTAGTGGATGTCATGTCAAAGCCAAGAATAGATCTGACAGACAGTGAGTTGCCAAATTCCGACATAATCTGGTATGTGGACGGTTCAGCACAGCGGTGTAAAGACACCGGAGTGCCACTAGTGGCCTATGCTGTTTGTTCAGACACCTCAATCATTGAAAGTGCTAAACTACCAACACACTTATCAAGTCAGGCTGCAGAATTATTTGCGTTGACTAGGGCATGTGTCCTCGCGGCAGGTAAGACGGTGACCATCTACACAGACAGTAAATATTGTTTTAGTGTCTGTCATGATTTCCATGCAATATGGGAGCACAGAGGGTTCCTTACATCTTCAGGCAAGCCTATTGCACACCACGTGTTGGTAAAGAATTTGTTAGCAGCTATTATGTTACCTAAAACAATAGCTGTTTGTAAGTGCCAAGCTCACACTCGAGCATTAGACCCTGTATCACGGGGGAATGCATTTGCTGATAAGATTGCCAAGGCCACCGCCGTATCCCCAGTTGCAACTGTGCTACAAATGGCAGTGCTCCCAGCTCAAGTGGACCCTTTTTCTATTAATGATGTCTCTTTGTTACAGACAGGAGCGGACGCACGAGAAAAAGCACTATGGAAGAAAAAGTGCACACTTGACACAGACACTGGCATCTGGGTGGACCCTTCAGGTCTCCCAGCCATGCCAAGAAACGTGTTCCCTTATTTGGCTAAAATCTCACATGGACAAGATCACTCATCTAAAACTAAGATGACTGACCTTGTAAACAAATACTGGTTTGCCCCAGGGTTTACAACCTACGCTGACCGGTTTTGTTCAAAATGTGTAATTTGCATGACATATAATATCGGACGAGGCCTAGTTGTGCCAATGTCGGCCCAACCAAAACCGGATGGGCCTTTTGAATATCTTATGATGGATTTCATCACATTGAACCCATGTCAGCGTTACAAATATGCTCTAGTTATTGTGGACATGTGGTCGAGATGGGTGGAATGTTACCCATGTCGCGATGAGAGTGCCAAAACAGTGGCCGATATCCTATTACGGCATATTTTTCCAAGATGGGGGCTTTGTAGTAAATTGGGTTCGGATAATGGTTCTCATTTTGTAAACAAAGTGATCCAGAGTCTTGCAGAAAACCTTCAATTTGATTTAAAGAGGCATTGTTCTTATCATCCAAAATCAGCCGCCCCAGTGGAGCGGGCTAACCAGACTTTGAAGAATAAATTGACTAAATTGATGGCTGAAACAAATCTGACATGGGTACAGCTGCTTCCTCTGGCCTTAATGTACATGAGAGGACGTACACATGCGACACTTGGTCTGTCCCCTTATGAAATTTTAATGGGCAGACCAATGAGAATGACTAACATGCCTTTCCCACAGAGTAGAATGACATTAATGAATATTGACGACGAGATGATTAAATATTGTCTCGCACTTAACAAAGTCCTAAGGGATATTTATCCAAAGGTGAAGGCAGCGCTACCGGACCCCAAGGCAGGGCAGTTGCACAACCTGGAGCCAGGCGAGTGGGTGGTGGTGAAGGACCTACGCCGGCAGTACTGGTATCAACCGCGCTGGCTAGGCCCCTACCAAGTTCTTCTCATCACACCAACGGCAGTGAAAGTTGCTGAGAGGGATACCTGGATTCACGCCTCTCACTGCAGACGATTCGATCGACACCCATCCACTACCCCACACTGACCAGTATGTGCCTGCGTCGTGAGTATATTGGAGGAAAGAAAACAATGACACCCATATATACATCCAAGAATAACCCTTCCAAGGTCTCCTGGATCATGATGGCAGCTGGTCTCACTCTGTGCCTGGCAGTGTGGGTGTGGACGAGGGGGGAGGATCCAGGACCGAAACCAAAACCCCAATTTTCAGGGTCAGTGAAAGACAGAGTCCGGCGGGACATCCATCACCCTAACTTGGCCATGTCAATGACGCTGAGTTTCGCGGTACAGATGAATTACACAAATTGTTGGATTTGTCAACATTTACCAACTAGTACGACTGCACCATTGTGGATGAGTATCCCACTGACAAGAGATGAATGGCTACAGTATGATTGGCAAGGGTTGAGTGATGACCACGTACTATGGGATCACGAGTGCCATAAGGGAAAGAATCTGGGGCTTAATCCTGGAAGCCGATACAGACAAATAGGAGTGTTTATAACGGTTAACCCATGGAGTCAATATGCAAAAGTGCTTGAGTTCATAGCAGCGGGGGTGAATAGAGAGAAGTTACCCCTGGGATTCAATAAAACTGTGATATTACGGGTGGGGGCATTACAATCTGGGACTGTGAGAAAATCTGGGACTGTGGGAAACGAGACTGGGGAGTTTTTATTCAAGGTTGAAACAATCCATGGTCAAACAAATTGTACTATACAAAATCCGGATTTAGTTGCATGTATACAAATGAAGTCTAGACCCTTCCTTAATTGCTATTCTGAAATACTATTTGACCCTAGAGGAAAGACACCTCAAATATCTGGAAAGATGACATGTCAGCCTTATGATTGTCAGAAGCACGTACAAACTAAAGCTATCTTCCGGTCTTCATCTGCATGTAAAATTATGCCCATTCTGCAGGCAGCAAATGTAAAGTACTGTTTTACGGGACAGATCAACAAAATTAATGTACCTGTAGGTGAAAGTTCTTGTGAAAGTGAAACTATAATGATAACAAATCTTAGTCGCCCATCCTACTTACCAGAAAAAGTTTATGCTGTGTGTGGGGGAAAAGCGTACACGCATCTCCCTTCAAATAGCCAAGGGCTGTGTTATTTGGCCCGCGTTATCCCAATGATTAGAAAAGTAAATATGACAGAAATCCAAACTTTATACTCTGAGCACATGAGGAAAACGACTCGTAAAAAACGTACACTAAATTGGTGGCAGAAAATCCTAGGTGTAATAATCCCTAATTACGGAGTCTACAATACACAGAACGAACTTGAAGCCCTGTCAACTGTCTTAGAGAAACACATGAATGACTCCGACACAGCCGTGTCAGCTTTGGCACTTGAAGTGAATGAAATAAAGATTATTACCTTACAGAATAGGATGGTTTTGGATGTTATGCTTGCAAGTAAAGGTGGGGCATGCAAGGTAATTGGTACAGAATGTTGTAGCTATGTTTCCGATCCCTCACAAGCAATCGCTAGACTCCACAATGATACCCAGATGGGGGTGCAGGAGTTGCACAAAAATCATGGGGGGCTATTCTGGGGGCTGTTTGAGGATTGGTTTGGAGGGATTGGAAACACTTGGACACGTACACTGATTTTGATTGTCATGACGGTGATGGTATTACTTTTAGTGTTTGTTTGCATTTCAACTTGCATTCGAGCAGTAATGTCAAAAATTGTTGGACCAGCACCTGAGGTAATAATCCAACCGGTAAGGCAACAATGGGTAATATTAGTAATATTGTTTAAACTATAGGAGAAGTGGGGATGTGGGTGGTGTTTCTGATGGGGGATAATGGTTTGGGGTTAATTCTAATTTAATTCTAGATGTGTTTAAATTCATTGTTCTAAAAATTTATTCTAGATGTGTTTAAGTTTAATTCTAATTTAATTCTAGATGTGGTTAAATTCATTGTTCTAAAAATTTATTCTAGATGTGTTTAAGTTTAATTCTAATTTAATTCTAGATGTGTTTAAATTCATAGTTCTAAAAATTTAATTCTAGATGTGTTTAAATTCAGTGTTCTAAAAATTAATTCTAGATGTGTTTAAGTTTATCTTTCTAATTTAATTCTAGATGTGTTTAATTTCATTGTTCTAAAATTAATTCTAGATGTGTTTAAGTTTATCTGTCTAATTCAATGCTAGATGTGTTTAATTTTATCTGTTTAAATTAATTATAGATGTGCCTAAAACTTTATTGGTATATTTCTCTATAGATGTGAGGTGATTTTATTTAAAGTTAAAATGAGAAAATGTAAGTTAACAGACTCATGGTAACTGATTCAAAGTGTTTCCCCTGTTATTGTGTAAAAAGAAAATACATTGTAATTATCTGACTTCAGGCCGGAATGGTGGTCGCTCAAAAAAGTAGAGAGAAAACAAAACAAACAAAACAAACCTCTCATGGGGGCCGTTTAGGAATTTCCTTACATAGAAAAATGAAGAATTAATAAGGTTTTCGCCTAGACTTGTTGTCAGATAAATAAATTTGAAGTGCTTAAAATGTCATACTGTCAAATGGCCATGAGAAATGGCCAGAGGGGGGATTGTAATGGGAAAATGACATTTCAATCCATGTAACCTTTCTTGCTCACAGAGGTAGAACAGGAGGCCATCTTCCACCTGTTACCAGCAGTCAAAAGCCTATTTGTGTGAATTCTAGCAGACTGGAAAAGACCATATAAAGTCATGTGTTAAATGAGTGTCCTGTTCTTTTCCAACCATGTGTTTGTTATTTTGAGAACTCTCGAGCTGTATAAGAGAGGGTGTCAACCTGTGATTGGGAGATGTCATGATACATTCGTGTGGATGGCATTCTCCAGGAGCGCTCTTGATTAAACCCGTGATTGTGTTACCAACACTTTTAACCCTTTATTTGGTTCTGGACTTCGACTTCATTACACTTTGATTATGAGTTAAGGTTCCCACTACAACTATATAGCTCCGCCTCAGCCGATCTCCAAGCCCACAACGCATCGCTGATGCAACGCGGTGTATAGGCTTGTAGGTCAGCTGTGTTCCCGGAGGTACAGGCTTTAGTTCCGACATACTATCCGAAACCTCAATCCCTAACCTAACCATAACCGCAAGCACGGGAGCAGCGCATGTCATCGCATTTTCGCATCGCATGTCCCCACGCTTCGGACCTTTGGTGTGTCGGATCTGCGTGTGCACCCCGTTCTCGGTGCGTCTAAAAAAGAAGAAAATAAATAAATAAATTGCGCGTGTCTGTGGGAACCGGTAGGGAGAACCGAAATTGAATTATTGTAAAGGGTATACCCAAGCATGTTCGGTTCGGTTAGTCAAAATGTTAGTAAAACAAAACGCTCTAAATGGCTGGCGAGGGCAGCTCTAGGCGATGTTTTATATCTCTGGCGGTGAAGTGAAGAGTTGATGGGTTATATTCCTTTGAGAAAACGAGGAGCTGGTCGAGTGCCACGGGAAGATGCACGGCCTCTTTGCCGTCGCCGTGGTGTGTGGCTCACAACATGACATGATGACACACACACACACACACACACGCGCGCACACACACGCTCACACACACGCACACCAACAACAACAGAGGACAAGTGCAATACAAAGGGAAGAAGACGGGCTCCCAGGGGTCCGTGGACCCCCATACATCAGCATGCCTGCCAGGCCCTCTGAAGATGAACACGGCCACCGAGAGACAGATGGAGCCAAACGCACACGCACTCTGCTTGGTGCTATTAAAAGGATGTTTACCGCGTGCGTGTGTGCGTGTGTGCGTGTGTGCGTGCGTGCGTGCGTGCGTGCGTGCGTGCGTGCGTACGTGCGTGCGTGCGTGCGTGCGTGCGCATCGGCGTGCCATCATTAAGACAGAATGTGTCGTTAACCGTGTTGTCATCTACAGTACTTTTGGCGGCTGACCACATTTTAAAACAAAGCTGCATGCACATGCGCACACACACACACACACACACACACACACACACACACACACACACACACACACACACACACACGCTCACTTCATCCTCTCCTCTCCTCTCCTCTCCTCTCCTCTCCTCTCCTCTCCTCTCCTCTCCTCTCCTCTCCTCTCCTCTGTGACACTTCAGAATGATGGACTCCTTGAATGTGGTGACCTTTCTCCCTCCACCACCTCCCTCTGCTGCCTCCCATGTAGATGAGACAGAGATAGATGAAGATATGTTCTGATGGGGTGTGTGTGTGTGTGTGTGTGTGTGTGTGTGTGTGTGTGTGTGTGTGTGTGTGTGTGTGCGTGTGCGTGTGCACGTGCGTGCGTGCGTGCGTGCAATGCATGCATGTGTGAGAGCATGTATGCATGCTTTCATGCATGCATTTTTTTCAGTCTGTGTATGTAAGTGTATGCCATTATTATGTAGGCCTGTGTGTAGTGTACCCTTGTTTAATCTGTGCTCCTTTGTTTAATCTGTGCGTCTTTGTTTAATGCACTGCATGCATGTGTGTCTAATGGGTCTTCACAGGGTGACAGAGTGTAATTAGTGTTGCTTGTGTTGGTGTATATCAGCAGTCTGACAACTGCTCTGTCTAATAACATTGCTGTCAGGAAAAAAAAAACATCTTATCTCCATGTTCTAACTAGTTGTGTTGTTTTTAGTACAGCGTCACAGAAAAGTAGCAGAAGTAGCAGATCCGAGCTTGTAGATTTTGCCACACTTTAGAATTTGAATGCTTAAAACTAACAGTTTTGGACATAGGAGATAATCTAAGATTCATATAATCTCATCATCAGTGTAGTGTATATATATTTTTTTTTCACAGACCAATTTGTATGGGTCAAAACTCGAGTAAACCTCCCATTTTCTTTTCATACATTAAAAAAGTAGGCCAGTGCTCAACAGGCACCACCGTAGAGGCCCCACGGGCACCTCTAGTTAAAACAAACTAAAGACAAACAAACAAACAAAAAAAAACATAATAATTAAGTAGTGAAATCTACCAGCCCACAAGCGACGCATTGTGCGCTTGTAGATCTCTGTATAGATTTCTCTAGTTTGGGTCACGGGCAAACGTCTAATCTCTCTTTTGGGTCTCAACTCTCAACCTAAAATGTTTGGGAACCACTATTGTAAGACTGCTCAACGTTCAAGATTCAAGATTGTACTTTAGTGTTTATTGTTATCTAATTGTGTACAGGTACAGTACATTTTAGTTTGGCTTCCTTCAGACAATGCAGCAGCATAGATAACATCACACGACAATCACAGCAAGCACAGCAAACAAAGGCATAGAATTAGTGCAATTAGTGCAAGAAAGAGCAAACAATGAGTAAAAGAAAAAAAGGAGTAACATATACGTACGTGTATGTTTTCCCTGTAGTCGCAAAGTTGGGTAAAGCTTACAGTATGTTCCATACAGCAAAACATAGTTTAGAAAGGTAAAGGGGGGGGGGGGGGGGGGTTGCTTAGCGTTTTCCTTTGCCCTGTTTGGCTCTGGTTCTTATCAGTTCATTCATGTACAGTATCTGATGGTTCGGGGAAAGAACCTTTTTTGCAGTGTGTTTCCAGTTGGCTATGAGAGTGCGAAAACGTTCTCCATGCGCGGCAGCGTCTCAAACTAGTCTGCGGTTAGCTCGGCTCTCAGTGCTGAGTTCACTCACCTCGGCGCTGCCACTTTCTGACCGGCCATTTTGGCCATGGTGTTTTGAACCGAGACAGCTTGTGGTCTATATGTCTATCGGTGACATGTCAAAGCTCATATGTGAGCTTTGACTGATGTGTGACTGACTGACTGACTGTGCTATATGTGACTATGAGGCTGAGTCACTCATCATTAAGCTCCTTCTATCATGTTCTAATTGGCTCCCCCCCCGCGCCATTGTTGGGTCATCCCCCTGTCATTCAGCCTCCTGTCTCCCGCCATGATTGGTTGACTTAGTATTGATCTGTCTAATAGGACAGGCCGAGAGGAGGCGGAGATGACCTCAGAGGATATTATAGGTCCTTTGTCATTCACTCGTGTGCGTGTGTGCGTACGTGCGCCTGTACCACATGATTGTTTGGGAGATCCCCAGATGACAGTGAAGTATTTAAGGACTTTAAAAGTCAAAAAGTAATCAAAAGTAATCAACAAACTCGCTTAATTCAATGAAATTGCTTAGTAGTTGAACATTGGCTTAATTGGCAAATAATATCGGAAAGAGGCAAAGATTTTGAAAACGCCTCGCAACCCGAGGCACTGTCGGCTTGTAGATCTGCTATTTTCACAATGTTTATCTGTCAAACTAAATGTAATGCCTGTGCTTGTAGGGGAGGGGGGGGGGGGGGGGGACTCCCGTTCACATGTGATTATTTTGGGGGTCACTGCCTGAAAATGGAGGGATGAAAGGATGACTAAATTGGGGAGAAAAGGGGGAAAAGAAAAAGAAAACAACACAAAAGAACAAGAAAAATAGGTAATAATTGGGGTTTTGGAGAATTATGCATATAGTATGTCTGTTATTCCATATATTTGCATATCATTTAGGTCAGTGGTTCCCAAAGTGGGGTCCGGGGACCCCCAGGGGTCCTCGAGGGAGTTTCAGGGGGTCCCCAGCTAAATGATAGTTTGTACCCCAGGGGTCCTTGAGGGAGTTTCAGGGGGTCCCCAGCTAAATGATAGTTTGTACCCCAGGGGTCCTAGAGGGAGTTCCAGGGGGTCCCCAGCTAAATGATAGTTTGTACCCCAGGGGTCCTTGAGGGAGTTTCAGGGGGTCCCCAGCTAAATGATAGTTTGTACAAATAGAACCAAATGGCCGTCAGGGTCCATTTGGTTAACATAGATTTTACAATATAAATTGAGGGTCCCAGAGATAGTAATGCCATTAAATGGGGGGTCCGTAGACTAATATGCATGTCAAATTGGGGGTCCTTGAAATTAAACGGGTTGAGAGTCACTGAGCCGTACACATCTTCTCTTATGGGGGTCCCTGGCATACCTTTTCAAATGTGGGGGGGTCCGCGGGCTAATTTGTGTCAATTTGGGGGTCCTTGACACAAAAAAGTTTGGGAACGACTGGTTTAGGTAACGCAAGAAACAAATCTTAACAAATAAATGTACTGTGTGTGTGTGTGTGTGTGTGTGTGTGTGTGTGTGTGTGTGTGTGTGTGTGTGTGTGTGTGCTTTTGCATGTGTGTGTAGGTCAGCTGTCCGTTCCTCATGTTGCAGAGAGGAGGCAGGATTCCACAAGACACCCTGCCAATGGCACGCAGGGCCACAGAAAGGTAACGCGCACACACACACACACACACACACACACACACACACACACACACACAGTTTGCTGGAGCTCTGAGCTTCTGGCTAACAGGCCCAGAGCCATGAGGTCAAGCAGGGGCATTTGACCTTCGACCCCGGGACAAAAACAGTGTGAACTGCAGGGCCAGGCGATTATTGTGAGGAGTTAACACACTGAGGAGGAGTCAGGTCACGCACGCACGCACACACACACGCACACGCACTATCGACATGGTAACGTGATGAAGGAAGAAAATAAATTCACACCTCTCACTGGGCTCACTGGGTTAAAAGAGTTAACGGTTAACGGTCAATTATGGGCACTAGATTTGCCCACAAACCTCAAGTTTAGCATTCATAATCGCCTGTAAATGCCCGTAATGTACCATCCCCCCTGGGGTGATGGTACATTACAGGCGTTTGTTTACCTGAGTTTGTTGTTACGTTTATCTTGAGTTTCCTATCATATACACAACCGTATTCCATGGTTTCTGCTTCAGAAATATAACAGATCTACAAGCTCCACGACATGTCACATTATTTGGATCAACGTGGTTGACACTCGCAGCTCACAGGGACGGACAGACAGACAGACAGACAGACAGACAGACAGACAGACAGACAGACAGACAGACAGACAGACAGCTATTCCTCTGAAATCCTTCCACCATTGTATTGGCATGGCTGTTACAACAGATCCCCTTGTGAGTTTTGTGAGCTTGTAGATCTTTACCTTTCTCTCTCTCTAGCTCTCTCTCTCTCTCTCTCTCTCTCTCTCTCCTCTCACAGACAAACTGACTCAGACTCACACCACTGCTTGATCCGTCCCCCTAGTGGTCAGCATTGGTAGCACCAATCAAAAAGGTGGGCATAAGAAGCCTCGGCTTCAGCCCTTTCCTTTTCGGTCAATTGTATCATATCAATCCCTTTTTCTGTATGTAATAATGCTGGATAAACCATGATCGAGACAAATAAACTATCTATCT
>NC_136812.1:45790480-45792980 GCF_951216825.1 Electrona antarctica | reverse complement strand
TATACTTTGTTATTACTGTGAAATATAGCGAAAGTAGCCGATCTGCAAGCTCAGTATGGTGGTGGTGGAGGGACTGTCAGGGAGAATGGTGGTACACCATGGGTGTGGTGCTGTGTGCCCGGCTATAAATATCCCTGCCTGCCTTCATTCATTCTCTCTCTCTTCTCTTCTCCGCCAGGGTGTTTACTGTTTTCTGACAGCATCCTGCTTGGTTTTCAACACTTTTCATATCAAGGTCCATTATCTATTCTTCATTTGAGCCACGGACCACCATTCGATGAGATTTTGCCTCTACAAACCCAAATATTTAATTATGTTTGGATATGATTTTGTCCACAATTCCATGCTGTATTGATGTGGTACCATTAGGAGAGGCAGGCAAACGATCAAAATGACAATTCTGATCAATTCTTCTACATTCTCTAATTGTGTAGATGTCTTGTAAATTAAGTTATGTCAGGTGTTTAACAATACTTTAACTCTTGAGAGCGTAAATGCACATACAACTCACACAGCTCTTGCACATGCACGGACTGTCGTCCACATTGCCTGATATACAGTATTTTGTTTTGGTTATACTTACTGTATGCTTCAATTGTGCCTGCATCTCCTCTTTGTGTCACAGATCTGCAGCTCAGCTGTGACACATACCTCCCTCTCTAACCGCTCAGTCCCGTCAGCTGTGTGTGCTCGCAGCGCTCCCTTAGCTCTAGCCAGGAAGTACAGTTGTTTATTTTGAGGAGAAGTATTTGTAGAATGTATATACGCAATGTTCACGCATAGTTCCAAACATCACTTTGGACGTGACGCTGCGGTTGTGGTGGGTTTTTTCCTCAACATGAAAACAAAGAGAGATTGGGGAGATTCGGGGTGGCATGGTTCCCTCGTGGACTATTGTTCCACCTACTGTACAATGGCTCACGTGGGTTGACCACGGTCCGTGTCAAGGCCGAATGCAGCCATGTCACACCTTGACACACAAACCACCTAGAATCAGGGATGATGATTCTGAGTGCTGTTGATTTTGACAGAGAATATTTTGATGTAGTTTTTATAGTCTAGTATTCAAATGAAATTCCATTTAGTTTCAGTCACATTTTTTGTTGACTAAATATCATTTATAAGATATAAGATTTTAGTCGACTAAACTGTTTAAAAATATCAAAAGAAAATAGCATTCACAAGCTTGTAGATGTGCTATTTTCTTTCGTGCGATGCTGTATTATGACGACGTTGGTCATTAATTTACGAAGCAACACAAAAAGTTAAAATATGGAGATAAGAGGTTTCTGCCCGACAACCACAACATATAGGCTATAAAAAAAAACGGATGAATTGATCTTGAAAGTAGTGGTTAGTTGCTGCTCAGACACACACGCACGCACACACACGCACGCACACACACACACACACACACACACACACACACACACACACACACACACACACACACACACACACACACACACACACACACACATACACACGTGTGAGAGATGGGAGCAGGCCCCGCTCCTCCTCTTCCTCATGTTCCATTAATCGGTTGCAACGAGCGGCCCATGATTGATCAATTAGCCGTGCTTAGAGCCAGGGCTTTACGCTGATCAATAGAGCCAGAGGTTCTCATCATCAGCAGGGCCTCTCCTGCTCTGCATGGATGGATCCATTAGCATAGGCCAATGGGCTGCCTGGGAGGGATGCAAATGGCCCTCTGGAGTATGCACACACATATACACACACATACACAGTGCCCTGTCAACCGTGCATCATATACATGTGTGTGTGTGTGTGTGTGTGTGTGTGTGTGTGTGTGTGCGTGAGTTCCCACACTAATGCAGTGTGTAACCATTATTGTGTATCCTGTCGGTGCCTTGCTAAACCATGAACTACTTATATATCGTTGCTGTCGGGCAGAAAAGTCTTATTTCCATATTTAACCTTTTTTTGTGGCTTTCGCCTTTATTTTATATTTTTATAGAGGGACAGACAGTAGGCTGACAGGAAATGAGTAGAGAGATGGGGGGTGACATGCAGTAAAGGCCGTCGGTATCTAATCGGGAGTCGAACCCGCGGCACACTGGCAGACTTGGGCTACCGGCCAAGGTGCCTGGACCGCTGAGCCACGGCCCAGGCCCATATTTAACCTTTTGGTGTTTTCAAAAATATATAAATGAACGCCCTACTCGATCACACGGCAGCGTCACATACAAGTTATCAAAAGTATAGCAGATCCACAACCTCGAAACGTTTTGAATCCTGTAAGTAATTCAAAAGTAGGTAGGTACAGTAGGTAGGTAGGTATAGGCAATCAATCAATCAATCAATCAATCAATCAATCAAATTAGATTTGATCACATCGCCATTCATTTCCAGGATTTGTTGGGGGACAGATGAGGAATGTGGTTCAGTAAGGAGTTGCACACTACTGAAAGCAACAATCTAAATTATTTACTCAATATACTCAATATAAACTTTTTACTCAAAATATAAAGTTATAGGC
>NC_136812.1:45744946-45785280 GCF_951216825.1 Electrona antarctica | reverse complement strand
CTTTTCACTTTTCACTGGAATGGAAACGCACAAAGGAGGGAGGTTTGACTGATCAGTTCAGTGGGATTTAATTCAATTCAATTGAAAGTTAATGTTATTGGATTAAATGAAATTATTAACCCAAGTTCACATTCGGAACAGATACGATTAGGGATGGAGCTCGTTAATTTTTATTGATAACGATCACCTTATCGATCACCTTATCGATCACCTTATCAATCACCTTATCGAGCAGGCTTATCGAGCCGGGTCCTTATCGAGCCCACTGTCGAGCATTTGATATTATTTTGTGGGAAACTGCAGGGAGACAATACATTCTGAACAGAACCTTATTGGGCAGTTCAACCCAGTTCAACCCAGTTGTGAGAGTTTGTATATGACACACACACACACACGCGCGCACGCACACACACACACACACACACACACACACACACACACACACACACACACACACACACACACACACACACACACACACACACACACACACAGAGAGATGCATAATCTTCTCTTTATTTTAACCAACCAAAACATCCCTTTGCACTACATTTTACTAGGGCCTTGAAATACAGTACTTTTGTAACAGACAGAGGGAACTGTTAATTGTGTACCGTCACTTTAAAAGCGTAATGTATACATCATCGTATGACGGTGTCACGCACCAAAAAAGCCAATCTACAAGCTCACACTGCGTCTGGTTGCACCGCGTTGTGAGCTTGTACATCTGCCTTACGATAGACTGAGAAGTCGCACATTGAATTATTATTAGAACTCTATGGCAGTTTTGAGTTTCCCAAACGTATTATGAATTGGATTATAAATTATGGCCACGGAGTCTTGCTGGGCAACAAGCACCACATGTGTTGGTCGGAAGAGGACGGTTATTCCGCTTGCAGCAGCTGAGGCTCCCGTGTTGTTTCGACTCGGTGCAGACATGCAAAGGTATCGCATTTGGGTTTAATACAAATGCATTATTGACAGATGCCTATATGCATTGTCGAAATGTTCCCTTTCGTGCATGTACTAATTAAATTAACTGTGCTACATTATTGCATTTAGCTTCCCTCTTGTCTTTTTAACCATTTTGGGCGGGAACCCCTTTTGGTGTTTCAAGCATTCTGTTATACTTTAGCTATTGAAAAATAGCAGATCTACAAGTTCATAGCGCGCCACCGAGTGGCGCGCTATGAACTTGTAGGTCTGCTATTTTGAATAGGTATATATTCTTTCAGAGCGAACGTTTTTTTTATTTCGACGTCAGGCCTAAATGGGTACATGTAACCAAAACTTTAGCTGTGGGGACCCCCAAGGAACTCTCTCAAGGACCCCTGGGGGTCCCCGGACCCCACTTTGGGAACCACTGACTTCTACAGCTCAGTATAGCAGGCTGACCCCACCACTCTACAACATGGCTGCCCCAAACAGATGTGGAGGAGTGGGGGGCTCTATCCCGGCATACCCCTCCTCCGTGTCTCATGGTTCCGTGTACAGTTCTGTGATGTTTCTCTTCCCATATGGACAGACGCCTTCGCTTGCAGGGCCCTCTCCTCCTCTTCATGATATGCCATCGCTTCTCTTGTCGCCGGCAGGGCCGCCGCCGCCCCAGGCTTTCATGTGCTCAGAGGAACCGTCGAGAAGGACGGCAGACAAAATAAAAACCGTGTTTCCCATCATCACAGCGTCTGTCTGGGAGCAGCTGTTTGTGTCTGAAGGCCCGCCAACACTCGTCTGTAGTGCACGGTGAATCAGAGAAGAACGCAACGAGAACATGGAGGAGGGAGGGATGAAAAGAGACGTGGTTTGATTCTCCCTTGCTACTGTTGATTTGGTCCTCTTCAGGCTGTAGTATTGATCTAAGCATAGACAACCACATGTGTGTGTGTGTGTGTGTGTGTGTGTGTGCGTGCGCATGCGTGCGTGCCAGACACGGATAATAAGCACTATAATTGCAGTTGAATCGTTTGTGTGCTTGTTGCACAGAACCATCGCTATACGCACTCAAGGGCACATGGCAGCACTAGACCTGTGCTTTGAACAAATACCTTTGCGAGAGGTTCATGTTAGAGTCTGGGGCCGCTATACCCGCGCGGCCTTCACACCTACACCAAACCGCCCAGACTGACTGATATGCCCATATATGAAGATCTCTGTATCTGTCAGTCCATTTTCCTTAGCTTTTATTTTTTTGTAATGTTTTTTTTCTGTGGCTTTCGCCTTCATTTTTTTTATGGAGGGACAGACAGTAGGCTGACAGGAAATGGGGAGAGAGATGGCGGGGTGACATGCAGTAAAGGCCGTTGGGATCGGGAGTCGAACCCGCGGCACACTGCCAGACTGGATTACCAGCCAAGGTGCCTGGACCGCTGAGCCACGGCCCAGGCCTTTCCTTTGCTTTTATGCCCATATATGGAGAATTGGAGATCCCCGATGTCCTCCATATTTGGACGTATATTGGGAAGTCCTTATATGGCTGAGTCATGGTGATATATGAGTGTGACAACATATAGTACTCCCGCCTGCCCACCGGCCTGTCCTTCTTTAAGCCCTTTTTTGCCTAAGTTGTAATCATGGCCGCTACACTCCCTCTGCCAACCTGGGGAGAGCCCCGAATTGAGCATTTAATTCATTAGGAATTTGATTCCCTGGACGTATAGCGCATGGAAGCAACATTTTATTCCAACCAGTTCCTTTCCCCTCCGCCCTGGCTGGCCAGGGGGAGGCAGTATAGAGACCAACATTACTACATATCTTTTGTGAGGGTATACCTATACCCCAGAGGACACGGGGAGAACATGTGAGGGTGCCTACCCTAGGGGACACGGGGAGAACATGTGAGGGTGCCTACCCTAGGGGACACGGGGAGAACATGTGAGGGTATACCTACCCTAGGGGACACGGGGAGAACATGTGAGGGTGCCTACCCTAGGGGACACGGGGAGAACATGTGAGGGTACCTACCCTAGGGGACACGGGGAGAACATGTGAGGGTATACCTACCCTAGGGGACACAGGGAGAACATGTGAGGGTATACCTACCCTAGGGGACACGGGGAGAACATGTGAGGGTACCTACCCTAGGGGGCACGGGGAGAACATGTGAGGGTATACCTACCCTAGGGGACACGGGGAGAACATGTGAGGGTGCTTACCCTAGGGGACACGGGGAGAACATGTGAGGGTATACCTACCCTAGGGGACACGGGGAGAACATGTGAGGGTATACCTACCCTAGGGGACACGGGGAGAACATGTGAGCGTACCTACCCTAGGGGACACGGGGAGAACATGTGAGGGTACCTACCCTAGGGGACACGGGGAGAACATGTGAGGGTACCTACCCTAGGGGACACAGGGAGAACATGTGAGGGTACCTACCCTAGGGGACACGTGGAGAACATGTGAGGGTACCTACCCTAGGGGACACGGGGAGAACATGTGAGGGTACCTATACCCTAGGGGACACGGGGAGAACATGTGAGGGTATACCTATAGGGGACATGGGGAGAACATGTGAGGGTATACCTACCCTAGGGGACACGGGGAGAACATGTGAGGGTATACCTACCCTAGGGGACACGGGGAGAACATGTGAGGGTATACCTACCCTAGGGGACACGGGGAGAACATGTGAGGGTATACCTACCCTAGGGGACACGGGGAGAACATGTGAGGGTACCTACCCTAGGGGACACGTGGAGAACATGTGAGGGTACCTACCCTAGGGGACACGGGGAGAACATGTGAGGGTGCTTACCCTAGGGGACACGGGGAGAACATGTGAGGGTGCATGCTTACCCTAGGGGACACGGGGAGAACATGTGAGGGTACCTACCCTAGGGGACACGGGGAGAACATGTGAGGGTACCTACCCTAGGGGACACGGGGAGAACATGTGAGGGTACCTACCCTAGGGGACACGGGGAGAACATGTGAGGGTACCTACCCTAGGGGACACGGGGAGAACATGTGAGCGTACCTACCCTAGGGGACACGGGGAGAACATGTGAGCGTACCTACCCTAGGGGACACGGGGAGAACATGTGAGGGTACCTACCCTAGGGGACACGGGGAGAACATGTGAGGGTGCTTACCCTAGGGGACACGGGGAGAACATGTGAGGGTGCATGCTTACCCTAGGGGACACGGGGAGAACATGTGAGGGTACCTACCCTAGGGGACACGGGGAGAACATGTGAGGGTACCTACCCTAGGGGACACGGGGAGAACATGTGAGGGTACCTACCCTAGGGGACACGGGGAGAACATGTGAGGGTACCTACCCTAGGGGACACGGGGAGAACATGTGAGCGTACCTACCCTAGGGGACACGGGGAGAACATGTGAGGGTACCTACCCTAGGGGACACGGGGAGAACATGTGAGGGTACCTACCCTAGGGAACACGGGGAGAACATGTGAGGGTACCTACCCTAGGGAACACGGGGAGAACATGTGAGGGTATACCTACCCTAGGGGACACGGGGAGAACATGTGAGGGTACCTACCCTAGGGAACACGGGGAGAACATGTGAGGGTATACCTACCCTAGGGGACACGGGGAGAACATGTGAGGGTACCTACCCTAGGGGACACGTGGAGAACATGTGAGGGTACCTACTGTACCCTATAGGGGACACGGGGAGAACATGTGAGGGTACCTACCCTAGGGGACACGGGGATAACATGTGAGGGTATACCTACCCTAGGGGACACGTGGAGAACATGTGAGGGTACCTATACCCTAGGGGACACAGGGAGAACATGTGAGGGTACCTACCCTAGGGGACACGGGGAGAACATGCTCCAACTCCACACAGAAAGGCCAACCCCACCTATAGGGTATGGGCACTGATGACACAGAGGAGAGAACACGCCCCCAGCGTCCCTTAGGCCAATTTTAAACATGAGACGTCAATTCAAAAGCACTGCGGGAGAATGGACCTATCCACTGGCTTGCAAGTGCTTCTGGGAAATTGAGTTCAACGCAAGTGAACAGGGTTTTACACACATCCACCATTACTGTTTGTTGTTCTTCCACATGGATTATTTTCCAGCTAGGCGACAAACCATGGGACTATTTTCAGGGGGATTTTCATGGATCAAAGGCGAAAATACTTTGGCGTATGCTCCAAAGGTAATGAAACGATATCGGCAGTGACCGTGGCTTGTTATAATAGGCTATATATAACATGGAATGTGTTAATGGAAGTGGTTGCCTAGCTAGCATTATAGTTGAGGCTGCATCATCACTTCTTTGTTTGACTCTTTATAGCAAGACACACATTTCCTCCTTTTAGATGCTGATGGTGACTTAAAAGGCACCATGTGTCATAACATAGCCTAGTGTAGCCTATATGCCCATGTGAGAGTGTGTGTGTGTGATGTTTGTGAGGATTCTTTCAGAGTAATATTATTAATATATTCATTTGAATATAGTCTTATAGTGCTTTTAGTGTGTCGTGCAGTTCCTTATAGCCCTATTCATGTCTGCATGTGTGTGAGACTGTCTTTGTGTGTGTGTGGGAGACTGTCTTTGTGTGTGTGTGTGTGTGTGTGAGTGCGTGCATGCGTGCGTGCGTGCGTGCGTGCGTGCGTGCGTGCCTGAGCAATCTTGCAAAAAGATCCAACTTCATCCACACTTCTGGAGCAATTATTTTGTGATTAATTAGCCTGAAAATGTATTCCTTTGAACTGAATTGAATTTCTTACGATGAGTGCCACTTGTAACACAAACAAAAAGACCACTTGAAAAAGACTGCAAGGTCAAAAGGTTGCGTTGCTGCTGTCAATAAAAATGTGGAGAATTTGTAAGTGATTTGTAAGTGAGTTGCGACATAAAATATGCGGAATGTTGCGAAATATGCGTACGAATGGGAAAAATGAGAAATGTTGCAAAAATATGCAGGAAAGTTGTGCGGAAATATGCAATTGTACGCCCTATAAAAAATAAATAAAAAAAATAAACCAGCTCAGTGGCCTTGTGGTTAGAGTGTCCGCCCTGAGACTGGGAGGTCGGGGTTCAATCCCCGGCCGGGTCATACCAAAGACTCTAAAAATGGGACCCAATAGCCAAATTCCAATACCCAAAATCTCGGCCACTCGCTCACTCCCACTCGATCACTCGGGGTCATTCCAGCTTGACCCGGAAATGGTTAACGTTCCGATTGTTAAAGTGCTCCATCGAGGAGGAGAGTGGAGTCGAGTGGAGGAGCCGAGTGGGCTCTCCGAGACCGCATAGAGCGAGTGTACATCAGTTGCAGGCTCGGTGGGGTATGTTGTCTCCTCGCTGCGGATTTCCGCATCACGTGTACATGTTTTTTTCCTTCTCCAGTGACAAAAGTCCGCCTCCTCCACATGTGGCACAGAAAACACTGCTTGAAACCCGATACTATGCACCCCCCCACCCCCCATCCACTAGCTGCCGGCCGCTGCGGCTGATGAGACGCTGTCGCTGACCCAACACACACATGCACGCACACACGCACACACATTAAACTAAAAAGCTTTGCTGTTTGTTGAAGAGACACATTTTCGCTGAATTAATAGAGCTTCAGAATGATACAGTAGCCTATGTGAAAGTGAAAGGACCACAACAAGCCACTGGCTTTATTGCGTGATATAAGCATAATAAAAGTAGGCTATATTGTGCGCACCTCAAAAGCTATAGTTAATTTCTCTCTGTGCATGCCTGAATGCACAGACTGCTATGAATGACGGTGACAAAAATGTATTTATTTATATGTGGACTGAACTGAATATGTAAGTCAGAGAGACTACCTATAATTCCTGTTATAGTGTCCGCCGTTATTTGCAAAGACCGTCGGAGGAGGGACTGTCCGAGGAGGGGGGGGGGGGGGGGGGGGGTATTTATACGAGCAAAAAGGAACGCAAATGAATTGTCTATTCTGTAGACTGTACGGCTCTGGGTTCAGAGTTCCAGTGATCCAGCTGTGTGACACTTTTGCTTTGGCAATGTAAACGTATGTTTTCCCATGCCAATAAAGCCCTTTGAATTTAATTGAATTGATTCACGTCATAAGTGATCGCGGAATGTACCGTCGCTTTGAAATGACAGCGGAGTACATTCCGATTCTAGAGGCAAATCCACTCCACCACTCTGTCCTCGCATCGAATCCTCTCCTCCTCCACTCCTCCTCGCTGGGGGCGGAGCCGAGGAGCGAGTGGAGGACGCGAGGGGAGTGAGCGAGTGTGAAAGTTGCGGTATTGGAATTTGGCTAATGCCTCCCTGCTTGACACTCAGCATCAAGGGTTGGATTGGGGGTAAGTCCCTGCGACATACTAGCGTCATGTCCAGGGGGTGTACTTGTACATCAAGCTGCCTCACGCTACAGAAACAGGAGATAGGCTCCTGCCCTATGGGTCTCATGGCTCGGCAAGGCTACTTACTTATAAAAAATAAAGTACGAAATAGACCCCACACAATCTGTGCCATTTGGCTGATTATCACGTTATCGCCCAGCTCTCCTGGCAAAGTGTGGCGCTATAGTGGCAGAGAAATCCTAAGCTCACTTGCGCCCGGCCCGGAAGTGATATCGCTCCATATTTGAGCCACATCCTCAGGCTATGCATCAACGCACAGTGGATTCACTTCTTTGTGTGATCAAAGTTTAGACTTTTATAAGGTCTCAAAGATGGTAGTTTGTCTCATTTTGAGGAGAAAAAGCAGCGTGCGCATCGGGTCGGGATGTAGGGGTTTCTACCATTCAAAAAGACATATTTTTACGTTCTGGCACAGGCAGGGGGTGGAGAATAAAACAGAAGTCCACGTTCTTGGCATACTTTGTGTTATGCAATGAAATTCTGCGATCGCATAATCCCATTTTTCTGGAGGGTGTAGTTTGAGACGGAGGCAGGCAGCCAGTGCTCTGAGCCTGATAGCAGAGAGAAACGCAGGCTGTCAAATAAAAGCAGACAGTGTTCTGTAGAACGTGGGCGGGATGCTCTTGTCTTGTAAAGCGAGAGGCCGCACACAAGTCAGGAAAAGAGAGAACACATCTTTGACCCTCTTTTTCATATTGCCATGGCCCGCTTCATTCCGCGCCATCATCTGAGCCAGACACGCACGCACGCACACATGCATGCGTGTGTGTGTGTGTGTGTGTGTGTGTGTGTGTGTGTGTGTGTGTGTGTGTGTGTGTACTTGTATAACCATGCTGGTGAGGGGCTTGTGTATAGTAGAATTTGAGAAAAATACATTGCGAGGACCATTTATTTACCTGGTCGACACAATAATTGTTTTAGATTTCTATGCCAATGGTTCCCAAACTTTTTCAAGTCAAGGACCCCCAGTTTGACATGCATATTAGTCTACACTCTACAGACCCCCATTTAATGGTATTTCTATCATGGGACTCAAATTTATATTGTAAAATCAATGTTAACTTTGAGAGTGTACAAATAGAACCACATGGACTCTGACGGGTCCATTTGGTTCCATTTGGACACTCTCAGAGTTACAGACCCATAAGTCCATTTGGTTCCAAACTATAATTTAGCTGTGGACCCCTATAACTCCCTCAAGGACCCCTAGGGGCAGCAAACAAAATCTAGACTAAATGTTAGGAAGGGACTAGTGGAGAAGAGATCCCATGAACTAAAAGTCAATTTATGTTTGGTTGCGCTCTGAAAATAGCAGATCTACAAGCTCACAACACGTTGCATTGCCACACGTTGTGAGCTTGTAGATCGTCTATTTTCAGCATGCAATCAAGTGTAAAATCAGCCATTACGATGCCAAAATCTTATGACATTTGATCGCCTAAAACTAGACACTAGACACTGATACTAAAACATTTCAGATGACTAAAACATGACTAAAACTATATCAAACAAATGATTGTGTCTTCACAAATGTAGTAATACAAACATTTGTGTGCGTGTGTGTGCGTGCGTGGATCTGATGCGCTATGTATTCACATGTGTACTGTATATGTGTGTAGTTTATGTGTGTGTGTGCGTGCGTGCGTGCGTTTTCCTCCCACCAGCATCAATGGGTCACAACTCAAGGCTGCAAAGGGCCGCTGGAGACCCAGGCAGGCCAGGGCTGCTGCTGGACTGAAGCAGTATATGAATATGTGTGCGTGCGTGCGTGTGTGCGTGCATGCGTGCGTGCGTGCGTGCGTGCGTGCGTGCGTGCGTGCGTGCGTGCGTGGTGTACTGGTTGCATCATACACATGCATACTAGTGCGTGTGTGTTTACTGTATACAGTAGGCAGGCCTATTATGTGCATTTGTGTGCGGATGTGAATTGTGTGCGTGCGTGCGCGTGTGTGCGTGCACGTGTGTGAGAGAGAGAGATGGATAGAGTGATATAGACGGAGCTCTGTTCCTCTGCAATTTTGGATTTTTTAAAAAACAATATTCACACGGCGACCATCTCGCCATTAAGTTAATGAAATGCCACCCTGCTTTTTTCCCAATGCAAAATGCCAAGATGGCCGCCGTGTGAATATGGTCTATTAGCCGCATATAGGGCCCTGAGCCGTTAACAGGCAGCTTATAAAGGTCTCTGGTTGGGTTGTGGTCGTTCATCATGGTGCTCTCTCTCTCTGATAGCAGATCTGTATGGTCTCCGCTGGGGTTTTACGGAGCAGATTTCATCTAGCCCTTACTCTGCACATCCGCTGTAAGCACTGACCTTCCGCCACACACCGCCCCGATGGGGTGATTTATCCCTCGCACGCTCTCTCTCTCTCTCTCTCTCTCTCCTCCCCCCCTTTTTTTTTTCCTTCTTTTTATTGTCGTGTGTCTGACAAAGGCACATTTCACCGGGCCAACAGGCCTGCCGGGGGCTCGGCATCAACCGGGACATGATGCTGGCCTTGTGCGTGACCTCCAGGGGCCCAAAGCTGTTTGCATTATTACCCCCAGAATAGTAGTGCTTCTCAAAGAGGGGGGTGGGGGTGGGGGGGGGGTGGTCCTTGATGGGGTTCCAGGGGTGGGGGGGGTGATTTTGACAGCACATTTTGATTTAGTCATAGTCTTTTGAATACAATGTTGTTTCGTTTTTTTAAGTCATGTTTTAAGTCAACGGAATAAACAACATTCGTTAATATATGAGATGAGATGAGATGAGATGAGATGAGATGAGATGAGATGAGATATAGTTTATTCTTTTTTGGGGGGTCCCTCCTGGCACAAAATCGGGGGTCCATCGCCAGATTTGGCGATCCTTCACATGACAAAGTTTCAGAACCAGTGCCCTTCAAACGTTCACGAAGATGGACTAGATGGGCTAGAATTTTTATATTTTGTTCCCCTTTTTTGTGTTTATTTCACATGCCCCCCACCCCCAGCTACACTGTAGCATCAACACAGTAACGTGTGTGACAAAAACTGAGACAACCATGTTTTCTCTCTTTGTCAGATCTAGTACGGCCCGGGTGTATACCGTTCCCAAATGCAACCGCGTGACCTTGGATATTTTTTTTATTTTGGTGAGGTATTCATTAAAACTGTGTGTGTGTGTGTGTGTGTGTGTGTGTGTGTGTGTGTGTGTGTGTGTGTGTGTGTGTGTGTGTGTGTGTGTGTATGTGTGTGTGTGTGTGTGTGTGTGTGTGTGTGTGTGTGTGTCAGAGATGTCCCTTTCAGAGCAGTGTTGATTTTAACAGCAATGTTTTTAATGTAGTTTTAGTCATTTGGTCTTTTGAATGCAATAATATTTTGTCATATATATTTAGTCATCTGAAATGATTTCATTTTAGTCTCGTTTTAGTAGAGACTTTTAAACTAAAATCCTTTTAGGCAGTTGATTTTTTACGACAAAAGTGTATTTTGCCTTGATGGTGTCGTAATGCCTGATTTTACACATGGTTGCAATCTGAAAATAGCCGATCTACAAGCTCACAACGTTGTGTTTTCTGAGCCCAACACCAGAGCTGCAACCAAACATACAATGAATAGTCTTTTAAAGTTCTACTGCTTGGATGTCTTCTCCACTAGGTCCCAATAACATTTTAACCCATTTTGGGCGGGAACCCCTTTTGGTGTTTTAAACATTATGTTATAATTTAGCTATTGAAAAATAGCAGATCTACAAGTGGCGCGCTATGAACTTGTAGGTCTGCTATTTTTGAAAAACCCGTTAAAATGTGCAATTTTGGATTTTTTTTAAATCAATATTCACACGGCGACCATCTCGCCATTAAGTTAATGAAATGCCACCCTGCTTTTTTCCCAATGCAAAATGCCAAGATGGCCACCGTGTGAATATGGTCTACTGGCCGCATATAGGGCCCTGAGCCGTTAACAGGCAGCTTATAAAGGTCTCTGTGTGGCGCTATGAACTTGTAGGTCTGCTATTTTTGAAAAACAGTTAAAATGTGCCTCAAATCTTTCCGAAAATTGTCATGATTTAGAAAAATAAATAAATACATTTCGACGTCAGGCCTGAATGGGTTAAAGTGTACTTCTTATTTGTTGATGAAAAGGGTCAGGAGAATGAATTGAATGGGCCCTTCGCCCATTCACCGTGCATGGCCACTTGGCTGTGCACCGGGTGAGATGAGGCCATTGTGTGTTGGCCTCTATCTCCCCACGCGCAAGGTTCATCTCGCCCACAATGGCCAAGCAGACACAGAAGACTCGCCTCTTGAGCGTGTGTGTGCGTGTGTGTGTGCGTGTGCGTGCGTGCGTGTGGGGGGGGGGGGGGGAGAAAAGATGTGGGTCGGCGCTAACCGCTTTAACAAGGTTCAAGGTTCAAGGACGTCTTTATTGTCCCCGGGGGACAATTGGTGGTGGAGCCGAGCAGCATGTAACCACACAGCCATCACACACACAACACACAGCATGTAACCACACAGCCATCACACACACACACAACACACAGCATGTAACCACACCGCCATCACACACACACACAACACACAGCATGTAACCACACAGCCATCACACACACACACAACACACAGCATGTAACCACACAGCCATCACACACACAACACACAGCATGTAACCACACAGCCATCACACACACAACACACAGCATGTAACCACACAGCCATCACACACACACACAACACACAGCATGTAACCACACAGCCATCACACACACAACACACAGCATGTAACCACACAGCCATCACACACACAACACACAGCATGTAACCACACAGCCATCACACACACACACAACACACAGCATGTAACCACACAGCCATCACACACACACACAACACACAGCATGTAACCACACAGCCATCACACACACAACACACAGCATGTAACCACACAGCCATCACACACACACACACAACACACAGCATGTAACCACACAGCCATCACACACACAACACACAGCATGTAACCACACAGCCATCACACACACAACACACAGCATGTAACCACACAGCCATCACACACACAACACACAGCATGTAACCACACAGCCATCATACACACAACACACAGCATGTAACCACACAGCCATCACACACACAACACACAGCATGTAACCACACAGCCATCATACACACACACAACACACAGCATGTAACCACACAGCCATCACACACACACACACAACACACAGCATGTAACCACACAGCCATCACACACACACACAACACACAGCATGTAACCACACAGCCATCACACACACACACAACACACAGCATGTAACCACACAGCCATCACACACACACACAACACACAGCATGTAACCACACAGCCATCACACACACAACACACAGCATGTAACCACACAGCCATCACACACACACACAACACACAGCATGTAACCACACAGCCATCATACACACAACACACAGCATGTAACCACACAGCCATCATACACACAACACACAGCATGTAACCACACAGCCATCATACACACAACACACAGCATGTAACCACACAGCCATCACACACACAACACACAGCATGTAACCACACAGCCATCATACACACACACAACACACAGCATGTAACCACACAGCCATCACACACACAACACACAGCATGTAACCACACAGCCATCACACACACAACACACAGCATGTAACCACACAGCCATCAGACACACAACAAGACAATAAATACAACACCATCACACAGCTAAAAAAAACACATTTCAAACGCCTATATGGCAGCAATAAGTGTAAGTGAGTTCTTGTGTCGAGATTTTTTTTTTAGCATCAGCAACAATAGCAAATTAATAATAATAGGTGTGCACGACTATGAAATTATGACCTATATCCGATCTCCGATTATTTGCAGGGTTATATATATGCCGATACCGATTCTGACCGATGCCGATATTATACAGAGGCCCACAATGCAAACAAGCCTATAGGCCCTATAGGGGCTTATTGGCCCAAAGCCTGTTAATAAAGTATTCAATCAATCAATAAATAGCCTATACTCTTTTCCTTTTAAAGTCTTTTTTTTTATCCCACAATTTTGTAACCCATTTTTCACCCCTGTGTCAATTATCTAATGTGATCCTGGGCTCTACACACCCTCCGCCAACCTGGGGAGAGCAACGGACTTGAACTCATGCTTCCTTCATGCCTGAGTGTCCAAGTTGCTCCTTTACACCTGACAGGGGGGAGTTTCCCTGGTTGGACGTAGCGCGTGGAAGGAACACGTTATTCCAACCAGTTCCTTTCCCCTCCATCAGGCGCCCCGGCTGGCCAGGGGGAGGCAGTTTAGAGACCAGGATTACTGCATGTTTTTTGTGAGGGTACCTACCCTATACTCTTTTCCAAGTGTCTGTTTTCACAACTGACTGACTACTGAATGAGATGAGTACACAAATTAAATGTAGACTAGACCGATTATATTGTGCATCACTAAATAATAATAATAATAAAGAATAGCAACAATAGCCAGAAAAAATAGCTAAGTATCAGAGTGCACAAATGGATCCAAATAGTTAAATAAACACTGAGGATTTTGCAGTGTAGACTGCAGGGGTCCCAGAGATTTAAAAACAAATACATAAAATAAATGCATCAAATGTGGGTCCGTGACCTAACTGACATAAACTGTGGGGGAACTTGAAATGATAATAATAAGAGGTTGAGAATCTAGCCAGACAACTATTCCACAATCTCCGAATGCTATAGAGCAGGGGGGTGCACACACTTTATTGACTTGAGAGAAAATGACAAGCTCAACAAGATCTACCCACCAATAGATATTATCGAATTGCTGAAAATATTTAAACAATGTACCTGAGGGGGCTTTGGAATAGTTGCAATGGCATTACATACAAGACTAATGCACTTGGAATGGGAAATACAGGGGGGGGAACTTTGAACTGATATGATGTTGGTGATACAATACTTGAAAACAAAGTATTGCATTGTGGGTTTGATCTGAGGCCCTTTTTGATGTCAATCAATCAAGTCACCTTAATTCAAGTGGCAGAAGCCTTTTTTATTTATTTATTTTGCATTTAAATAATATATATTTTATCATGGTCTACCTTTTGGGCACCCCTGTGTATAGAGTCTGGAACTACACCTCCAGAAATCCGAGTAAGGAAGCTTCCGTCCTCCAGACTGTATGACAAGGCAACAGTCTGCATGGCCATGCGAGACTATAGGGTCATACCTGGGCTTCCTTTACTGTCCTGACCTCGCGGTACACGTGACAAATTGTTGAAGGTTGTTGCGGGCCATTTTGGCGCACACTATAGGAAGATGCCCTGCAAATTGGCTCTCGTTTTTGACAAAACGCGAGGACCAAAAGCTTCAACGCAGCCATTTTCAAACTCGTCAAACATTTAGAAACTTTGTCGTTATAGCGTGGCGATAAAAGTACGAACTCTTCTACATTGAGCTTCCTCACACGATGACACAAGGGACTCGAAGGTCAGCGCCGCTGCCTGTCGATGGCGGTGTCGGCGAGGTATTTGTATAGGGCGAAGCGTGTTTGAATTAGACGTTCCATCCCTGCACTCGCTAAATGGATTTCTGAAGTGGCTGGCAGTCGGGGAGGCCTTTCAATCGGATGTAACCTTGGGTCTTTTTTTTATGTGAGCTCTGTAGAATTTAAGTGCCGTGTACAGAACATGAGCGCCCACTGAATGCATACTCCTCTCTTCTCTCTCTCTCTCTCTCTCTCTCTTTCGTGAAATTGAAAAATCTCCCCAGACCCCTCCTCCGCCCCATTGTGTGGGGCAATTAACAGAGCGCTGTCGGCAGAGAGGTTCAGGTGCTTAAAAGTTGTATTCCCCCCCCCCCCCCTCTCTCTCTCTCTCTCTCTCTCTCTCTCTCTCTCTCTCTCTCTCTCTCTCTCACACACACACCCGCTTTTTAATGACTAATAAAGGATAAAAGGATAAAAAGATATATATAAATATATAAAAAAACATGCTATTGCTGTAGGCTTGGTCTTTATGTGTAATTATGTATTATGCATGCGTCCGAATGAAACGGTAGTGGTGGCCTTCGGACCGCTCCCCCGTCCTAACCTGCTGCATTTGTTTTGCATGCCCAAGTGAGGCTTTTTGCATAACATTGACGCGCGCCACGATTTCTCTCGATTCCGGCGCAAAACGTGCCGTCTGTTAATCTAATTTGGTTGGTCTGCACATTGTATTATTATTTTTTCCACCTTTGTCTATAAAGGGCTGGTGAACAATGAGTGTAACGACCCGTTGTTTGGCATATAAGCAATTAAACACTTGACTAATTGCCTCTCTGAAGACTTCATTTGGCCTCCACGTTCTACAAGCTTGTAGCACGAGCTTGTAGATCTGCTATTTTTGAAAAATCGTGAACATCTTTGAATATGTATTATTTCCCAGTGAACTCTTTTAACTCATATCTTTGCTTCAAGGTTCAAGGTTCAAGGTTCAAGGTCTTTATTAATGTCCCAGAAGGGAAATTGTGTTTACAGAAACAGTAGTGGTTTCAGACATACAAACAATACAAAACAATACAGGACAACAACAGACATGAGACACCATAGCATAAACAGAGGTCTGGTCGCATCTAGTGCAGGTATAGAATATTGAAGAATATAAGGCAAAAAAAAGTGCTAAGATATAAAGTGCTGCATAAAGTGCATGTTTCAGCATCGTCATCGTTTCTGGGGGGGTCCCTGGAACAACATATTTCCAAATGGGGGTCAATTACATCCTTGACATGTTTGAGAACGGCGAAAACTGTTAGGAGTTAGAAGACATTTGTAGAATCGTCCTCAGTTCTAAATGGGTTAAGCTTACTGACAGGTCAGTCAAACTTCCACATGGGGAGTGCCACCGCACAGCACCTGTTTCTTCGGGCGGTACAGTGAAGCTGGGTTAGGTATAGTGTTCATCTTGTCGACTAAAACTATAACGAAAAATGTTTGTCGACTACCTTTTTTCACTGAAGAGTAAATACAAACTAAGCTATGGTGACTAAAACTATTGTGGAGAAGATCTACAAGCCCGCAACGCCCTGTGAGCTTGTAGATCTGCCATTAGGACGCCATCAAGGCCCGCCAGAATAGGTTTTAAATCTAACCTTATTCCTAAACGTAACATCAGTAAAACTATGCCTAAACATAACCTTATTCCTAAACATAGTAAAACTGTCTAAACCTAACCTTATTCCTAAACGTAACCTCAGTAAAACTATGTCTAAACCTAACCTTATTCATAAACGTAACCTCAGTAAAACTATGCCTATCCCTAATCGTATTCCTAAACGTAACCTCAGTAAAACTATGCCTCACCCTAACCTTATTCCTAAACGTAACCTCAGTAAAACTATGTCTAAACCTAACCTTATTCCTAAACGTAACCTCAGTAAAACTATGTCTAAACCTAACCTTATTCCTAAACGTAACCTCAGTAAAACTATGTCTAAACCTAACCTTATTCCTAAACGTAACCTCAGTAAAACTATGTCTAAATCTAACCTTATTCCTAAACGTAACCTCAGTAAAACTATGTCTAAACCTAACCTTATTCCTAAACGTAACCTCAGTAAAACTATGTCTAAATCTAACCTTATTCCTAAACGTAACCTCAGTACAACAACTATGCCTAAACCTAACCTTATTCCTAAACGTAACCTCAGTACAACAACTATGCCTAAACCTACCCTTATTCCTAAACGTAACCACAGTACAACTATGCCTAAACCTAACCTTATTCCTAAACGTAACCTCAGTAAAACTATGTCTAAACCTAACCTTATTCCTAAACGTAACCTCAGTAAAACTATGTCTAAACCTAACCTTATTCCTAAACGTAACCTCAGTAAAACTATGTCTAAATCTAACCTTATTCCTAAACGTAACCTCAGTAAAACTATGTCTAAACCTAACCTTATTCCTAAACGTAACCTCAGTAAAACTATGTCTAAATCTAACCTTATTCCTAAACGTAACCTCAGTACAACAACTATGCCTAAACCTACCCTTATTCCTAAACGTAACCACAGTACAACTATGCCTAAACCTAACCTTATTCCTAAACGTAACCTCAGTAAAACTATGTCTAAACCTAACCTTATTCCTAAACGTAACCTCAGTAAAACTATGTCTAAACCTAACCTTATTCCTAAACGTAACCTCAGTAAAACTATGTCTAAATCTAACCTTATTCCTAAACGTAACCTCAGTAAAACTATGTCTAAACCTAACCTTATTCCTAAACGTAACCTCAGTAAAACTATGTCTAAATCTAACCTTATTCCTAAACGTAACCTCAGTACAACAACTATGCCTAAACCTAACCTTATTCCTAAACGTAACCTCAGTACAACAACTATGCCTAAACCTACCCTTATTCCTAAACGTAACCACAGTACAACTATGCCTAAACCTAACCTTATTCCTAAACGTAACCTCAGTAAAACTATGTCTAAACCTAACCTTATTCCTAAACGTAACCACAGTACAACTATGCCTAAACCTAACCTTATTCCTAAACGTAACCTCAGTAAAACTATGTCTAAACCTAACCTTATTCCTAAACATAACCTCAGTAAAACTATGTCTAAACCTAGAAGATATGCAGAGAAGCAGTGGATTTTAAAATTAAACACCACATTTCCACAAGGCTTAAACAATACCAATCCATTACAGGAAACAGGGTAGTAAACAAACCATTGAATCCTAAACCTCAATTAGAGCAGAGCCATGACAATAGCAAAAACACAAAGCCATTTCGATTCAAAATCAGACCATGATCTGATGATCTGAGGTTGACACTAATGGGCTTGATGGGTGGACTTAATCCCCTCAAAGGTAATCACACTTTAATCATTGACCTCCAGAAACCTACCTCAGAGGTGACTAGATTAAGCCAGACTAAATATAAATATAAGATTGATACACTTTTAGTACTTCTAGTAAGACTAAATCTTAATTGCCCAGACTCTTCTTCAGCAAAGATGGCGAAAGCAAACATTCTTTGTTCTGTACTCATACAATAGTATGGTACAAAACACTGAAGTCCTTAAACCAGAAACCTAACCTCAGTAAAAGGAATAGAAGAATAGAACTGCTGGGGGCAAGCGGCCTGTGAGAGAAATGTAGGCGAGCGTTCTATAGCTTTCAGCCTCAGTATGTGAGCTATGAACGCTATGTGTATACTGTAGTATATCCACAGATAAAAGGAGAACAGGAGAGCCTCTCAAGAACCAATCATAATGTACAAAGACAGGCATCCATCCACTTTCTACTTTCTATACTATGTTCCGTTCTATAGGGTCGACTGATCGATGGGGACGTCATATACGGTACAATGCTCTACCATCCATTCATTCCACAGCCCTGTACTGGTTTAGACTTTCATGGTATGTGGTGAAAAGTAAAACAACATCATTGGATGTTGTTCGTGAGCTTGTATAGAAGGTCTTACATTTTCACTATTTATTGGGCTCAAGTGGTTCATTTATAATGTAGCCTTCCTAGAAATGTAGTGGAGTCAAAATACAACATTTGTCTTTTAAAGCGTTGAAAATTAGAATAGAGGTTTCTGCCCGACAGCAACGTTATTGAGCCCTCAGTCTCTCTCTCTCTCTCTCTCTCTCTCTCTCTCTCTCTCTCTCTCTCTCTCTCTCTCTCTCTCTCTCTCTCTCTCTCTCTCTGACTGACTCTTGTTTGTTTTGGTTTGATTTTTATGTAAAATGCCCTTGGTTCATGATATGAATGTTTGACTGAAAACAAGTAAAGTGATTGTTGTTGTTTTTGAGGGGCTATATACAGTACAGGTTTAATGTTTGTCTTTAGTTCAATGTTTGTTTTGTAAACGCCATTGACAAATAGGGAAAATGTCATAATGTGCCTCATTACGTCATAATTGTCTCTTTATTGTTAATGGCGTTTAATGTTGTTTTTGTCACAATTTTTTTTGCTTGTAAATAAAGGGTTTTATAAAAAGACTGGGTAGAGGTAAAGATGCGGGTCCAGATGGTAAGAAGACTGACAGACACAACTTGAGGCTGTTTGTTCCATGTAGGGTAAACTCGTTTAGGAACTGACAGTGCAGTCTGTGTGTGTGTGTGTGTGTGTGTGTGTGTGTGTGTGTGTGTGTGTGTGTGTGTGTGTGTGTGTGTGTGTGTGTGTGTGTGTGTGTGTGTGAAAGAGAGACAGAGAAATGTGTGTGTGCATGTGACCCCAACACACACACACACACACACACACACGCACACACACACACACACACACACACACACACACACACACACACACACACACACACACACACACACACACACACACACACACACACACACACACACACACACACACACACACACACACGTGCATAACGCGAAAGCAAAGCTGCTTTTGAGTGTCTTGTATGCGTGCGTGCGCACGCACGTGTGCGCACGTGTGTTGTTGCTTTCGGCAAGTTATTCATGTGTGTGTGTGTGTTTTTTTCATTCCATTTCATTCTTCTCTTTCTGTTTGCTTGGTGTTTTGAGCGGGGTCGGGCCCGCCTGCGCTCCCTACCTTCGGGGACGTTGCGCAGCATGCATTTCTGAGCGTTTGCACCTGAGGCTGCACTTGTTAGCGCGCCAGCGTTGTAAAAATGTATATACATTATTTATACAAATTCATGGGGAGTGAGAGAAGCTCTAATGCGTCTATACAGACAGACGGAGCGTGCAGTGCAGTGCAGGCACTGCGAGCCAGGCTCCCAGTCAGAGACTGTTGCTGTAGCACTAGAGTTGACAGACCTATACTCACCTGTGACCAGCATGTCTAATGAAGCTCCATCTCTCTGCAACGCTGCCCGTGCCACTGCTGGGAGAGCACTGTTGATTCTGACGGCACATTTGGAGTTAGTTTTAGTCATGCTTCTTTTGGATTTATTTTTTGCCAGGTGATGAAAAGCGCCTGGACTACATTTGCCACTAGTATCGACCGTAGTGCATGGACACTTTTTCATGATTGGCTGCCGTGTCTCTAGGCTGCCTCCTCTAAGCCAATGGGAGACTTAAGCAATATTACATGTGGTTTAACGTGATTATTGCCACGACAGTGATGCGGTCAGGAACGAGAATGTTTCGTTTTTTTAATGACAGATGTAGTCACTACGACCACAAATGTCCCAAGAAACTAGCTAGCCTAGCCACCGAGTTTGCTGCGCTCTGGGAAAACAGAGCAGCTGAATTCTTTGTTTTGATTAGGTGTGGAGTGGTGCTCGTTTGAACCACGGCTAGAAGGCTGTTTCAACCAATCAGATTGCTTCCTCGAAACGACCTGTTGTATAATTACCCCAGGTGCTCGATGGAGGTGCAATAAATGTAAAAAATAAAGTCGACTGGTGCTACAAAGATCCGTGGGACTGGAATACTAAACAAAAAGGCGGCGATCCGAGCACTCATAAAGGTAAAAATGAGGAGAGGGTGGATAATATCAAGGTACTTTATTTAGAAAAGTTAAAAACAGCCAACATGCTTCATCAGTGCAGCTGTCTGTTATTTCGATAATGACCGCTCCGCTCTATAACAGACTGATGTCTAATCAAACCCTCGGAGCACCAGCTGCGCCCCACTGATTTACTGCTGTCTCTCCAACATGACAGCCATGTAAACGCGCACACACAATCACAATCGTCATTTGTAGCTAAACATTGCTCTCAAAAATGTTTTTGAAAACATTTGAGTGAGAAATAGACGAAAATGGATTCTATTTGATCAACTCACTTCCTTGTTTTCCGACAGTGCTCCAGCCCTGCAGCTGGGCAGACGCAGCGATCGCGGCACTTAACCCACTTGGCGCCATTGGCATTAATATACGTCAATTAAAGGCAATTAATCCATTTTACGCTTAACGCCATTGGCGTAGCTCTGCGGCAATTGGGCTTTTATAGTGCTTTTGATTGATCAAGACATAATGCTACTCACGTTAGCATCTGGTTGCTAGCTGTTGTTGTCAATAACACGTGTCATATTTATCGTCGTGACCATAATCATCCATTCTGTCTGTTTCTTTCAATCGCCTGTATTCCTTGTCCCAGATGGCATTTTTGGTCAAAACAAGCTTTATTCCACGGCCCAGAGCTGTGGAATAAAGGCCTCCATGATGGATCATTACTCCCCATTTACTGACCAGGGCTAGAAAAACATCGTCACGGTCCCTAACATAAGATGTATACTTCCTGTATGGAGTTTTGGCTCTTCAAAATAAGAGTGAACAGGGAAAAATGCTGGCGTGAAATATATCCCGATTTATCAATAAATGCTAGTGGTTTAAGTGTTAAGGAATACTTTTGTGTTGTGTTTTGGGTCAATTTATTCATTTATGTTAGGTACGTAGCCATGTATTAAGCGGGATAATATCTGGCTAGGTGGTCATTGTTTATATAATTCACCTTCAGGGTGGTTAAACTCCCTGTCGGTGAATTATCTCCCGACAATGACCACCTAGCCAGATATTATCCCTTACATAACTATCTCTGACAGAAAATGCACAATCTTATATAGTTTCACAACATAACCCAAAGTGTTAATGTAACACAGCTCTGTTTACACCTTTATTTAATTCCTATTTATATTCAATATTTATTTGTAAATACATTGTTTTAACTTTTGCGTTGGCAATGTAAACGTGTGTTCTCTCATGTCAATAAAGCTCATTTGAATTGAATTGAATTGAAATTGAATTGTTCATAAACGGCAGCTTTCTGCACCTGGCACTGGCAGCTATGACTGAGTCATTCTTCTTTTATGTAGTTTTACTCGTGTTTTTTGTCTTCTGAAATGTTGGCTAGTTTTAGTCGACTGAATTTTAGTTGACTAAATCTACAGTTGATTTTGTCAACAAAAATGTATTTGGGCGATGGGTGGCGTCGCAACGGCTGATTTTACACGTGTTGCATGCTGTTTTCGGCTATTTAGTCTAGTTTCGGCTATTTTCAGAGCGCAACATCTAACATAAAATGTCTTGTCTTTTAGTTTGCCTGCAAGGATCTCTTCTCCACTAGTCCCTCCCTAACATTTTAGTCTAGTTTTAGTCATGATCATAGCTTAGTTTATATTTAGTTTTTGTCAGTGAAATAGGGTATAGTCAACGGACATTTTTCGTCATAGTTTTAGTCGTCGAAATGAACACTGATGAAAAGTGACCCAGTGCATATTGTTTCTGTCAGGCTGAATCGTATCTCCATATTTTAACATTTTGAGTTTTTTGCATAAATGAACGCCCTACTTTATCACACTAGAGCATCACACAAAAGTATCAAAAATATCAGATGTAGAAGCTCGAAGCGACATGTTTCGAGCTTGTCGATTTTCATACTTTTGAATTTGAATCCTGAAAAGTAACAGTTTGGGATGCAAATATGGAATGCAAAAAGTAGTAGGCTTAAACACTCTCGATTATCCAGAACAGAATGAGAGAATGGAGGTGTGTGTGCGTGCGTGCGTGCGTGCGTGCGTGCGTGAGTGTTATCAGTATGATTCAGCAGTGAATTGACCCTGCCGATTTTTTCTTTTTTTCTTCCATCCAGGAGGCTCCTCCCACAGACGTGGACGCCATGACGACGGGCTGTAGTCTTCACGTGCCCATGGAACTGGAGTTCACCACTTCCTGCTTCCCTCGCAGCCACGCCACTCGCAAGAGCCACGGTCTGGTCTGCATAGACTGACGTCTCAGTTCCTAAAGACCCACTGAAATGAAAAATCCGTTTTTCACACTTTTAGAACATATCCGTGGTCATCATAATTATGGATATACCTAACAATGGATGCAAAAAAAGGGACATTTTTCATTTTTGTGTATTTTTATATCAAAAGTCAATAAAAATCTAATTTTAATGACTTCCTTTGAACGAAAATGTGCTGCGTGATGACGTGTCGAGGCTCACATGCATTTCAATGAGTTTTATTCCCATTGCTGCTTTTGATTACAGAAATAATCCCATTCAAGATGACATCCAGAGTCCAGACAGTGTATTACTCGTTTTAAACTTAATCAGCACGCTAAAATATGTATCTGAAAACACTACAAAATAAAATGCTCCAAATAGCCATTTCACCCCGTCTTTAAAGTTGTAGTGAAATGAAAAATACATTTTTCACACTTTTAGACCATATCCGTGGTCATCATATGGGCATACGTAACATTTTCAACCGAATCATCACGCTAAAATATGTATATAGGTTGTGTACAGGTTAGAAAAACATCACCTGACTTTTCTGCCGTCTCTCTGTCACTTTGTAAACAAACCACTGTGCATGAGACGGATGTATAGGACCCATAGCCTGGAGGGATGCAACGCTTCCGATTTCGTTCAGAAACTTCAGAGCCAGCGTTTCCAGCATAGACAAGCTGAAACTTCAAAATAAAATGCCCACCATTTCCGTTTCACTACACCTTTAAAGGAGAATTCCATGCTAGAAGGCTTTCTTACCTTTCTTACCTATCTTTGTAGTCGTTACATCCCCACAAAAGAGGTCCAGGTGTTTTTTTTGTGCAAAAACTCCTTATTGGCTATTTCCCCTACTAAGCCCTCAATGAATTGCATTGAATGGAATGGGAATTGAATAGGGCTATGGGGTGTTATGCTAATTTGCTTATTTCCATCAAAATAAGTAGTAAAGTGTGCCGCTTGGGATATTATTTACATTATGAAGAGAGGATATATACAACAACAAAAAATCAGTTCAATGCAATTCATTGAGGGCTTATGGTAGGGGAAATAGCCAATAAGGAGCTTTTGCACAAAATAACACCTGGACCTCTTTGGTGGGGACGTAACAACTACAAAGAAAGCCTTTTAGTATGGAATTCTCCTTTAAGGCCTATTCATACTCCAGGTTTAGGTTCCGGTGGTCACCTCATCACCTAAAACTGTAAAACAAGTAACTCATGGGGTATGGCTAGATGAGGACTTTTCTTTTAAAACACACATAGCAAATCTAGAAAATCAAACCTAAAATTGTCTTCCTCTAGCGAAAGAGATCACGTTTCTCTAAAGAAAATAGAAAGAGGGTAATTCAAGCCGCAATCACGACAATATTTGATTATGGAGATATCATATTTTGTATTGTATTGTGCATGTCACAGACAGCGTTTTTAAGCCCTTTGATGCAATCTATCACAGTGCACTGTATTTTATTACAGGAGCAAGTTTCAAAACCCATCACTGTACACTAAACGCTTCAGTAGAATGGTCTTCACTGGCTCCAAGAAAACACTGTGTTTACATGCACAGCACTACTTGGGAAACTACCCCTGCATTTGACAAAACTGCTAGATCCCAATACATCAAGTTATGGTACCAGATCTCAAGATAAGCTTATGCTGAAGGTGCCTAAAACCAATTCTAAGCTGGGAGATACTGCCTTCAGGGTGTATGCTCCATGTATATGGAATGAATGTCAAGAAAAGTTGAAGATAGATGTCCTATTGTCCTTGTCTCGTTTGCTATTTAAAAAATATATTTTTAGTTGACCTCATACTGGAAGAAGGCTTATGCACCTGCTTTTTGTAATATTTGGTTTTAAGTTTTTTGTGTTTTTGTATTCTCTTTATGTACTGTGTTGTCTATATGTCATGTATGTAAAATCATTGTTGTAAATACACAGGTGTACACCGGGCGCCATTTAAAAAGAGACCTTGGTCTCAACACATTCCCCTGAAATAAAGGTTTCAATTAATCAAAATTGTGATTTGATCTTGAAAGATGAAAATCATGAAAAACCTATAACTATATGCCCTGCACACGCACGCACGCACGCACGCACGCACGCACGCACGCACACACACACACACACACACACAGGGGAAGGAGATGCAAGGGTCCGTAGGTTTTCTGAGTTATTTAATTTAAACGCCCAATGCATTCTCAATGATAATAGCACAAACTTTGGCATGCTACTAGTCCTACATACTTACACCTAGAAACCCCATTCCCAAACTTTAAAATGTTCTACGGTGGACACATGTTTGCCTGAAAATTAATCTTTATGTTAATGTTTCATAGATTTAGAAATACAGTGCTTTCAAATTTGAGAAATATATAAAGGGGGTCAATGGCAGATTTTGGCACATCAAAAAAATCACTTTCACCTAGAAAGTGATTTTCATCATTTTTTTAAATCCTCGAAAATCATGAAAAACAACATACTATAGTATATGTCTTCTGAAACCATGAACTATAGTATGTTGTTTTTTCATATTTTTCATCTTTTTTTGAATCCTCCAAAAACATGAAAAACGACATACTACATGGTCAAAAATGATGAAAAACAAGGATTTGAAAAACAAAGACGAAAATCACTCCAAGACCATGGGATATAGTCCATGGACTCGAGTGATTTTCATCTTTTTTTCAAATCCTCAAAAATGATGAAAAAACTGCATGCTAGTATATGCCCTAGGAGTGATTTTCGTCTTTTTTTCAACTCCTCAAAATGATGAAATACGGCGTGCTATAGTATGCCGTCCGATACCATGGGCTATTAGCCCATGGTCTCGGAATGATTTTCGCCTTATTTTCAAATGATGAAAAACGGCATGCTATATAGTATGCCGTCCGAGACCATGGGCTATAAATGATGAAAAACGAGGATTTAAAAAAAAAAAGACGAAAATCACTCCGAGTCCATGGTCTCGGAGTGATTTTCGTCTTTTTTTCAAATCCTCAAAAAAGATGAAAAACAGCATGCTACAGTCTGCCATGGGCTATGGGCTGAACTTGAACCCACAACCTGTGGCTCACATACTGTAGACTGCAGCTTATCACAGAGAGCCACCATGCTCTCTGATATTCTCCTCAGCTTTCCATTGTTCTTCTGGGTGTTATTCTCCAAAATGAGGTCCACAGTGAAGAGTAGAAGAAACTCGGCTAGACTTGAACCAACAACCTGTGGCTCGCAAAGACAGCATCTTATCACAGAGTGCTACCATGCTCTCTGAGAAGCTCCTCAGCTTTCCATCTCTTTCCAGTGTTCTTCTGGGTGTTATTCTCCAAAACATGCTGCAGAGTGAAAGTAGGAGGAACTCAGCTGGATTTGAACTCACAACCTCAGGCTCACATGGACATCATCTTAACAAGGGTGCCACTGAGCTCTCTGTGATTTTAAGATTTAAATGGTTCTTCTTGGTGTTACTTTTCAAATGGGGCCTTGGGATCATGTACAGAGCATTTTAATGGTGTTTGCTGTGCACCAAATGTGTCTTTAGTGCTTTTAAGTGTTATCAAACTTATCATGGATTGTAATCAGATAATATAGAGGAGAAACCTTGACAGAACACAGACAGCCTGGTAGCTCAGTGTGTTAAGTGGCTGTCCACACATGATCCCGATTCTGTGGGTTCAAATCCCACTCTGGTCATTACTCTGGAACTTTACTTTGAAGAAAGAGGAGGATAAAAGCGCACAGAAATCTCACTTAGTTTCTGAGTTATTTAACTTCAACGCCCAATGCATTCTCAATGGCAATAGCACAAACTTTGGCATGCTGCTAGTCCTACATACTTACACCTAGAACCCCCATTCTGACCTATTTAGGTTCATCTTACGGTGGACATGTTTGCCTGAAAAAGAATCTTTGAAATGTTTCATAGATTTAGAAATATAGTGCTTTCAAATTTGCAACATTTATAATGGGGCTCAATGGCAGATAGTGGCACGTCAAAAATAACTTTCACCTAGAAACTCCATTCACACGTTTTATAATTCAGCTTACTGTGGAGACACATGCTGGAACTTTTTACTTTGAAATGTTTTGTAGTTTCTGAGTTATTTAACTTAAACGCCCAATGCATTCTCAATGGCAATAGCACAAACTTTGGCATGCTACTAGTCCTACATACTTACACCTATTTAGGTTCATCTTACGGTGGACATGTTTGCCTGAAAAGGAATCTTTGAAATGTTTCATAGTTTTAGAAATATAGTGCTTTAAATGTGAGAAATTTATAATGGCAGATAGTGGCACGTCAAAAATCACTTTCACCTAGAAACTCCATTCACACGTTTTATAATTCAGCTTACTGTGGAGACACATGCTGGAACTTTTTACTTTGAAATGTTTTGTAGTTTCTGAGTTATTTAACTTAAACGCCCAATGCATTCTCAATGGCAATAGCACAAACTTTGGCATGCTACTAGTCCTACATACTTACACCTAGAATCCCCATTCAAACCTATTTAGGTTCATCTTACGGTGGACATGTTTGCCTGAAAAGGAATCTTTGAAATGTTTCATAGTTTTAGAAATATAGTGCTTTAAATGTGAGAAATTTATAATGGCAGATAGTGGCACGTCAAAAATAACTTTCACCTAGAAACTCCCTTTACACGTTTTATAATTCAGCTTACTGTGGAGACACATGCTGGAACTTTTTACTTTGAAATGTTTTGTAGTTTCTGAGTTATTTAACTTAAACGCCCAATGCCTTCTCAATGGCAATAGCACAAACGTTGGCATGCTACTGGTCCTACATACTTACACCTAGAAACCCCATTCAAACCTATTTAGGTTCATCTTACGGTGGACATGTTTGCCTGAAAAAGAATCTTTGAAATGTTTCATCGTTTTAGAAATATAGTGCTTTCAAATTTGAGACATTTACAATGGGGCTCAATGGCAGATATTGGCACGTCAAAAAAGCACTTTCACCTAGAAACTCCATTCACACTTTTTATAATTCAGCTTACCGTGGAGACACATGTTGGAACTTTTTACTTTGAAATGTTTTGTAGTTTCTGAGTTATTTAACTTAAACGCCCAATGCATTCCCAATGGCAATAGCACAAACTTTGGCATGCTAGTAGTCCTACATACTTACATTTAGAAACCCCATTCAAACCTATTTAGGTTCATCTTACAGTGGACATGTTTGCCTGAAAAGGAATCTTTGAAATGTTTCATAGTTTTAGAAATATAGTGCTTTTAAATTTGAGAAATTCAGAATGGGGGTCAATGGCAGATTTTGGCAAGTAAAGATTTGAGTGGGGTTTGAACCCACAATCTCCAGATCATGCAGCCAGTGTGCTAAGTCACTGATCTAATTGCTACCTGCCACAATGCAGTCTGCTGTTCTCTTTGAGTACAACATTGATACAAAATAAAATACAAAAAATAAAATAACAGGAGATTTGTCTATTGTTTCTTTTGCTGTTGTTTATCTCTAGATGTTCGAATGTTTATGAACCACAATGGAAACAAGTCTCTGGCTCTTCTGTCATTATCTATTCGGCCTTTTAAGAAGAGCATGCACGGTGGATCACTGGGTACAGCCTGCCTGGGAATCAGGAGGCTACAGGTTCAAGTCCTGGCTCTGACATAGTGTTCCAAAATCATGAAAATATGACATAATATATTATGCCGTCCCAAACCATGGACTATAGTATGTCGTTTTTTCATGATTTTCATATTTTTTTCAAATAGTCCAAAATCACGAAAAACGACATGCTATAGTATTCCTTCAAAAAAAAAATTATAACTTTGGCATGCTACTAGTCCTACATACTTACACCTAGAATCCCCATTCAAACCTATTTAGGTTCATCTTACGGTGGACATGTTTGCCTGAAAAGGAATCTTTGAAATGTTTCATAGTTTTAGAAATATAGTGCTTTAAATGTGAGAAATTTATAATGGCAGATAGTGGCACGTCAAAAATAACTTTCACCTAGAAACTCCATTTACACGTTTTATAATTCAGCTTACTGTGGAGACACATGCTGGAACTTTTTACTTTGAAATGTTTTGTAGTTTCTGAGTTATTTAACTTAAACGCCCAATGCCTTCTCAATGGCAATAGCACAAACGTTGGCATGCTACTGGTCCTACATACTTACACCTAGAAACCCCATTCAAACCTATTTAGGTTCATCTTACGGTGGACATGTTTGCCTGAAAAAGAATCTTTGAAATGTTTCATCGTTTTAGAAATATAGTGCTTTCAAATTTGAGACATTTACAATGGGGCTCAATGGCAGATATTGGCACGTCAAAAAAGCACTTTCACCTAGAAACTCCATTCACACTTTTTATAATTCAGCTTACCGTGGAGACACATGTTGGAACTTTTTACTTTGAAATGTTTTGTAGTTTCTGAGTTATTTAACTTAAACGCCCAATGCATTCCCAATGGCAATAGCACAAACTTTGGCATGCTAGTAGTCCTACATACTTACATTTAGAAACCCCATTCAAACCTATTTAGGTTCATCTTACAGTGACATGTTTGCCTGAAAAGGAATCTTTGAAATGTTTCATAGTTTTAGAAATATAGTGCTTTTAAATTTGAGAAATTCAGAATGGGGGTCAATGGCAGATTTTGGCAAGTAAAGATTTGAGTGGGGTTTGAACCCACAATCTCCAGATCATGCAGCCAGTTTGCCAAGTCACTGATCTAATTGCTACCTGCCACAATGCAGTCTGCTGTTCCCTTTGAGTAAACATTGATACAAAATAAAATACAAGAAATAAAATAACAGGAGATTTGTCTATTGTTTCTTTTGCTGTTGTTTATCTCTAGACGTTCGAATGTTTATGAACCACAATGGAAACAAGTCTCTGGCTCTTCTGTCATTATCTAATTGGCCTTTAAAGAAGAGCATGCACGGTGGCTCACTGGGTACAGAGCCTGCCTGGGAATCGGGAGGCTGCAGGTTCAAGTCCTGGCCCTGACATAGTGTTCCAAAATCATGAAAATATGACATAATATATTATGCCGTCCCAAACCATGAACTATAGTATGTAGTTTTTTCATGATTTTCATCTTTTTTTCAAATAGTCCAAAATCACGAAAAACGACATGCTATAGTATTCCTTCAAAAAGAAAAGTATAACTTTGGCATGCTACTAGTCCTACATACTTACACCTAGAATCCCCATTCAAACCTATTTAGGTTCATCTTACGGTGGACATGTTTGCCTGAAAAGGAATCTTTGAAATGTTTCATAGTTTTAGAAATATAGTGCTTTAAATGTGAGAAATGTATAATGGCAGTTAGTGGCACGTCAAAAATAACTTTCACCTAGAAACTCCATTCACACGTTTTATAATTCAGCTTACTGTGGAGACACATGCTGGAACTTTTTACTTTGAAATGTTTTGTAGTTTCTGAGTTATTTAACTTAAACGCCCAATGCATTCTCAATGGCAATAGCACAAACTTTGGCATGCTACTAGTCCTACATACTTACACTTAGAAACCCCATTCAAACCTATTTAGGTTCATCTTACAGTGGACATGTTTGCCTGAAAAGGAATCTATGAAATGTTTCATAGTTTTAGAAATATAGTGCTTTTAAATTTGAGAAATTCAGAATGGGGGTCAATGGCAGATTTTGGCAAGTAAAGATTTGAGTGGGGTTTGAACCCACAATCTCCAGATCATGCAGCCAGTGTGCTAAGTCACTGATCTAATTGCTACCTGCCACAATGCAGTCTGCTGTTCCCTTTGAGTACAACATTGATACAAAATAAAATACAAAAAATATAATAACAGGAGATTTGTCCATTGTTTCTTTTGCTGTTGTTTATCTCTAGATGTTCGAATGTTTATGAACCACAATGGAAACAAGTCTCTGGCTCTTCTGTCATTATCTAATGGGCCTTTTAAGAAGAGCATGCACGGTGGCTCACTGGGTACAGCCTGCCTGGGAATCAGGAGGCTGCAGGTTCAAGTCCTGGCCCTGACATAGTGTTCCAAAATCATGAAAATATGACATAATATATTATGCCGTCCCAAACCATGGACTATAGTATGTTGTTTTTTCATGATTTTCATCTTTTTTTCAAATAGTCCAAAATCACGAAAAACGACATGCTATAGTATTCCTTCAAAAAAAAATATAACTTTGGCATGCTACTAGTCCTACATACTTACACCTAGAATCCCATTTCAAACCTATTTAGGTTCATCTTATGGTGGACATGTTTGCCTGAAAAGGAATCTTTGAAATGTTTCATAGTTTTAGAAATATAGTGCTTTAAATGTGAGAAATTTATAATGGCAGATAGTGGCACGTCAAAAATCACTTTCACCTAGAAACTCCATTCACACGTTTTATAATTCAGCTTACTGTGGAGACACATGCTGGAACTTTTTACTTTGAAATGTTTTGTAGTTTCTGAGTTATTTAACTTAAACGCCCAATGCATTCTCAATGGCAATAGCACAAACTTTGGCATGCTACTAGTCCTACATACTTACACCTAGAAACCCCATTCGAACCTATTTAGGTTCATCTTACGGTGGACATGTTTGCCCGAAAAGGAATCTTTGAAATGTTTCATCGTTTTAGAAATATAGTGCTTTCAAATTTGAGACATTTACAATGGGGCTCAATGGCAGATATTGGCACGTCAAAAAAGCACTTTCACCTAGAAACTCCATTCACACGTTTTATAATTCAGCTTACTGTGGAGACACATGCTGGAACTTTTTACTTTGAAATGTTTTGTAGTTTCTGAGTTATTTAACTTAAACGCCCAATGCATTCTCAATGGCAATAGCACAAACTTTGGCATGCTACTAGTCCTACATACTTACACTTAGAAACCCCATTCAAACCTATTTAGGTTCATCTTACAGTGGACATGTTTGCCTGAAAAGGAATCTTTGAAATGTTTCATAGTTTTAGAAATATAGTGCTTTTAAATTTGAGAAATTCAGAATGGGGGTCAATGGCAGATTTTGGCAAGTAAAGATTTGAGTGGGGTTTGAACCCACAATCTCCAGATCATGCAGCCTGTGTGCTAAGTCACTGATCTAATTGCTACCTGCCACAATGCAGTCTGCTGTTCCCTTTGAGTACAACATTGATACAAAATAAAATACAAAAAATAAAATAACAGGAGATTTGTCTATTGTTTCTTTTGCTGTTGTTTATCTCTAGACGTTCGAATGTTTATGAACCACAATGGAAACAAGTCTCTGGCTCTTCTGTCATTGTCTAATCGGCCTTTTAAGAAGAGCATGCACGGTGGCTCACTGGGTACAGAGCCTGCCTGGGAATCGGGAGGCTGCAGGTTCAAGTCCTGGCTCTGACATAGTGTTCCAAAATCATGAAAATATGACATAATATATTATGCCGTCCCAAACCATGGACTATAGTATGTCGTTTTTTCATCATTTTCATATTTTTTCAAATCCTCCAAAATCACGAAAAAAGACATGCTATAGTATGCCGTCCGAAACCATGAACTATAGTATGTCGTTTTTTCATGATTTTCATCTTTTTTTCAAGTAGTCCAAAATCACGAAAAACGACATGCTATAGTATTCCTTCAAAAAAAAAATATAACTTTGGCATGCTACTAGTCCTACATACTTACACCTAGAATCCCCATTCAAACCTATTTAGGTTCATCTTACGGTGGACATGTTTGCCTGAAAAGGAATCTTTGAAATGTTTCATTGAGAAATTTATAATGTCAGATAGTGGCACGTCAAAAATAACTTTCACCTAGAAACTCCATTCACACGTTTTATAATTCAGCTTACTGTGGAGACACATGCTGGAACTTTTTACTTTGAAATGTTTTGTAGTTTCTGAGTTATTTAACTTAAACGCCCAATGCATTCTCAATGGCAATAGCACAAACTTTGGCATGCTACTAGTCCTACATACTTACACCTAGAAACCCCATTCAAACCTATTTAGGTTCATCTTACGGTGGACATGTTTGCCTGAAAAGGAATCTTTGAAATGTTTCATCGTTTTAGAAATATAGTGCTTTCAAATTTGAGACATTTACAATGGCAGATTTTGGCAAGTAAAGATTTGAGTGGGGTTTGAACCCACAATCTCCAGATGATGCAGCCAGTGTGCTAAGTCACTGATCTAATTGCTACCTGCCACAATGCAGTCTGTTGTTCCCTTTGAGTACAACATTGATACAAAATAAAATACAAAAAATATAATAACAGGAGATTTGTCTATTGTTTCTTTTGCTGTTGTTTATCTCTAGTTCGAATGTTTATGAACCACAATGGAAACAAGTCTCTGTTTCTTCTGTCATTATCTATTCGGCCTTTTAAGAAGAGCATGTACGGTGGCTCACTGGGTACAGAGCCTGCCTGGGAATCAGGAGGCTGCAGGTTCAAGTCCTGGCTCTGACATAGTTTTCCAAAATCATGAAAATATGACATAATATATTATGCCGTCCCAAACCATGGACTGTAGTATGTCGTTTTTTCATCATTTTCATATTTTTTCAAATCCTCCAAAATCACAAAAAAAGACATGCTATAGTATTCCTTCAAAAAAAAATTATAACTTTGGCATGCTACTAGTCCTACATACTTACACCTAGAATCCCCATTCAAACCTATTTAGGTTCATCTTACGGTGGACATGTTTGCCTGAAAAGGAATCTTTGAAATGTTTCATAGTTTTAGAAATATAGTGCTTTAAATGTGAGAAATTTATAATGGCAGATAGTGGCACGTCAAAAATAACTTTCACCTAGAAACTCCATTCACACGTTTTAAAATTCAGCTTACTGTGGAGACACATGCTGGAACTTTTTACTTTGAAATGTTTTGTAGTTTCTGAGTTATTTAACTTAAACGCCCAATGCATTCTCAATGGCAATAGCACAAACTTTGGCATGCTACTAGTCCTACATACTTACACCTAGAAACCCCATTCAAACCTATTTAGGTTCATCTTACGGTGGACATTTTTGCCTGAAAAGGAATCTTTGAAATGTTTCATCGTTTTAGAAATATAGTGCTTTCAAATTTGAGACATTTACAATGGGGCTCAATGGCAGATATTGGCACGTCAAAAAAGCACTTTCACCTAGAAACTCCATTCACACTTTGTATAATTCAGCTTACTGTGGGCACACATGCTGGAACTTTTTACTTTGAAATGTTTTGTAGTTTCTGAGTTATTTAACTTAAACGCCCAATGCATTCTCAATGGCAATAGCACAAACTTTGGCATGCTACTAGTCCTACATACTTACACCTAGAAACCCCATTCAAACCTATTTAGGTTCATCTTACGGTGGACATTTTTGCCTGAAAATGAATCTTTCAAATGTTTCATAGTTTTAGAAATATAGTGCTTTCAAATTTGAGAAATGTATACCAGCACCCTCCTACTACGAGTGTATTGGGTTTAGGGGTTTAGACAACAATGAAATATGTGGTTTTGCATAATCAGATTATACCCCTTAAACGGTATTCAGCTACTCTTCTGAAACTGCCATCACACATTGTATCACTCCTGGATGTCAGACGAACAAAATGATACAAGTTTTGTCCCTTTTAGTGGTACCAATATCTCACCCGGCCCAAGGACTACATGCCAGTATCATGGTCAGTATCATGGCCAATATCATGCCAGTATAATGGTCAATATCATGGTCAGTATGACAGTATCATGGTCAGTATAATGGTCAGTATCAACTCAGTCAGTATCCGGGCCCAGCATAAGGCAAAACAGTCAGAAAGCAGGTTTAGTCCGGCTCTGCATGGTGAAATTATACAAACCGTCTCTTCGCTCAACGTTGTGCGGACTTGCACTCTAGATGCGAACACACCATGTACAGTATTTGACTGTGAAACAGCCCTCTGAACAGCAACACGTTTTACTAACCGCGACAAGCAAGCTAGGCTAAAAACGTGTGTTCTGTCTATCGGTATTCGGTATGAATAATAAATAAATAAAAACGTGGAACTTGGTGACCAGAGGAAGAGAGGAGGACATACAGTGTTTTAAGCATAATAATTATTTATTGAAATATGAGGAAAAATTTCCATCAGCTCCAAAACAAACACTCCCCGCTCCATACAGGAAGTGGCATGACACACAGGGGTGGACAGGATGACAGCAAGAGGTCGGAGGTCAGACGGGCGAAGGGAAGCCTTGTTGGTGTGTGTGTCGGCGTATGTGCTTCTCTGTCCGCGCGCACGTACGGGCGCAATTGTCAAGAGTTAGTGTATACATGTGTGAATGTGTGTACAGTATATGTGTTTGTAAGTCACTTGTGCAGTGCTTGCATGCCGGGTTTTGTGTGTGTGTGTGTGTGTGTGTGTGTGTGTGTGTGTGTGTGTGTGTGTGTGTGTACGTACGTGTGTGTGAGTGCATGTGCGTGTGTGTGGCAGGGGGGGTGGCATCCAAGGCAGCTGCAGGACTGGACCAGAAGACAGGATGGATGGGAGATCATGGCTCGGAAGGTTTTTGGGCACAGCAAAAGATTGTCGGATCACTTCAGACGCAATTTGTTTGCAGTGCAGCCCGGGGTCAGAGGTCAGGAGGGGAGCAAAGCTTCAGAGACGCACGACCATGGACTTAACCACATGAACCCCAGCATTATCCCTACATTTATTTGTCTTTTTTGAGTGGTGCAACCACTCCTATAGACAGCTATGGTCCCCGCGTGCATGCGGGGTGGGCCGCTGAAAAATCGTCCCCTGTAGGTTGTAAGCAGGAGATGCGTCACTGACAGCACTGCATGGCGAAAATAGAGCCCTTGGTATATAAAGCGTTTCTGAATACAATTGACAACTCAATCCAATTAATTGAGACCGAGAGGGTTGAAGTGGTTAAGCCCAAATGTCGCATTCCTTCTTTTTTTTCTTCTTTTTTTTCTCTTTTTTTTTGCAAAACACTGCTTGCTTTGAATGAACACTGAATGAATGTACCACCATTACCAACACTTTGAAAAGCAAGAGATGTCGTCGCATCTTTGTCGAAAGGGGGACGGGGGGGACGGGGGGGCAAAGACTGTGTTTGACCACTGGCCAAGCTAGAACGGGTGTTAATGACATCAAAGTCAATGTGTACTGTACAAGAAACATGCCGTCGAGAGACCTTCTCCATCCTTCTGTGATGTGGTGACGTTACAACACGACGTGACAGAGTGAAATAATATCATACGTCGTCTTTGTGGGGAGCGGCTGACTGTCGTGGCAATTTGGGGTTGAACAGTAACGGTAACTACAGGGTTATATTATGGGATGCCAGACTTCAATATGCCTGCGGACGTTAAGGATAGCCGGAAATCTGTCTTGCTCATTTTGGGACACAAACACAATTTAAACCACAAGTTTAGAGAACAGATGCAGTCTTTGGTATACGAACAAACCGGACAGAGAGAGAAAGATGCAGATTTTGAACTAGTTGTGAAACTGAATAATAATAATAATAATAATAATAATAATAATAATAATAATAATAATAATAATAATGAACAAAACCCAGAATTCAACACCAATATCATCCACACCGACTCACTTAAATACAATATTCTCTTCAATGTACAAACTTCCAATAGACATTTAAGGAAAAACTCGAGAAAGAAATTTACCATGATAATATTTCTCATTATTTTTGAATGGCATCTCAGCGACGATAACTACTAGCATGAACGTAAACAAATAATAACAGGGGGAGGAGGAAAGCATGCTACAAGTAAACAGATTAGTTTTGGTGTGGACACCTCTCACATCGTGTAACACAAGGGAAACGCAGACGTAATAAATTATCTTCATTATTAAAAGCTGAACCAGTGGCACACTGTACAACAAAAAAGAAGGGACAAAAAACACTGTAAAAAAATGAAAAATACAAAAAGAAAGAAAACTAAAAGTGTCAGAAACAAAATGGAACCCTTAAGGCCTGAAGTAAAAAGCCAATCACAAACTTTGTGAGCTTGTAGATTAGCTTTTTGTTTTTAATGTGTGACACAAAGCACAACCAAGCTTAAATCAGGCATTATACAGCAAAGTAAAAAAAAAAGCGAAACAAAATAAAAACTTGATTTAACGCCAACAGGTAGACATTTTAATTTTAAGTGTTGATTCCTTTTGATTTTAGTGTCTCACGACATAATTTAAGTACTACTCAAAAAATAAAAATAAACACAAGATAAAACACTGTACACACTAAATAATAATAAACAATAAAATGAACAAAGGACTTCTCTTTTTTTGTCATTTCATTAATTTCATTTCAGTTTTTTTTTGTTTTAGGAAATCATTGCTTTGCAATTTTATGGTTCATCACAGTTCTCTCCCATTTGACCACATGAATGTAAACACATCTCAGAATTTTTTTTTCTTCATTTTTTTCCTTCTTATCTTTACAACATGTAATACTTTATATATATATTTATATATTTGTACATAATTGTTCATTCACATCTGCACGGTTAGCTAGCATGGTAATGAAATAAGGCAAGACTCACGTAAATGTGACATCACAATTGTTCTCTTTTCTGTTTTGTTTTTTTTAATACTGATAGCTTAAAGGTTGTCGTTATTTTTATTCTCTGTTCTGCAGCAGGCTTTGGTCTGTTATGGACGAGACATAAAAGACAGGAGGGCAGAGAAATAGAAAGGTAGTGTCACCTTTTTCCTCCTCCAGACTCCCACTTTTATTTGGACACCGTTCCAGTTTATTTTTTAAATAGATTGATATTGAACCCCAGCCAGTGTAAAACCGGTGGTATTTCTGGAGGTATACGCGAGGAAATTCTGCTCAAGTGACATATTATGATTGGGAAGAAGGATTGGAAGAAGTTTCATCTTTTCATTTTGTTCATTAACGTTTCTTTGTTCGTGATGATTTTCTCTTGCAAAAGGACCGGGACAGTTGTTTCCTCTTCTTCATCTTTGAGACAGACGTGATGGTAGATATTTCTCATCACTGTCGGCTGTAAACCTTGTATGTCCAAAATTGTTCCAAGTTCGTGTTGATACTTTGGTTAAATGTATATAAAACTGACAGATGCTTTGACTTTTACCTAAACAAATATCTCTGTCCATTTTGACAGCAAATTTCCGATTTAGTCTTAGTCTTGATTAACACACCATTTAGTTTTAGTCCGATTTTAGTCATCTGCAATTGTTTATTGTCTTATTCTAGTCTTAGTCAACTAAATATCAACATATTTTTAGTCTTTAGTCAAATAAATGTTTGGTTTGATTGTGCAATACAAACACAGATTTATACTTAGGCTACATGTCTTTGTATCATTTTAGTATCAAATGACAAGAAATATGCACAAGAGCTTAAAAGTTATGTAAAATAGCAGATCAACATTCGCACGACGTGTCGCATCGGGACGCGTTGAGAGATTGCACATCAGCTATCTTTGCTACTTGCGTGTGACACTGGAGCATGACGAAGTAGGCTATCAATTTAAGAAAGACAAACAAAAGGGAAATATTGTATAATGTATATTATGGAGATACAAGGTTTCTGCCCGACAGCAACGTTATAAGGTAGTAGATCTCTAGCCCAACTCGACAGCCTGCCTGCTTGTCTTCACCGTATGTACCAACGCTGACGTCTGAAAGGCCAGCTCACACAGACACAAGATATTTCTACCAAATGAAACCGTCACAAGTATCCTCACCAACTGTGTTCGCGAGGACTACTCTTTTCTCTGTACAAAAAGCCTCTTACAGTGTAACTTGGCGGAAAAATACAGTGGGCCTTTTTTTATTTATCTTTCTTTCCTTTTTAATTAAATAATTAGTTGCAGTCTGCCAGTCTTTGCATCACCTTGATAGTTTATTTGTACAGACAAATTAGATACCGATAAGAGTCACACAAAGTACAGCTTCAAGCATTCGTTCCTTTATTTTTTTTCTTCTTCTCTCGTCACTCAGAGTCTGTACAGCCGGGGAGAAGAAGCGACGGCTCTGACCGTCCGTTCTAAGGAGTAAAGGGATTGATAAGCCGAGTCTGTTCGGTTTCCATATCATGTCTGTAAAGTGTGTGTCTCTGAATATGGAGTCCTCAGTCTTTCAGGCTTTTGCGTCTACCGTGTCCCTTCGCCGCCAAACGCCGCGCAACAAATCAAACAAATTCCTCCGTCCGTCCACAGAGAACTAGCAGTCGCCTCGCAGGAGCGAAAGACCGTTTAGTGTTAGCGAGGGCAGAGTATTTTTTTGGGGGGGGGGGGTGCTGGGTACAGTTGCATTGTGGGTAACGTAGTCTTCCCCCCTAGGCCCCCACCTCTTTAAGCTCTCTTGGCGTGCAGCATCTCGATGAGCAGGTTGTTGCAGGGCACGTCTCCGTTCAGGTGCTTGTAGTACAGGTACTCCTCGGCCTGCAGGCTGATGGCGCGGATCTCGGGCAGCCGCAGCAGCAGCTGGCCGAACTTGTCCGTCTGCTGCGGGTAGTTGCACATGACGTAGTCCAGCAGCGCCGCGTTCACCTGCTCCTGCACGCTCTCCACCAGGTGGAAGTTCTCCAGATTCTTCACGTCTGCATGGGGGGACGGGGACGACAAGGGACAGGTTAGAGGTTGCTTAGTTAGACCAGTGGTCCTCAAAGGATCCCCCAAAATCATACTCATCCGCTTGCAGACCCCCCATTTGAAAATATATCCCAAGGACCTCCATTTGTCCCATAAGGGTCCATTTGGTTCCTAACTATCATTAAGCTGATGATTTTTTTATATTGTACTATTGATCAGAATCAGAATCGGATCAGGAGCAAAAAACGTGATCGGGACATCCCTAGTACAAATGGAACCAAATGGATGGTATAAGGGTCCATTTGGTTCCATTTGTACACTCTCTCAGAGTTATGGGGGTCCTTGTAATTAAAAAAGTTTGAGAACCAGTGCACACAAAACGGAACAGAGACTTAACCCATTTACCGCTACCATTATTGAATCCCTCCGTCGCGTCCTGCCAGGGTTTTATCGCGCGTGACACTTACTTTGAAGAGCCAAATATCCGTAATCGCATTTTACTATGAAACTATTCCGTGTGTGTTCACGAAGCTGGTGCTTGTTCTCTCGGTCGGTGGTGGAAAAAGTGGACCTGCTACAGGCCGTTGAAAACGCTTGTCTGGGACAAAGCGACCCCTGCAATGTCGCTTCTGTGAGATAAAGCCGTCTGAAAACAGAGCAGGCAATGTAAGTGGATGCGCGCGCATCTTCAAAATGGCCGCGGCCATTGGCTCAGTA
>NC_136812.1:45719946-45734946 GCF_951216825.1 Electrona antarctica | reverse complement strand
CCAAACGAGACACTGCGCAGAGGGGAACAATTCCCCTGGTCTGTTAACCCTCTATATGATGTCATCTGCATTCATCGACTGTTCACCTCAAACCAAACACACACAGTCACTCTTACATGCGCCCACGGGCACACACCTGCACACACATTCTTGACTATACTCGACTTTTCGTAACTTGTCTACCTGACTGGTTTGTACAGTATCTGTCTGTCAGCGAAAGTACATAGACACGGCTACGGGCGGCTGTGCGTGCGTGCTCGTGCACACACGTGCATGTGTTTCCGTCTGTCTCAATGAACCTTGTTTTGCATTCAGAGCACTTTCACACCCCTCGGCTAATTACATGCTGGGCCGCAGCTAAAAGTAAAGGGTGTGTGTGCGTGCGTGCGTGCGTGCGTGCGTGCGTGCGTGTGTGTGTGAGTGTGTGAGTGTGTGCGCACGTGTGTGTGTGCCTGTGCGTGTGTGCCTGTGCGTGTGTGCATGCATGCGTGCGTGCGTGCGTATGGGGGCATGTCAACATTTCTTGTTTATGATAAAGTGACAGAAAATCATTGGGGGGTCAAGTGCCCCCTCTACCCCCCCCAGAACGTCCTGTAGCCGGAGGAGGCACAGAGGTTTGCCGTGTGAAAAGGCAGCCCTTTAATGAGACCATTAAAGAGTCCGTCTCCCTGTCAATATATTTCTCTCATTCTTTCTTTGGACAAATTTGAATTAATAATTCAGCCGCCGCGCCGCCTGGGGATGTATATTTTCACCGTGAAGGACAGTTAATCCATAGCGTCATTTTTTCTCTCTCTCTCTCTCCCTGTCTCTTGCTCTCTATTACCCTCTCTCTCTCTCTCTCTCTCTCTCTCTCTCTCTCTCTCTCTCTCTCTCTCTCTCTCTCTCTCTCTCTCTCTCTCTCTCTCTCATTTATCTCTACCTTTTCTTCTCTCTCTTTTCGACCATCATTGACTTTCTCGTTCTCTTCACCTCTCTCTCTCTCTCTCTCTCTCTCTCTCTGATGGTAGAGTGAGGTAGGTATAGAGTGCTGACTGAAGTGATCCACCGTGACATTTGACACGCCCGCTCTCTTCTTCATGTTTCCTTCTCTCTGTTATTCTGTTATGTAAGTAAGCGTGTATTATGTTTTTGCCAAGGCATGATTATCAGAATTGTCCTGATGAATTGACGTTTTATTTTTGGCGGAGATTTGTTGTAGAAGCAAACCTAACACAGAGCCCTGGGGAAACCCTGATCAATGAAGTATATAGGGTTTAAGAGTCTGTGTGGATCACAGTATAAAATCTATGGTTTGTTATACCTGCCATAGCGACTGGTATAGAGTACTGAAGTCCTGACGTCACTCGCTCATCCCCTGGGTCGCAGACGTTCTTCTCAATGCAGAATAACATGGGGTCATCTTAAAATCGTCTCATATTATCACTGTGGCCCAAAAATAAATTGTCTCTGATATATATTGTCGGTTATTATAGGTGGCTCGATCTGTATCCTTTACAACAACTCATATTTGATACAATCTGTTACTACCTCGGCGGCAGTAACATTAGCGTTTGCTCGCCGTCAATAGTGATGCTTCATATCCATTCATGAGTCAAACACAGTTCTTATTTGATGCACTATTAAAAAAGTCTATGGGAATTCAGAATGGGGACAAAAACACAACCCATGTAGGATGTATAAATGACATCAGACTTCATGCTCTAATCGAAAACCATGTAGCGACGTAGCATACTATACAGCTGCTGTCCTATAAGCTGCTGTTTTTGTGCCAAAAGTCTGGTGGTGATTTGTCATGCTGACTCCCATCATGCCTCGTGTCTGAAGAGAGCAAACAACGGATGCCAGGTGGCACCAGAACACCACTCTGTGCTCAACCGCAGTGTGAACGCTGACCCCAGCCGAGACTAACTCAGTCTAGCCAAGACTAACTCAGTCTGAACGCTGACCCCAGCCGAGACTAACTCAGTCTAGCCAAGACTAACTCAGTCTGAACGCTGACCCCAGCCGAGACTAACTCAGTCTAGCCAAGACTAACTCAGTCTGAACGCTGACCCCAGCCGAGACTAACTCAGTCTAGCCAAGACTAACTCAGTCTGAACGCTGACCCCAGCCGAGACTAACTCAGTCTAGCCAAGACTAACTCAGTCTGAACACTGACCCCAGCCGAGACTAACTCAGTCTAGCCAAGACTAACTCAGTCTGAACGCTGACCCCAGCCGAGACTAACTCAGTCTAGCCAAGACTAACTCAGTCTGAACGCTGACCCCAGCCGAGACTAACTCAGTCTAGCCAAGACTAACTCAGTCTGAACGCTGACCCCAGCCAAGACTAACTCAGTCTGAACACTGACCCCAGCCGAGACTAACTCAGTCTAGCCAAGACTAACTCAGTCTGAACGCTGACCCCAGCCGAGACTAACTCAGTCTAGCCAAGACTAACTCAGTCTGAACGCTGACCACAGCCGAGACTAACTCAGTCTAGCCAAGACTAACTCAGTCTGAACGCTGACCCCAGCCAAGACTAACTCAGTCTGAACGCTGACCCCAGCCGAGACTAACTCAGTCTAGCCAAGACTAACTCAGTCTGAACGCTGACCCCAGCCGAGACTAACTCAGTCTAGCCAAGACTAACTCAGTCTGAACGCTGACCCCAGCCAAGACTAACTCAGTCTGAACGCTGACCCCAGCCGAGACTAACTCAGTCTAGCCAAGACTAACTCAGTCTGAACGCTGACCCCAGCCGAGACTAACTCAGTCTAGCCAAGACTAACTCAGTCTGAACGCTGACCCCAGCCGAGACTAACTCAGTCTAGCCAAGACTAACTCAGTCTGAACGCTGACCCCAGCCGAGACTAACTCAGTCTAGCCAAGACTAACTCAGTCTGAACGCTGACCCCAGCCGAGACTAACTCAGTCTAGCCAAGACTAACTCAGTCTGAACGCTGACCCCAGCCAAGACTAACTCAGTCTGAACGCTGACCCCAGCCGAGACTAACTCAGTCTAGCCAAGACTAACTCAGTCTGAACGCTGACCCCAGCCGAGACTAACTCAGTCTAGCCAAGACTAACTCAGTCTGAACGCTGACCACAGCCGAGACTAACTCAGTCTAGCCAAGACTAACTCAGTCTGAACGCTGACCCCAGCCAAGACTAACTCAGTCTGAACGCTGACCCCAGCCGAGACTAACTCAGTCTAGCCAAGACTAACTCAGTCTGAACGCTGACCCCAGCCGAGACTAACTCAGTCTAGCCAAGACTAACTCAGTCTGAACGCTGACCACAGTCAAGACTAACTCAGTCTGAACACTGACCCCAGCCGAGACTAACTCATGCTTAGCTGCGCGCGAGTGATAGCGTCATGCATTATGAGCTTGTAGATCTGCTATTCACGGCATGCAGCGTGCAGCTGAGTATAAATCAGGCTTCTTGAGGCTTCATGTTCGCGTGTGTGTGAGTGTGTGTGTGATTGATATTCTTTGTCTAAATGTGTCTGTCCCCTCTTAACCCTCCGGGCCACTCGTTACCGACACTTGCCAGCAGCAAGGCTTCAATTACACTCACTAAAGAACAAGAAGAAGGGTGTGTGTGTGTGTGTGTGTGTGTGTGTGTGTGTGTGTGTGTGTGTGTGTGTGTGTGTGCGCGCGTGCATGTTCGCCTGTAAGACAAGTGTACCCCATGCAGAGCTTTGTTGCTTTAAATACCCTTCAGAGATAGAGAGAGAGAGAGAGAGAGAGAGAGAGAGAGAGAGAGAGAGAGAGAGAGAGAGAGAGAGAGAGAGAGAGGGAGGAGGGTGTGGGGTGGGGTCAAATGAGAAAGACAGGATGATAGAGTGATAGAAAGGGAGAGAGAGGGAGAGAGAGAGAGAGAGAGAGAGAGAGAGAGAGAGAGAGAGAGAAGGGGGAGAGAGAAAAGAGGAGAGAACAAGACACAGAGCCAGAGCACCTGTTGGATCATCTGTTCTTCAAACGTTTAATCACTGTCTCCAGTTACACACACACACACACGCGCACACACGAGCGTGCGTGTGCACACTCACATACCAGCAGTATCTCCTATAACCACATTGTCCAAGGGAGCCATGTCATATGCACGCACGCACGCACGCACATACACACACACACACAAACACACCGCAGACACAGAGCTCAAAGAGCAAAGGGAAAAGAGGGGAGTGGGGTGGAGGAGGGTGAGCCCCCCTCCCCACTCTCACCCCCCGATTTCACAGACCCAAACGCACGGCTCTGACACAGCACACACACACACATGCACGCTATAGTAGGACACAATGTGGATGAGCAGCCAACATGCCAGGCAGTCCGGCACTGCGTGCGGCGACACGCGGTCTGTTCCGTGATGGGTGATCTAGGTGAATGGAGGAGATCGTTTTCACGTTACCACTCATCAACGTGGCTGTAATGAATGCACAGGGACGTATCGAGAGATATTAACTCGCTGAGAGACGGATGGGTTTCTTGATTCTAAAAATGATACGTGTTATACGCCACTTGTGGGGGGGGGAGCGGGACCGAGGGGGGCCAGCTGTTACGCAAATAATTGACGATGTGACGTATACGTTTGGAGCAGTGGTGGATAAAGTGTCACTCACATGATTTACTGAAGTATCAATATTGGAATGTAGAAATACTCAAATTAATAATAATGAATTTCATTTTTATAGCGCTTTTCTATGCACTATACATGCCTACTCAAAGCACTTTACAACGGTTCATTCATTCATACCATTGGGAGGTGAAGCGGCGAACAGTCGACGCCAGCATCCTCACTTGCCACATTCACACACCCAAAGTTCACACCGACAGACTCACTGGAGGTATGTAATGGAGGTTCAGTGTCTAATCCAGTCTGACAGTGTGCCGCGGGTTCGACTCCCGATCCCAACGGCCTTTTCTGCAGGTCACCCCCCCATCTCTCTCCCCATTTCAGCCTATTATCGCTATAAAAAATATATAAATAAATTAAAGGCGAAAGCCACAAAAAAAAAAGAACACTTCGACAGGAGGAGCCCGGCCTCAGAACTGGAAACCTCCCGGTTCCCATGGGCTTTCTACCCGGCCACTCTACTCCTGAGCCACTGTCGCCCCCAAAATGTACTCAAAAGTCTCATTTAAAAGTACAAAGTACTCATTATGCTGAATGTCCCATTTCACAAGTTTCAAATGCATAACATGTATAAAAGTCTTTGAATATAGATATATTATATATCTAAAGCAATTTTTTTTACTCAAATCTTTGCTTCTGGGGATCCCTTAACACTATGTTTTTCAGGAAACTGTTAGGATTTATAAGACATTTGTAGAATCGGCCTCAGGTCTAAATGGGTTGGGCTCACCTTTGTGGCTACCTGTGGATATACATAGCTGCACTCATGATGGCTCTGGTTAACAATGAGTAACACTAATGGGAAAAGATCATGAGCTTTGAATGACCCATAAACTGTGCTGTCATAAAGGATTGTGCCGCGTGTTGTGCAAATGACAGCGGATGCAACAGGTACGTACAGTGTGTGTGTGCGTGTGTGTGCGTGTGCGTGTGTGTGTGTGTGTGAGTGTGTGTGTGTGTGTGTGTGTGTGTGTGTGTGTGTGTGTGTGTGTGTGTGTGTGTGTGTGTGTGTGTGTGTGTGTGTTGCTTTCTTGCTTGAAAGAGTTCTAATTTACATAAATTACATTTTCATTGTCATTCTTTTCTCTTTAATGTTTTCCCACACACACCCTATAATAAATGATGGAATGCAGGTCTGGCACAGGATACAAGGGATTCAGTGATTAAATTCAGTGAGTGACTCAGTGAGCATTGTGCTAAACTGCCAACTTATAAAATGTTTACGATGAACGATCTCAGAGATGATAGATCCTCATATTGTTAATTAAGATTGTGAATAAAGATTGTGAATAAAGATTTCCCTGGGTCCCAATTCTCTCTGTGGTTACATCTGCTATGACTTGTGTCTCTGTTCAGGACCCGTGCCTATACAGTGGCAAGGGGAACACACGGCATCATTCCACTGGTGGACGGATTGGAGGACGAGCGCTGGGAGGCTAAAATTGTGCTGACAGGACGGCAACAAAGTCCAGTTTGTCACGGTCTGTGACATGTGTTGTGTTTTTCTAGTGTTCCTTGTTCTTGGTTTTGGTTTTACTTTACACTTGTGTGCTTTTATTTTGCAGTCTGTTAGTGTTTCCTGTGTTGCTCATGTTACATGTGTTGTCTCACCAGTACCCTGATTACCCTATAGTGTTTCCACCTTGTCTTGTTAGTCTTTTAGCCAATCATTGTGTTGATTATCTGTTGAGTTCACCTGTGTCTTTGTGTATTTATACTCCCCTGGTTTTTCATGTCCTTTGTCAGATCATTGTTTTATGTCAATTGTGTTTGCTCCTAGTGAATTCCCAGGGTATTTCTAGTTCATGTTTGCCTCGTGTTCCTGCTGTTCTTGGATTTTGGAAATAAACCTTCTGCAATTCCACTACTTTGCCTCTCTGCCTCTGTCCTGCACTTGGGTCCAAAAACTTCCTGCCTCGTATTGTGACACAGTTGTCAGTCAACTCGACACCCGCGGCACTTATCAGCCTCTACCAACTCACAGTGGTGACACGATGCCCGAAGGGTGAAGCCACCTCCGCGGGATTATTAGTGTCAATTTGGTGCTCCTTGACATGGAAAAGTTCGGGAACCACTGCCTATAAGATCACTGCCAGTACAATCCAGGCCGGGCTCACCTTTGTGGCTACCTGTGGATATACTGTAGCCGCACGCATGGTTAACAATGAGTAACACTAATGGGAACAGATCATGAGCTTTGAATCACCCATAAACGGTGCTGTCATAAAGGATTGTGCCGCGTGTTGTGCAAATGACATGCGGATGCAACAGGTACGTACAGTGTGTGTGTGCGTGTGCGTGTGCGTGTGCGTGTGTGTGTGTGTGTGTGTGCGTGTGTGTGTGTGAGTCAGAGCCTTTCACAACATAAAGTTGTAAACTATCAGCTACGTTTACAACTTGACCGTGCAATGATTGACAGAGCCGGTGAGCATGAGACCACTGGGTCCTTTTTGATTGTCGGTGTATTCTTGTATGTTTGACCTGTGCTAAGCAAAGGGCCCCGAGGGGCCGCGCTGACGTCTGACCTGGATTATATGCGCACACGCGTGCGTGTGTGTGTGTGTGTGTGTGTGTGTGTGTGTGTGTGTGTGTGTGTGTGTGTGTGTGTGTGTGTGTGTGTGTGTGTGTGTGTGTGTGTGTGTGTGTGTGTGTGTGTGTGTGTCATACTGTAGGCCTTTAGCCTACAGTATGTGCCAATGAAGTTAATAGTCACACATCACAAGCTATCGATATAACCAGAGGCGTAGTCTATACCACTAGACGTTATATAAGTATTATGCAGTGCCAAAGTTTTTGGGGAAAAAGAGCGTATTCTCTCTGCTAATCATTTCAACCATTGACCAGGTGTGAGCGTATCGTCTATATGTGCGCCATGTCCCGCAGGGAATAATTACGGAAAAAACTACACAGCACTGGCTATAGCTTAGTGGGTAAACTTATTTTGTGCAACCTTGCTACGACTCACATTGACATTAAATAAAGAGTACGAGTAAGACTGCATAATAATAATAGTAAAAACATGAATACCGGTAAGTGTTTGCCTCCATGCGCTTATTCCAGTGTGTATGTATGTGTGTGTAAATGTAATGTGTACCATACATGCCTATTTGTATGCACATGTGTGTGTAGAGGTGTCTATGTGTATTTGCATCTATACTTTATACACACACACACACGCACACGCACACGCACACGTCTATCTTTCTATCTGGGTCTGTGCAGGGGTAGCTTCATAGAGAGTCAAAGAGAGAGAGAGAGAGAGAGAGAGAGAGAGAGAGAGAGAGATCGATATCCAAAATGACAGCTCGGTGAAGAAGCTTGCACAACTTCTTATCACTGTTTGTGTGTAATGTTTAAATAAGGTGAGCCGGGCGGCTTGATCAATACACTGCATGACCACGGCTGTTGCTCTCTCTGCGCTCTCTCATACAGCACTGCACACGCACGCACGCACGCACGCACGCACGCACGCACGCACGCACGCACGCACGCACGCACGCACACACACACACACACACACACACACACACACACACACACACACACACACACACACACACACACACACACACACACACACACACACACAGCTGTTAACTAATGGTAGCGGCAGCCCTCTTTCTTTTTTTTTTAAACATAAAAACATTCTGCGATATCTGAAGTGTGGCGTTCAGTGGAATTGATCTGACATGTTATACGCTTTCAATGACATTACAAGAGCTGTGTATTTTTAAATGAGACGTCTTTATGCATCTTTTAGGTTTTTACTGCAATGGATCCCTCCAACACAGTGGTATTCAACCCTTTTCATATCATGGTGCATTATTTATTCGCCATTTGAGCTACAGACCACCATTTGAGCTACGGACCACCATTTGAGCTACGGACCACCATTTGTTGAGATTTAGCCTCTCAGACCCCAAAAACTTAGAAGAATAATATCATTGGATGAGATTTTGTCCACAATTCCATGCTGTGTGGATGTTGGTAGTTGGTACCATATAGGAGAGTACCAAACGTTGATCAGAAATAACAATTATTCTACATTCTCTTTATTGTGTAGACTTCTTGTAAATTAAATAATGCAGATATTTAACAATAATTTAACTCTTGAGAGCGTACAGTGAAACCAAATGGACCGGTAAGAGTCCATTTGGTTTCATTTTACACTCTCAATTAGTTAAAGATCTAATAAGGGTCCAGTTGGTTATCAACTCTCCGTAGCTGGGGACCACCTGGAACCCCCTCAAGGACCACTGATTTAGCAACCACACTGAACAGCATTCAAACTGCTGGATACGTTTAATACCACAGAAGATATCTCAGTCAATGTCCAATTCAGACCTCCGTGTATACGACTTCCTTTCATGTGGAATAAGAGCTAGAACTCTCGGATCAACATTGCTTATTTGCCTGCCCGTTAAGCACATTCAGTCATTATTATTTATTACCCCACTGACACGAGCTGACAAATCATACCAATCTAGAAATGGGGGAATCGCGGGCCCCCGGTATATACTCCAATCTACACACATTTCCTTCCTCCTTTCTCTTGTTTCCCCCCCCCCTCCCTCCAATAACATCAACCTGTTCACTCCGTCCGCAGGGCCCCGGGTAGCCCAGGCCTGTCCTCTCCAGGCCTGCCACACAGCCCGCCGCCTCTAATTGGTGGAGAGTAGCTGGAGCAGCTAGCGCTGCAGCGCTGGGACTGCAGGGCTGTGGTGGCCACTGAGAGCGCATTAGCATTAGCATCAGCAGCGAAGCAAACACTACATAATGATAACCTCTGGCTGTGGCCGCGGGGAGCAGCAGCAATGCTAGACTTTCGCAGACACACACACACACGCACGCGCGCGCGCGCGAGCACACGCACATATACACACACACACCTGACTCAACTGCACTCGAAAGAAACGTGCACGTCTTGACACGCGCCGCCAAACACACGAAAACCAGAAACACTCAACCTTATACCAACCCCACCTGTACCTGAACAACAGCCTTGTGTAAACAAGCAAGTGTGCTGTTAACTCGGTATGGCTTGACGATCGGGATTGTGGAGGAGGGTGAGGGGTTGTAGTAGGGCGGAGGTGGAGGTGGAGGAAGGTGAGGGGTTGTAGGGGTGGAGGTGGAGGTGGAGGAAGGAGGAAAAGGCGTGTGAGAGGAAGGGGGAGGAGGAAGAAAACAGCCCGTTTGGCTGAAAAGTGTGTGTAATGAACATTGATCGGGGCTGCATGGGGCAGGGAGTGGGAGAACCTCGGGGCTGTTTGTCCCCATGGGGCCACCGTACGTACCAACAGCAGCATCCCTTATAAATGTTTGAGCGGACTCCTGGCCCCGGCCGCTCGGGGAAACTTGGATTCTCCTGTTCGACAACACATGCGAACAAGCACACGTCCAGGTTGATGCTGATAACGAGCAAATTGGGGTGGTCAGCAAATCGATAATTGTGTGTCTGACGACAATCGAGGCGAGCCTGGTGGGATACACTGAGGTGATCTGCGTTACTCCAATTCAGGTGTCTTGTATGAGTTGCTTTCATTTTAGAATGATCACTCTAAAAAAAAATATATTATTGAAACTGAAAAAGTGCCAGTAATTTGCTGCCAGGACATCGTCCGTTATATTCGACACTTCCGTCAACCCTATTCCTGTAGATTTACCCTATTGCCGTAGATTTACAAGAAGTAGTCGTTTTATGAATATAATGGAAAAAGTAATAACACATAACGGAAACTTTCATTCACAATTTCACACCACATTGTCCTTTGATTTGTTTTAAATCTAGATTATTTAGAGCAAGACTGAACTATTCCGTATATTATTGGGGGGTTTGGGTTTGAGACTGGGCCTAACACTGGTTGAATTGACAACCCCTATGAACAGCATTCCAACTATTGGATAAGTTGTTCAGTTAACACTGACGTTATCTGCGTTACTCCAATTCAGATGTCCGTGATAGTTCCTTTGATTATAGGAATAAGAGTAAAACATCAACATGTTTACTTTTCCTGCATGTTAAGTAGGATTCAGTCATTATGATTTATTACCCAAGTGACCAGCTGACAAATCCTTCCGATCATAGAATGATAAATAAAGCACTGCATGAACTTCTGGCTGCAGCTGTTGGGAGCTTATAGTACACGCACACCCGCACGCACGCACGCACGCACGCACGCACGCACACACACACACACACACACACACACACACACACACACACACACACACACACACACACACACACACACACACACACACACACACACACACACACACACACACACACACACAGTACACATACACAAACACACAGGGGAGGGGGGGATGACAATTTAGCACCTAAAAGAAGGACCATTACCGCATTGAAAGTAATCAACAATTACAAAGAAAGATGTGCTATTTTCAGAAATGTGTCTATGCAACCGAGTCAAACTAAATGTAATGCCTCCACTCCAACATCCCCAGCACGCTTGTCAGGGTGATGGGGAGATCCCCAGTTCAACCTAAAAGCTAAAACCAGCATGTGTACTGCAGCTCGGCAACTCCACAATCGGGATGGGCGGTAAGGGGAAAACGCACGTGAGAGGAAGGATATAAAAAAAAAAAACAGGCCGTTTGGCTGAAAAGTGTGTGTAATGAACTTGAGTTCCATTGATCGGGACTGCATGGGGGAGGGAGTGGGAGAACCGGGGGGCTGTTTGTCCCCATAGGGCTGCCGTATACGATACCAACAGCAGCATCCCTTATAAATGTTTGAGCAGACTCCTGGCCCGGCCGCTCGGGGTCTCGGATTCTCCTGTTCGACAACACATGCGCGCACACGTCCAGGTTGATGCTGATGACGACCGATGTGTGTGTGTGTGTGTGTGTGTCTGTGTGCGTGCGTGCGTGCGAGGGGGAGAGGGGGGGTCAGCGATCGATACAGTGGACAACAAGAGAACATAACAAACTAGCGTGTTAGGTAGCTACCATAAACACACAGCCGCTGCAAACGGTTGCATCGCATTATTAACTGATGCAATTTGGAGTCAACTCAATCGAAGTTTATTTATTTATATGTATAAATGTATGAATAAAGGTCCCTACACACTGCTGCGTTTTTCGGGGTTTTTTTTCGTCCAGTCTGCAAGGAGCTTCAGAGTGCGTTACTTGAATAATCAGCATTTGTTTTTTGTTTTTATTATCTGGGTTATCTAGCCTACTAGATGCACACTGGTGCATTTTTTTTGTCTGAATATCGGAGCGAATTTCAGAGGATGAAAATAAATAAATAAAAACCAGCATCCCTCTCTTTATGTCAATAACATTTGCACACTGACGCCGGATATTTCGTCCGTATAAAGTTTTTTTCCGGATCGTGGACGATTCTATCTGTTTCCCGCAGTCTATTGGGGTCTATAGTGGGCTGTATTAGGTTAGGGTTAGTGGGGTGTATTGGGTTAGGGGTTAGTGGGCTGTATTAGGTTAGGGTTAGTGGGGTGTATTGGGTTAGGGTTAGTGGGGTGTATTGGGTTAGGGTTAGTGGGGTGTATTGGGTTAGGGTTAGTGGGGTGTATTGGGTTAGGGTTAGTGGGGTGTATTGGGTTAGGGTTAGTGGGGTGTATTAGGTTAGGGTTAGTGGCGTGTATTGGTGACAAGTTGATAGCATATATACTACTTTCGGATCCGCAAAACCCAGCCCCCTTTACCCAGTGTACTGGATAACCTTCTATTAATAGATGGTCTGGTCTATGTTGAATAAAAGAACGTCATGGGGATAAATATTTCAGGGCGACCAATATCAGCAGAATTTGGTCCAAATCTGTGTCCAGTATTGTGGCTGCACGAACTGCACCTTTTCACGTCCGCTTGTGTTCCATTTTGTTAAGGTGTTACTATACTCTTTCACACTGATCTAACACTTGGGGGCAGGCCCCCCCTCGGCATGGCTGGCCCCTGGATGGCCCCCATTGAGCACGCTATAGCCACAAGATTGATATTACCACTGCAGAAATCACTTAGAAAACACCCGACATTTCTGCTCCACGCGTTTGCCCGCCCGCACAGCCTCTCGACTGCTAAGTACCGAGCCTGTAGCTGGCTGGCTGGAGGGTTGGCTGAAGCCTCACACGCACACAACGCACGCACGCACGCACGCACGCACACACGCACGCACGCACGCACACACGCACACACGCACACAAGCACGAATACACACACGCATACACACACGCATACGCACACCGGCATGTGTTATGCAGCCCCGGTAATAAAAGTTGAGCATTGATTTTCTGTAGCAGCTTGTAACTGTTAATGTTGAGACATCAATAGCCAAAGGAACGCACCATGGTCCTTAATAGGTATAGGGGGCCGAGAACGAGTGGTTGTGTGTTTGTGTGGGGGGTAGGAGGGGGGTGATAGTGGAGTGGTGGGGTGAAGGGGGGTGGGCGAGGCGGGGTGGGGCTGGGGTTGGGGTGGGGGTGGCGGGTGTCTGAGTACTAAATCAGAGAATCCATCCCTGCCGATCGATAGGACAGTAACTGCGAGTGTCCCTCTGCTTTCCTAATGCCTTATAATAAACTGACAGCCTGTAATAAGGCCAGGGAACAGAGAGAGAGAGAGACAGAGAGAGAGAGAGAGAGAGAGAGAGAGGGGCAAGGGTTTCACCCTGCGTCTATGGCTTCTTGTACCCTGCCTTAAATCACCCCCTGCATGGGAGTGAGAGAGGAAGAGGAGGATGAGAAATAGAAGAGGGAAATAGAATGCTTTTTTTTTTTTTTTCACGAGAAAACTTTTACAGGGGTTCCTGTGTCCGCTGCATGCAATCGCTCGTTTTGGCAGCGGCAGCAGCTGGTGATGGAGGAGCGAGAAGATTGCAGAAGCGTCTGCAGGGCTGTTGTTATACCGTGGCTGTGGTGGCCAGTGAGTTAAGGGGTGTGTTAAAATCTACTGCCTCTCAGTAGTCAACAGTTCAGGCCCGGAGCCTAGTTATATTGGTAATCTCTCAAGGCAGATTCTGCCATCTGCCCTGAACATGCAGCGTTGTTGTTAGTGGGAATTAACAGGGAAACACCCGGGAAGGGAGTGGCCTGAAGCAGGGGAGGAGGCTGACCGAGTTCCTGTTTCTACACAAAAATCACACCTGTGTGAAGTGAGGGGTGCTCTTATCGTCGTACATCATCCAATAAAATAAATTGGATGATAAAATAAAAATCCAATGAATTCATTTGTCAACTTCTTTTATTTTATTTTAACCATTGTCAATGGTGTTCTGCCTCCCAGGCAGTTAATTTTGTGTTTAGCACCACCTGTGTATTATAGTGTGGTATTGCAACAGAAGTAGGACTGGGGGATGGGTCATTTGAGTGTTCAAACTTTTGTGAGTTGTTGATTGCAAGAGTGGCACCTGTTGTGTATTAGAGGTAATTAGGGCAAAGGCCAGAGCTCAGGCATTAATGGAAAAAATACTGATAGAGAGCAGAGCTCAGTCACTCTTGTAATGTTTGTATTAGCACAAAAAGCTCAGACACACATGACGTATAAAACCTCCTTTCATTGTCAATGGCAAATGTGACACGAGTTATGACAAAACGCTGTATATAGGAGGGGCTAGCGCCCCTCAAAAAAAAGAAAACAGAGAGAAAGAAATCAGACCTGTATCATCGTATGTCATCCATTCATTGTCAATGGGAATTTGTGTAGGACAAAACTAGCTGATTTGCTCGTCCACATATGACGTAAATTCTCCATTCATTGTCAAAAATCTGTGGAGTGGATTTTTTTCATTTAAAACCTTTTAGTAAATGTTTAAGAGGGCCACGATAAAGACTTTCAATGTTTTGTAAAACCAGCATGCCATGAAACCTTTAAGTCTCGCATATTGGCCTCTCGACACCTTTCAAACAATGTGTCTTGTAATGCTGTAAAACCCATGCTCGATAATACAGTAGTATTTCACCATTTATTACCAGCGCATGCAGCCATTGGTCCATCCGTCATCATCACTATCGAAGCCTAATCTATTTGAGCACACACAGTAATAAAACCTCCATGCTCTCCCCGTGTGTGTAACAATAATTATGTTGATTTTACTTCATGCCTTATCAAGCTTTTATCAGGTAGCAGTTCAGAACCCGGGGTCAATTTTACAAGCCCTGTATGCATGGTATGGAGAAGTGGTTCCCAAAGTGGCGTCCGGGGACCCCCAGGGGGTCCTTGAGGGAGTTCCAGGGGGTCCACAGCTAAATGATTGTTAGGAACCAAATGGACCCTTATGGGTCTGTAACTCTGAGAGTGTACAAATGGAACCAAATGGACCCATCAGGGTCCATTTGGTTCCATTTGTACACTCTCAGAGTTAAATTAACCTTGATTTTACAATATACATTAGGGGTCC
>NC_136812.1:45699946-45714946 GCF_951216825.1 Electrona antarctica | reverse complement strand
CCGCTGCGGTCCCACGGACGACGCACCTCTTGTTTGGTTGCGGTCGCTCCATATGGTATGGTATACACCCCCAAAGATGTATGCTAGTGGGAGTTTTTTTTTTATGTGAGTGAAGGAAAGACGGTATATTTTCTCATGACGCTGGGTGAGCAAATGTTTGAAATGGTGTCACGGCCCGGGCCACGCCGCACGGCCCTGTGGGACTCCACCTGGCGCGTAATTGACAATGTAAACGTTCCAAAATGAGAGTGCTATTGAACAAAGCAGGAATGAATTAAACACAAAACATTCCTAGTTTGTGTCATTTCCTCGACATCGGTTGCTGTCACAAGTACAGGCTTCTCCTAGAGTGAGTTGGGGTCCCCTTAACGCAGTGTAAAGACCCATACGCAAATGCACGCACGCACGCACGCACGCACGCACGCACGCACGCACGCACGCACGCACGCACACACACACACACACACACACATACACAGATATACACACACACACAGCGGCAGTAGCAGTATAAGTAATTAAGACTACTGCCGCCTCTTGGGTGGACTGACATCTATCCCCTGTCTTTACACTAGCTTTACAAAGATCCCCAGCAGTGACTGATGAGAGAGAGAGAGAGAGAGAGAGAGAGAGAGAGAGAGAGAGAGAGAGAGAGCTCACAATTTGAAAACTTGAAATAGGACATTCTGCATATAGTGAGAACTTTCTACTTTTGGTATTTTAAGTACATGTTGATACCAATAACTTTTGTACTTTTACTCAAGTACATTTTGAATTCCGGACTTTTACTTGTAACGGACTATAGTTATAGATCGCAGTATTGATACTTATACTTAAGTAAAACAATTGAGTACTTTTTTCCACCACGGCATTTCTGACGTTAGAATGGAGAGAGGGTCGAGGAGACCCTCTGAGACATATTAGGGATGTCCCGATGCCGTTTTTTTGCTCCCGATCCGATTCCGATCTTTTGATTTTGAGCATCTGCCGACACCGATTTTCCCCGATCCGATATTTATATTTTATAGAACACGTTTATGCCATATCACAATATTACAATATCCCAAATCACAGACAATTTCCATCATGATATGGATATAATATTGATACTAGGGATGTTCCGATTTTTGGCACCCGATCGGCCCAGTTTTCCGATCTTCCGATCCGATCGGGACAATCCTAAAACCTATCAAGACTTGTGTTTGTCCTGTTTCCCTAAACCCTGTTCCAAGTCCAGAACCAAAGAATTGCGGAAACATGCGCACGCACGCACGCATGCATGCATGCATGCACGCACACTGGTTAGCATTAGCGCTGTAGCAATATGTAATGAGCGGGCGTGGCCGGTACTAACAGGACTAATGGAGAATGGAGTGCTGCACTTTCATGCCTCGTTTGGTTAAATGCTTATTAATTGGCTCTGCTGGTGTCGGAAACATTCAGATTGCACGTACGCACGCACGCACACACGCACGCACATGCCCACACTTGTGAGAACATATCTGATTTATCACAGGCACACGCACACGAAAAGACATGCACATATGAAATCGTATACACATCTTTACTTTCTCGCTATGAAACACGCATGAACACTCGCGCACGCACGCACACACACACACACACACACACACACACACACACACACACACACACACACTTGCGCGCACACACGCACATGCACACACACACACACACACACACACACACACACACACACACACACACACACACACACACACACACACACACACACACAAACACACACACACACACGTAGTGATATTAATCACATCAGGTGTTAATGTGTACGGGTGGTTTGTTGGTTCTGTGAGAGAGAGAGAGATCGGGAGGCCCGGGCAACGCTGGAGAACAGGCAACGCCGGGGGCGATACATATCCCCCCGGTGAGCCTTTCATTATGGATGATGTTTCAGCCAAATTATTTACACCCTGGGTACACACGCACGCACGCACGCACGCACGCATGCATCTCTGCCTGTAGATCTGCATGTGTGTGCGGACGAGCAAGGCCGCTTGTCCATCTCGCATTTCATTAGTCTCCCGTTCTTTGTTCACAAATGAACATGTGCACACACACAGGTGTGTGCGTGCGTGCCTGTGTGTATCAGAGGCAGTGTGTTGTAGACTCATTAGAACAGAGATGGCAAATTGCAATGGGATTCTCTCCCTCTCTCACACACACACACACACACACACACACACACACACACACACACACACACACACACACCAACTCTCCTCTCTTGTTCTGTCCCTCAGCTCATCGTTTGTGTACTCCATTTGCCCAGCTTTCCTAAACCTCTCTCTCTCTCTCTCTCTTTCCTAAACCCCTCTCTTTCTCTTTCGCTCTCTCTCTTCCAACCAGTTCCCTTCCCCTCCATCGGGCAACCCGGCTGACCAGTGGGAGGCGGTATAGAGACCTGGATTACTGCATGTTTTTTGTGAGGGTACAGGGTATACCTACCCTATAGGGGACACGGGGAGAACATGCAAACTCCACACAGAAAGGCCCTTTTGGGCACTAATGACGCGGAGGAGAGAACATACGCCACCAGTGGGAATCGAACCTGGGCCTTCTAGTTGTGAGGCGACAGCCACCATGCCCCCTTTCAACTAAGTATAGACAAAATGAACACTGCGTCACTCCTAAACCTCCCCTCGCTTCCTCCTCGTCTCCCATGCATTAGTTCTCTGTCTCTGTATCTCTCTCTCTCTCTCTGTGTCTCTCTCTCTCTCTCTCTCGCTCTCTTGTCTCTCTCCTGTCGGTACAGGTCACTCACCCTGGCTGAAGAGGACCAGGAACTTGAGGCAGACGAACTCGCGCTGGTCCAGCTGTAACGAGCGCAGCTTGCACACCAGCTCCTGGGCGTGGCCTAGCAGATTGTTGAGGGTCGCCCCCGCCTGCGACGCGATCACTGCATAGTCCACCTGGGAGAGAGAGAGAGAGGGAGGGAGAGAAAGAGAGAGAGAGAGAGGGGGAGAGAGAGAGAGAGAGAGAGAGAGAGAGAGAGAGAGAGAGAGATCAATGAATTGAGCAGTTGTGGAGGTATACACGGCAGGAGACACTCAAATTATATTTCGTTGCTGCCAGGCATAAACCTCTATCTCCATATTTTAACTTGTTTGTGTCAAGCTCATGAAATGGGAACCAGTGTCTGTCTGTCTGCCTGTCTGTCTGTCTGTCTGTCTGTCTGTCTGTCTGTCTGTCTGTGTGAAGATGTGTAGTCTCACATGGTGTGGACGGCAGACTTGTGTCTATCACAGCCCTGCCATGCACGGCTGTATGACAACAAGACGGGCTACGTTTAGCCAACCAGACTGCATGTGGATCAGGCTTAAGTGCAGCTGGCAGATCTGACTGCTCTGTCGATACACACAGCTGTACTGACGGGACTCTCGTCTATACGGAATCTATCTGTCTCTATCTCCTCTCCTCTCCTCTCCTCTCCTCTCCTCTCCTCTCCTCTCCTCTCCTCTCCTCTCCTCTCCTCTCCTCTCCTCTCCTCTCCTCTCCCTTGATATCAATAACCTCTGAGTTTTTGATAAAACTTCGTCCTGGGCGCTGGGTGTTACTAATTAAAAGTTACTATTAAGATCGTCCTGGGCGATCAGGGTTAACTAGGCCTACCTACCTACCTTTTTAATAATAGTTGTACATTTAAAAACTGTGTACATTGGTGACTATAATTATTATCTAGCTGATCTTGAGGCCCTGATCTTGTTAGTTTTTTTCTTATCAACTAGTCAACAAGGTCGACTAGTGGATTTACTAGTCGTCTAGTTGAATAGTCGACTAGTTGCTCAACCCATTTAGGCCTGACGTCGAAATTTTAAAAATGTCTTCTAAATTCTGAGAGTTTTCTGAAAAACCTTATGTTTCTGTATCAGTGGTTCTCAAAAAAGGCACATTTTCATGATATTTCAAAAAATAGCTCATAGCGCGCCACCGAGTGCCGCGCTACGAGCTTGTAGAGCTGCTATTTTTCAATAGCTAAAGTATAACGTAACGCTTAAAACACCAAAAGGGGTTCCCCCCCAAAATGGGTTTAAAGCCCTACCTCAAACCCTAACCTAACCCTAACCGCAAGCACGGGAGCAACGCATGTTCCACCGCACGTCTGACCGCTGTTTCCGCATGGCGGTCCGTTGGTGTGTCTAAACTGCGTGTGCGTCCCTCAGACCACTTCCTTCAAGCCCAAACCTCTCTCTCTTCTACATCCCTCTCTTCCTCAGCCCCACAGCCAGAACGCCTCCATGTTTCAATCTTTGCTCGCAGTGCTCCCCCTCCCCTCCCTGCTCTCCTTTTTCTATCTTCCTCTCATTCTTTCTCTTCATCCCTCTCTCTCTCTCTCTCTCTCTCTGTCTCTCTCTCTCTCTCTCTCTCTCTCTCTCTCTGTCTCTCTCTCTCTCTCTCTCTCTCTCTCTCTCTCTCTCTCTCTCTCTCTCTCTCTGTCTCTCTCTGTCTCTCTCTCTCTCTCTCTCTCTCTCTCTGTCTCTCTCTCTCTCTCTCTCTCTCTCTCTCTCTATCTGTTCCATGGCTCGCTCCTGTTTCCAGGTGCATATGGTCTCAGACGGGTGGAAACAGCAAAAGTAGAAGATCTATGTGAGCTCAACACGCTGTGCCCTTTTGATGCTTTGTAAATAAAATGAAAAGGTTAAAATATGGAGATAGGAGGTTTCACATGTTATTATGTGCAGCGGCAGCACATTTGTCAGCAGGCGGTGAAGTCCTTAGCTGCCACTCACAGGCAGTAAGCAGGACCGCATTAAAGTTTAATATTTATTGACAATTCATTAGCATAATTGACTGCACCAGTGCTTTCTGAGCACATGAGGGCTGACTCAAAGCTCTGGGAGGGAAGGGAGGACGGGTCAGCACCCCTCCCCATACGCACGCACGCACGCACGCACGCACGACACAGTCCAATTTGCAATTAAAATAATACCTTTCACATGGAATTTATTGTCTATTGTCACATTTTTCATCTCTTTTCTTTACCTATCTGTCTACCTATATTGTGACAGACAGACAGACAGACAGACAGACAGACAGACAGAATATATACCTATTGAGTAAAACATATGTGAGAGCAGCTGTACATGTTTAAGTTGCACACCACAACATATTTAGCGAAAATATATAAATCATGCCCAGACAAATAAAACATATATGTACCGTATATGCCTGCCTGCCTGCCTGCCGGCCTGCCTGCCTGCCTGCCTGCCTGCCTGCCTGCCTGCCTGCCTGCCTGCCTGCCTGCCTGCCTGCCTGCCTGCCTGTCTGACTGTCTGACTGCCTGTCTGCCTGTCTGTCTGCCTGCCTGTCAATCTGCCTGCCGCCGACTAACTCCACCATCGAGGTGTCAATCAATTTACATAAAACCAACTGTGCATGAAATAACTTGGCTGAAGGATTGGACTTCCTGATGACAGTGCCTATAGTGTTCTAACCTCCATAGTCTAATGTTAAAACACACACACACACACACACACACACACACACGCACACGCACGCGCACGCGCACGCACACGCACACGCACACGCACACGCACACGCACACGCACACGCACACACACACACACAATGTCATAGGACTGTGTAGAAGACCCACGTAGGCCGAACAATCAATCAATAGCACTTTATAATCCCTTAAATTCGGGAGAGAAAGGCTATATGTATACATGAATAAATCCCGCGGCCATCATGAGGAGACCTTGCTTATTCATTCATTCATTCACTCATTCATTCATTCATTCATTCAATTCTGTCCAAACGTTGTCATTTTGGGTATAATATGCCGACATAAAAAAAGGCCACATTGTGCTTTTGATCCCATGACAGGAAGCAGAACAAAAAGAGAGACAAAAAGAGAACAAATCTATAAAACACGCTTGCGCTGTTAGCTGATGTTAGAGGCCACGGGAGCAGGATAGAAAGAGACGGACAGAAGCGGAATGACAGCTTTTAAATTAAACCCGCTGGTATTTCATAGATCTTGTCAAGGCCGCTTTGAGAAGGACAGCGGACCGCATAAATGACAGCATAGCATGGGCAGGACAACTGGAAAGTTTAGCAGGCCACGGCTACACTGGAGCTAACAATCCACACATTCCTCTTTTTAAATCCTTAGTTTTCTTTAAAAAAGAAGAAAAAATACCGAAAGAGAGAAGAGTTTTCCCCTGTCAAGATGCTGCTGCACTGGAAATAAAAGAACCCTTCCAGTGGAAGTTTATTTCTCTGAAAAGATTTGCTTATTTCAGACGACTATGAATTTCTAGTTAGGATGGACGGATTGCGTGGGTGCTTTGGTGTGATCCCAGTTCTAATAGTTGGTGGTTATTTTACAGAATTTACAAGACGAGGACAGAAGTGAAGAAACGGAGTGTGCGCGAAGCTGGTGCGTGCGCACGCGCGCGGGCATTCGCATGCATGCGTATATATGCCTTGGACTCGCAACATGTGTGTCTAAAACTAAAGCCTATATAGCTATAGCCACCCCGGGTGTCGTGTGTCGCCACATTACTGGGCTAATCCCCCATGGTGCACTGGGGCCTGGTCAGACAGCGAGCGGCTTCCAGTGTTTTGAATTGTCACGCAACGAGAGGCATGAAGTGAACACATAATGGAGCCCAGAGGGGCTGGCAGTGGCACACGGACACCTCACCATTTACATACCTCTGAACCACAGACAGGCAGGTGCAAACATAGACATCAAAGGGGGGCTTCATATCAGCTCCTGCCCTTTTACTCGTCTGTAAAACAACTGCCCTCTCCAGACCATGAATGCAGAATTTACTATTGTGGTGAAAAGAATGCAAATGCATCCCTCTTTCCATGCCATAGTGTGGGCAAACATTCAGGAGAATTGCCTTTTTCCTGAACACTCCTGAACTTGAACGCAACATTTTGCCTTGAAGTAATTTGTCCTGTGTAGAAATCGTTGTAGAAATGTGTTTTCTCGTAAATTAACGCCCTGCTTAATCACACTACATGTAACGTTACGTCACACAATAGCATAACATGTATAGCATGATCTGCAAGCTTGGATGCACAAAGGGACACATTTTGAGCTTTTTTAGATCTGCTACTTTGGATATGTTTGTAAAGTAACAGAGAGTAATGGAGACGATATCCATGATGTCACTGAACATGCTGGCATGATGTGGGGATTGAACTTCAGTCTTAAGGTCCTTTTAAACGCAGACGTTGTGGCCTGGATCAACGACAGCTCTGCTCCAGGTCTGCTCATGAGGGACGCGACAACGCAAGCGTAAAACAAAAAAACTAAACAGAATCCAGGTCTGGTGAGTCGCGGGCGTGTGCACGAAACGAGCACGCGCGTGACAGTTTCACGGGACCGCGCCCACGTAAATACGCTTGCGTTGTTGCCCCTCGACTTCTCCGCGCGTACAGAAAAAAATCACACCCGTGTGAACTGAGTGGTGTATGGTTTTATATAGCATGATCAGCTGTGGTCTGACGTAATGTCTGACGTAATGAAATCACACAAAATATGTTAAGTAAAAAAAGCTATCATTTTTGATAAATGTATGTATCACACCTGGATGTGATTTCACAACTGGCTGTTTTTGCGCAGAGAAAATGACCACGGTTGCTACGGTCATCCAGTTCACCCGGGTGTGATTTAATTACGTCAGAAATTATTTTGAACATAGCAACCATGCTCATTTTTTTATGCACACAAAAGCCAGTTGTAGGAGTGGTTTACACCACTCAAACACAAAAGCCAGTTGTAGGAGTGGTTTACACCACTCAACACAAAAGCCAGTTGTAGGAGTGGTTTACACCACTCAAAAAGCCAGTTGTAGGAGTGGTTTACACCACTCAAAAAAAACCCGCAGGTCTCATTGAAAATAAACTATAGTCGCGTTAAATCACTGCCCGTTTGAAAGGACCTATATGCATCTCAGCACATGCAGAACATGTCTGAGAGAGAGAGAGAGAGAGAGAGAGAGAGAGAGAGAGAGAGAGAGAAGCTAGTGAATATATTTGCATATGTGTGCACGTATGTGCCCATGCATGCACATTGCCCTAAATTAGTTTTGTGTAGGTGTGTGTGCGCGCTTGTGTCTTTGCAGTTACAGTAGTGCTGTCACCCCTGGCCAACACCACAATAATAGGAGATAATGAACTGTTTGAGAGACTCCCCTTCTCTCTCTCCCTCTCCCTCCCTCTCTCTCGCTCTCTCTCTCTCTCTCTCTCTCTCCCTCCCCCTCTCCCTCCCTCTCCCTCTCTCTCTCTCTCTCTCTCTCTCTCTCTCTCTCTCCCTCCCCCTCTCCCTCCCTCTCCCTCCCTCTCTCTCGCTCTCTCTCTCTCTCTCTCTCTCCCTCCCCCTCTCCCTCCCTCTCCCTCTCCCTCTCTCTCTCCTCTCTCTCTCTCTCTCTCTCTCTCTCTCTCTCTCTCTCTCTCGCCTCGACCGCCCCTTCTAACAGCAGCTGTTCATTACCCAAAACATGCAAACGAGACCACGGTTCTACACCTCCCCTGACTCCTCCTCCTCCTCGCACCACCTCTTCTCTCCTCTCCTCCACCACGTTCCTCTCCTCTCTTCTCTTTTCCCTACTGAGGCCATCGCGCCTCACAGCCACGCAGTGCTAATCAAACACGGAGTAGCACAGTGTACTGCTGTGTGTGTGTGTGTGTGTGTGTGTGTGTGTGTGTGTGTGTGTGTGTGTGTGTGTGTGAGTGTGTGAGTGTGTGTGTGTGTCTGTATGCGTGCGTGCGTGCGTGCGTGCGTGCACAGCGGGGGCCCTGCCACTAAGCACTGGGCGTGGGAAGAGAGGACAGAAGAGGTGAGATGTCTGGAGGCAATGTGTGTGTGTGTGTGTGTGTGTGTGTGTGTGTGTGTGTGTGTGTGTGTGTGTGTGTGTGTGTGTGTGTGTGTGTGTGTGTGTGTGTGTGTGTGTGTGTGTGTGTGTGTGTGTGTGTGCGCATGCGTGCTCGATGTCAAACACCACTCAGATAATCCCAAAGCCCTGATTCCTCCTTGGCTCTCCCTCTCCGTCTCTCTCTCTCTCTCTCTCTCTCCCTCTCTCTCAATCCTTCAGTGGACAGTCGTACTGCTAATGGACGGTGCATTTTGTTCTAGTACATTTCGGAAAAGCCATGCATTGGAGGCGCTCAAAAAAGGAGGGGGCTTAGTATAGACAAATTCACAGAGGCTTGCCTGGGTGAGGCCATTACTGAGGTGTACCATTAAGCGCAGCAGCACTGATTAGCAACACCTGGCCTACGGAGCACCTGCTCCATGGATTACCCCTCAGTAATGGCCGTGCCCAGGGCACCCCTCTGTGAATTTGTCTATAGAGTATAGACCCCTGGTTGACTCCGGTCAACTTCTGATCTGCAAGCTCACATGCAAGGGTGTCACATTCTTGCCCTGAGTGTTCCATGCCTGGGTCGTCTCCCTGACTTTACCCCTTTGTTGTCTCCCTTCCCCTGGCTGATTGTGAGACTGTTTCCACCTGTGGTTCTAAGCTGGTTAGGTTGCTCGATTATAATGCTGTGTTTCCCTGTGTGTTGCAAGTTTCCTGATATTGTAAGTTTATGTTATATTGCCCTGAGAGGGTTCACCTGAGTCTAAGTAAAGACTGTTTGAGTGCAAGTCGTTGTCAGAGTTTATTCTGCATAAGGGGATCAATCAGCCAACCAATCAACCATACAGATTGGTCATCAATTCACTAAAGTTACATACTGTAGTGTGGCATTAAACACTGCTCTGTGTTAATCAAGTAAATTAGGACCTCCCGGCAAACAACGAAAGCTCTCTCTCTCCCTCACACACACACACACACACACCTACTCCGGAGAGCCTCGTCTCACTTCAGAATGCAGGGCTGCATGTATTGTTTCAGAACATGTTTGTTGGAAGCGCGCTGATTTGGAGACCCAGCCGATCAATAATTAACCACTAGCTCGTCTAGCTGACAGCCTCGCTGCTGTTTACACACATATTCATACAGGAGCTGCTGCTCGTGTGTGCGTGCATGCGCGCGTGTGTGTGTTTAAAAGTGCATGACATCTTCTTGCCGATGAGTGTAAAAGACATTAAAAGCATGAATACGTATTTACTCCTTGGGTGTGTGTGTGTGTGTGTGTGTGTGTGTGTGTGTGTGTGTGTGTGTGTGTGTGTGAGACAGAAACAGACTGGCGTATCCTGACACACATTGAGCTCTCCTCAGCAGGCCCCGAGGCGTCGGCCCCTCACCACCCTCCGGCCACACACACACACACACACACACACACACACACACACACACACACACACACACACACACACACACACACACACACACACACACACACACACACACACACACACACACACACACACACACACACACACACACACACACACACACACACACACACACACACACACACACACACACACTCCGTCCTGTCTTTTTGCCCTCCTCCTCTACATGACTTAAACTGAATGCTTCATCTCTCTACCATTGAAGTCCTGCAGTGTGCGCCACATGCACCAAGAGAGAAGGGGAAAAGGTGGAAATAATGAATGCATAATTGATTATTCTGGCCACATTACCTGGTATACCCTATAAACCTAATGTATTTTTAATGGGCCAATGACTCCGAGATGACACACACACACACACACACACACACACACACACACACACACACACACACACACACACACACACACACACACACACACACACACACACACACACTGATCGATGTGAGCTTTCAAAGGCACGAGTTGTTGAACTGTGGACACCGAGCAGTGAATGACGGGCCCTCTGTCTGTCTGTCTGTCTGTCTGTCTGTCTGTCTGTCTGTCTGTCTGTCTGTCTGTCTGTCTAAGAGCTTTGAGAGGTGGAGAGAGGTGATCCGTGGGGCGGTGGCGAGGTGGGGCGGAGTCACTCACCTGCTGGCCGGTGACCAATAGGATGGAGCCCTCCTTGGCGTGCATCACCTGTCTGAAGATGTGGTCCAGGATGAGCAGCTCGCTCCAGCAGTTCTGCAGGAGCTTCATCTGGTCGTCCACCTGACAGGAGACACACAATACTTCATATTATAACTGTATCTGGTCGTCCACCTGACAGGAGACACACAATATACTTCATATTATAACTGTATCTGGTCGTCTACCTGACAGGAGACACACAATATACTTCATATTATTATAACTGTATCTGGTCGTCTACCTGACAGGAGACACACAATATACTTCATATTATAACTGTATCTGGTCGTCTACCTGACAGGAGACACACAATATACTTCATATTATAACTGTATCTGGTCGTCTACCTGACAGGAGACACACAACACTTCATATTATAACTGTATCTGGTCGTCCATCGGACAGGAGACACACAATACTTCATATTAAAACTGTATCTGGTCGTCCACCTGACAGGAGACACACAATATACTTCATATTATAACTTCATCTGGTCGTCCACCTGACAGGAGACACACAATATACTTCATATTAAAACTGTATCTGGTCATCTACCTGACAGGAGACACACAATACTTCATATTATAACTGTATCTGGTCGTCTACCTTACAGGAGACACACAATACACTTCATATTATAACTGTATCTGGTCGTCTACCTGACAGGAGACACACAATACTTCATATTATAACTGTATCTGGTCGTCCACCTTACAGGAGACACACAATACACTTCATATTATAACTGTATCTGGTCGTCCACCTTACAGGAGACACACAATACACTTCATATTATAACTGTATCTGGTCGTCCACCTGACAGGAGACACACAATATACTTCATATTATAACTGTATCTGGTCGTCCACTTGACAGGAGACACACAATATACTTCATATTATAACTGTATCTGGTCGTCCACCTGACAGGAGACACACAATATACTTCATATTATAACTGCACTTGTCATTTTTAGTATAGCCTATCGTTGTACGGTGGTTCTTAAACCTTTTAATTTCACAACTGAGAGTGTTCAAACCAAAGAGATCTGGTTCCATGTGCACACTCTCAGAGTTACACATCTGTATATAAGTGTCTATTTGGAACCCTTCATGGAATGCCGAGGGTCCCGGGCTTTGAGAACCACCGTTATTATACAACACAACATGGAGCCACCGTTAGAAAGCGGTCCATTTTAAAATAAATGTGTTGTATTCCGTAGAGTGTGTCATGGGGTATATATATATATACGTGCAGAGCATAGGACCCAAAATTAATGTAGGACAAGCAAGGACGAGCATTTCAAATCAAAAGTCCAAATGTTAAAGTTTTCCCAATCAGCATGGGCCAGGCCAGAACAATAGAGCGTCGCAGTCCCGCCTCCTACCCTGGACCAGGAAATGAAACCCAATGCATTATTCTCATAGACATTTCTTAAAGTATTTATTTAGAGACGGTTACGCCGCGGACAAAGCCAACTCGAGTCGTGACAACTCATGACAACACAAACAATATTTTGGATCAAACAAATAATTACAAAGAAGAAAAATAACAACAAAAGTGTTGTAACCTGCCGTTTTTTTCTTCTTTCTAATTATTTGTTTGGTCCAAAATATTGTTTGTGTTGTCATGAGTTGTCACGACTCGAGTTGGCTTTGTCCGCGGCGTAACCGTCTTTAAATAAATACTTTAAGAAATGTCTATGAGAATAATGCATTGGGTTACATTTCCTGGTCCAGGGTAGGAGGCGGGACTGCGACGCTCTATAACGGTGAGACCTTTTACAGAAGACACAAAGCAAAACACTCATACCTACAAACTGAGAATCACTCAGTGACAACATGTAGGAAACAACTAGACACAGGTGAACTATAGTGATAATGAAGACAGGGATTGGCTGGGACAAACGGGACACAGGTGACACAAAAGACTACTCACAGGATAGGTGAGACAATTAACACAGGGAACTGCAGGACAACAGGAAACAACGCTGCTAAAATAAATGGAACACAAGTGTAAAGTAAAACCGAAGTACACCGCAGACAACAGGAAACAGTGACACTATTATGATCAAACACAAGGACGATCCTGGCCGTGAGTTTTGAAACCAAACCTTGGGGACACAATCCCTTTGATGATACTTTTTTTTTTTTGCTGTAGTGAAACATTTTTGATACAAGTCATCTGAGGAAAACCTGAATTGGAAGAAGAATCAATCCAAAATCAGAATTATCTTGTTTAAACCTCGAGAACCGTATCATCCCTAAACATTCGGTGAAAAAAGCCAATCTACAAGCTGTGTGTTAGGCTACAATGCTTGATTGATTGAAGTATTTATTAACAGTATGGGTACATTTCACCTGAAAGCACAGCTCAATACAAAGACTGTTACTGTGAACGACAATTTCAATGTGTCGCAATGTGCCCAAAATCTCTTTTATCTTTCGAGGAAGACATTTTGGGTGTAGAGGGACATTCTAGACGGGCTGGGGGACATATTGGCCAACAAAGTATTTCAGCAGAGAAAGCTGCTTGCGGTGTAAAGCAAACACACATGGGTCAATCACCGCTGATTGATCGCCGTACTGCAAGTGCAGTTTGTCAAGCTAAAAAAAACTCCCTCCCACCACACACACACGCTCACTCGCACACGCACTCGCACACACGCACACACACATCCCAAACACCAAACCTTTCTCATGTGAACCTCCACACACTCTGTCACACATGGATACGTGCCTGCGCTGACAGCCTAACAAGCTTTATCAGTTAGTCTGCTGCCAGCAGCGTTTGAGCGATTCGACTCCTTCCGATGATTAAGTTGCTTGGGTTTTCTTTCTGTCTTCTTTCTTTCTTTCTTTCTCTCTCTCTCTCTGTAGTTGCCGCGGGCCGAGTGCCAGCCAGCCATCCGCTGGGATCCCAGGGATCCAGCGATGGCGCAGCTACTGTAGGTGAACTTGGGAACGTGACGTGAGAAGGCCCCTGTGCGCCCCGCGTCTCTCCACCGTCACCCAGCCACCCACCCACCGCCAACAACCGCCCCCATTGTAACCCGCCGGTCGCTTACCATCGCTGCATGCTGTTAATCATTACAGCTCGCGGCCAGATGCACACAGAAAGGCCGCATTGACGGGGGAGAAGGTATGAGGAAAAAGAGCTTCTCTCTCTAGCGTTTTTTCTTTTTGTGTCATCAACAAACATGTTCTTTGCCGTGTCATTTGGACTGACGATGTGTCTGTTCCAGGATAGTGTGGGATAGCGTTTTTTCCCCTGTGTATATATATATATCACTGTGTGAGAACCACCACTGTGGACTTGACAGTGTGACGCTGATGAAACGCCGCGAAACGTCAATACGAATTTGGAGTTGAAGAATGTGAATCGATGGTGTGTGTGCGCACGCCACCACCACCCAGACAGGACAGGTGCAGCATGCATGCAGCGCAACCACCACCCAGACAGGACAGGTGCAGCATGCATGCAGCGCAACCTCCACCCAGACAGGACAGGTGCAGCATGCATGCAGCGCCACCTCCACCCAGACAGGACAGGTGCAGCATGCATGCAGCGCCACCTCCACCCAGACAGGACAGGTGCAGCATGCATGCAGCGCCACCTCCACCCAGACAGGACAGGTGCAGCATGCATGCAGCGCCACCACCACCCAGACAGGACAGGTGCACAGCATGCATGCAGCGCCACCCCACCCCAGACAGGACAGGTGCAGCATGCATGCAGCGCCACCACCCACCCAGACAGGACAGGTGCAGCATGCATGCAGCACAACCTCCCGCCACCACCACCCAGACAGGACAGGTGCAGCATGCATGCAGCACGCCACCACCACCCAGACAGGACAGGTGCAGCATGCATGCAGCGCCACCACCACCCAGACAGGACAGGTGCAGCATGCATGCAGCGCAACCTCCACCCAGACAGGACAGTGCAGCATCATGCAGCGCAACCTCCACCCAGACAGGACAGGTGCAGCATGCATGCAGCGCCACCCCACCACCCAGACA
>NC_136812.1:45691631-45699746 GCF_951216825.1 Electrona antarctica | reverse complement strand
AAACACACACATTATTGAATTATCGCTGTTGGCACTCAGCAGGCAGTGTGACAGGTGGATCTACAGGGCGTGTGGCACATAGGAGGGGACAACAGTGCTGGGACCCCCATGGCCAACAGTGCATGAATGTCCCACATGGTGGGCTATAGGTTGGGACGCACTGATATAGGGGTGGTCAAGGAACGCACATTCACCTCATCAACAAACCAGTAGGCTAAACGCTGATCTCAAAAGCAGCGCACCTGGCACCACTCAGCTCTCGTTAATGTCTCGATGTGAGAAATAAACCTGAAAAGGAGAGAGAGTGTGTGTGTGTGTGTGTGTGCGTGCGTGTGTGCGTGCGTGCGTGCGTGCGTGCGTGCGTGCGTGCGTGCGTGCGTGCGTGCGTGCGTGTGCGTGCGTGTGTGCGCACGTGCGTGTTCTCATTAGCAGACGCGTTATGAGTCCTTGTGGTCACCTCATCCACCTTATGGAAACTTCATTCTCTCTTGCTTGGCACACAGTCATACACCTTGACGCACGCACACGTGCACACACACACCCACACCCACACCCACACACACACACACACACACACCACCACCATCACCACCACCACCACCACACACCTTCCTGCTTTCTACACCCCACCCCGCTCCACCAGCCTGGCTCTATTACTAGAGAAATATCCTTTTGTTCTTTACAGAGCTAAGAATATCGAGAGCTCCACATGCATGTGTCATTATGTCCTCCTATGTGCACGTCTATGGGTGTGTGTGTGTGTGCGTGTGCGTGTGCGTGTGCGTGTGTGTGTGTGTGTGTGTGTGTGTGTGTGTGTGTGAGAGAGAGAGAGAGAGAGAGAGAGAGAGAGAGAGAGAGAGAATGAGGTGTATTTATAGCTTCCTATAACGCTAGACGAGGCTTCTGACTAACTTTATTTATTTTTGTCTTCCTGTGTTCCCATCATGAACCCCACCTCATCGGTGCTTTATGACTCATCTGCATCTACACACACACACGCACACACACGCACACACACACACGCACACACACACACACACACACACACACACACACACACGCACACACACGTATGCTTACACAATCAGCCATATTAGGCTGTGAGATGATGTAGCAGAGGTCAAGGGTGAATGTTTTTAAGTGACTTGGAGATTAAGTTTAGCAAGCTGCTATCTCTCTCACTCACTCACTCACACACTCACACACTCACACACTCACACACACACACACACACACACACACACACACATACACACACACACACAGAGTCGTGGTGACACATTTTAGTTTCGCAGCACGGGTCATTTATTTTACCTTTGCAATCAGGTGTGCAGCTCCATAACTGCTAATATAAGCGTAGATGATATGCGGGCAAAATATGGTGGGAACATTTACGGGCTGAAGTGATTAGTGTATGTTTAGTAAAATGATAATCTAAATCTACAAAGTAACTATAGTAACTAAAGCTTTCACATAGGCCTAATTGTAGAGGAGTGTAAGTGCAACATTTTGCCTCTGAGATGGATAGTGGAGTTGGAGTAGAAAGTAAAGGTGCTGGAAATTAGAAATACTCAAGGAAAGTACACTAAAAATGCCTCAAAATTGTACTTAAGTACAGTACTTGAGCAAATGTACTTAGTTACCTTCCACCACTGGGTATAGTCATGAGGACATCTCATTCAGTGGGGATCAGGGGACTGACACCCCCCCCCCCCCCCCCCCCCCCCACACACACACACACACATGGTAATTGAATTAGGACGAGAGGCTCCGTAACATCCACAGTGACAATGATCACTCACTGCTAATGACCAAACGCATTATTAGCCTCTGCTACATGGCAGCGGCCACACCCTGCCAGATGAATGCACACACACACACACGCACGCACAACGCACACGCACACAGACACACGTGCGAGCACACACAGCAGCGGTGAAGTGGTTTCTGCCCCGACTGAATGCAAATGCAGATGGCAGAAAAAATAAATGTCAATTGCGGGGATGATGCGCGGCGGGCGCACTAAATGTCAACACGCGAGCTTTTTCAAGGGCTCACGTCCGCGCCGCAACCTAATTGGGCCCGTGTTGTATAATTTAACCCATTTTCGGCGGGAACCCCTTTTGGTGTTAGCATTATGTTATGCTTAATAGCTATTGAAAAATAGCAGATCTACAAGCTCATAGCGCGCCACCGAGTGGCGCGCTACGAGCTTGTAGGTCTGCTATTTTTGAAAAATCAAAGAACGACTGACATAAAAACATAGCTTTTTCAGAAAACTGTCAGGATGTAGAAGACATTTTTAGAATCTGATCTCAGGTCAAAATGGGTTAATTGTTCTACTCCCCCAGTCCTCTCAGACAGACAATAAAATAATTATAATAATACCTGCAATAACAATAACGATGATGAAACATTCTTTTTTTTGGGGGGGGGGGGGGGTTGTTGTAGGAGTGACTGCGCTGCGGCCCGTCGTGATCCCCGACGCATCAATAATACGCAGGGAAGCCCATGGCAATGAAACAACCAGACAGGAGCAGGCCGACAGGAACCAGAGGAGGATCAAATGAAAACACAAGTGAAGCTTGCACGCTCATTTCGCAGCCTTTTCATGTGAGCACACCTGAATATCAATGTATGTCCTCTCACAAGAGAATCAACCTGGGAGCTCACAAAGCGCACGCTGAAAACAACTCACGACGAAACAAATGCACGCTGAAAAGCAGTGCCAGTGTTAATTTTGACAGCAAAAATGAATTTTGGCAGGCCTTGGTATAATCCCTGATTTTACAAAATAGCCGATCGACAAGCTATACGAGCTTGTAGATCTAGTCTTTTAGTTCTACTGGATGTCTTCTCCACTAGTCCCTCCCTAAGATGTTAGTCTAGTTTTTATCTGTTTACGAAATTGCCAATAGGGCTATATTTAGTCTTAATTTGAGTCATCATAGCTTAGTGTATTTGTATTTTTTTTTTTTCGTCAGTCGACGAACATTTTTCACCTTAGTTTTAGTCAACGACAGTAACACTGCTGCAAGTGCTCAAACGCAAAGTTTGTGGGCTGAGGTTTGTTTGGGTGGGGTTTTGTGTACCCTTTACAGGTTTCTCCTATACTTAATACTCAGGATTTAGTGTGTGCTTTTACTTTACTTTGACCATGGCTTTGTGGGTAGAGTGCCCGTCCTGAAACTGGGAGGTCGGGGGTTTGAATCCCCTCTCCCCAGGCCATGTTATACTATAAAGACTATAAAAATGGGACCCAGTGCCTCCTCCCTGCCTCACACTCAGCATCGCGGGTTAGATTGGGCCGCATGACAAAGTTGCTGTGATATACTAGAGACATATCCAGGGGATGCCGCCACACGCTATAGAAACAGCAGCTAGGCTCCTTCCCTGTGCACATATGGCTCGGTAAGGCTTACTTATTTACTTACTTTACTTAACCCATTTTGACCTGGGAACGATTCTATAAATGTCTTCTACATCCTGACAGTTTTCTGAAAAAGCTATGTTTCTATGTCAGTCGTTCTTCGATTTTTCGAAAATAGCAGACCTAGATCTGCTATTTTTCAATAGCTAAAGCATAACATAATGCTAACACCAAAAGGGGTTCCCGCCCAAAATGGGTTAACTTTACTCATTTTGGCTCTGGCATTAGTTTTCTTTTCAGGGGGAAAGGCGTTATATGGAAAGTAAAATCCACAGACATTTGACAACAGTCAATAAATGAAATGCATATTCTGAGTCAATCAATTGAGCAGAATAACTGAATAGCAGACGTTTGTGGTTTTGTGCGTGCATGTGTGTAAATGTTACATTGCACATTTATGAAGCCAGGTTCTAGTTGGGAAAAAGTCAGTTCCTCATATTCCCTGAACCGTCTTGTGTGTGCCATGTTAATAAGCATAATGAAATACGGCTTTCCACAAAGAAACCGGAAGGAAAATTAAAATTAATGACTTAATTGCATAATCAAATGAACTGCTGAGAATTGAGTAACAAATATTGACGTGTTTAATGGTTAGGTCGTGTAATTATTGGGAATCCATTCTGTATTTCTCTGCTCGTTGCACGCTAATAGGTGAAAGCACCCTCCCTGATATTTCCATTTCTTCACACCACGAGCAGCATATCTCACATTATTCATTCCACATAAAACACGAGACTAGGCCCGCCGCCCGTTAGTATGTATGAAAAGTGCCTGAGGTGCGAGAGTGAAAGTTTTCACAACCCATAGCCCAAATATGTGTCACACATATACAAAAACAGGGGTAAATAAATACACACCACTGCTGTATTTTTATCAGGCTGTCAGATAGACGTCAAGAAAAGCTAGAGTAAAAGAGAGGGGCTCCTTCCAGCCTTGTGTAACTTCTAAGGAGGCAGCACGATAAATAATAACATTATAAAAGCTCTTCTGAACGTTGAAACAATTCAGGACGACAACATTGTACCGAAACATTTACCATTTGGGACAAAAACCTTAGCCTATAGTGTGAGTGCTTGATGACGACAGTCATCCCAAACAAAAAATATATATAGACAAACATTTCTGGTGACTGTAGATTGAATATATTTGAATGTTGTTGTGTTCATATTTCTGCAGGTATCAATATAAAATCGATAATGTTTGTTCGTCAGCTCCCAGTTTCAATGTGGAACTCAACACTTGCTTCAGTCATCTAGAGATGCAAGACATATATAATATACAAAGCCATACTTAACCAATGCACGCACGCACGCACGCACGCACGCACGCACGCACGCACGCACGCACGCACGCACGCACGCACGCACGCACGCACGCACGCACGCACGCACGCACGCACGCACGCACGCACGCACAAACAAACAAACAAACTAAGACGTACCTTGAGCTCGCGGAAGAAGACGCTGCTCCGCGCCCACTCCACGATGGAGAAGAGCGTCTGGTCGGCCATCTTGCACATGAGGCCGAAGGTGTTGAGCTTCTCGTGCTTGCCGCGGCTCGCCTGCTCCTGCTGCAGGTACGCCAGGATCTTGGCCTGCACCTGCGGCTCGTCCGGCTCGCACTTGAGCAGCTCCACGATGAGGTGCGGGAAGCCCGGCGGCGAGCCGCCCGACTGGTAGGCGTCGACGTAGGGGTAGCCCATGATGGACTCGGGCGAGCTGGTGTAAGGGTCCGGGTACTCGGATTTGATGGTGCGCGCCGCCGCCGCCGCTGCCGCCGCGGCCGCCGAGCCCTGGAAGTGTCCGTACGCCGCCTGGTAGCCCTGCAGGCTGCCGGCCGTGTGCGGCGGCATGGCCATGCTGACCGGCGACGTCACGAAGGGGCTGCGGTCGTAGTCCGTCTGGGGCAGGGCGGTGGGGTGGTGGTGGTGGTGGTGATGGTGGTGGTGGTGCCCCGGCGTGGCGTGGAGGTGGTGGTGGTGGTGGCCGAGCGGCGTCAGGCCCTTGGAGTGGATGTTCTGGATGGCCGAGGAGATGGTGAGGTCCGTGGGCACGGCCTGCATCACCTGCGTCATGGCCTCCATCTTCAGGCCGTTGGCGCGGATCAGCGCCTTCTTCTGCTGCTTGAGCGCGCGGTCGCGCTTGTACATGGGGCCAAACTTGTTGCGGCCGCCGCGCATGCGGTCCGCCCGCACGGCTGCGCAGGGGGCGGGGAGGAACGGGGCGGACGGGGCAGGCGGGCAGACGGACAGACAGGAGGAGAGAGAGGGAGAGAAAGAGAAGTGAAAACCAGGGCAGAATTTAAGAGTGGCACATCAAAAGGACGTTATTAGTGTTTTGGAAATGTGTTGAATTATCTACATTCATGGCTGAAGTGCACTCGTACACTATATACAATACTAACAATAACCAACGTTCGAAAAAGAGAGAAAAGGAACCAATTATTTGAAGTTCATTCCACAAATGCTTGTGTAAAAGAAGGCTGAATAAAATAACTAATTGTAGAATTGTGCAAAGAATACTTGATGTAAAGTCCTTCACTCATTTATAAAATGCCACATTTACACAGTAGTGGATCCTTTTAAAAAGCCTATATTGCATTCCTTGTTTTTACAAATCTTTCAAGACCCACAGAATATTGTGTTCTATGACGATGTAAACACCAAATATCTCTCTACTTTTTTTTAAATAATACTATTAGACTAAGCCGTCTGGATTTAGTTTTTTGTACGACACGCTGTTTCAGGGCAGAAGAGTTTGCATACAGCATGCTGTATGAACTCCATGCTACCCGTTTGTACTACAAGTGAGAGATAGGTCACGCTGTGAAATCCTCATGTGTACAAATGGAACCAAACGGACCTTTATACCTCAGTCAGAACCCTTTTGCTTCCATCTGTACACTCTTCAGAGCGTAAATGAGCACTGAGGATTTTACGGTGCGGGTGTATAGTGTTTACCTTTTGATGTGGTCAACCCCGTGAGAGACAGATAACGTGGTTACTGATTGATCGGAGACAAACCAGCTGCTTATCTCAATCTATCACTCAGGATATATATGGACTTTAAAAGCAGCTCAAACACGCAGGGGAAAACACATCCTGCTATAGCTGCCACCAACATGTGGAATGACCTGCCCAAAACACACAACGGTTCTCATCTCCACTCCCTAATCCAAGCTCAAAACTATAACCCAATTCCTGCCCTCAAAATACAAGTAGACATAGTTTACACACGTTGATGGTACAGCCCCCCCCCCCCACACCCCTCCTTTCTCTGTCAATAATCTGCTTTGTTGCAACATGTTTTGTATTTTATGTGGATCGTATCATATTGTATGTATTATTGCGACCGAAGGTCGCAGTAACTATATGGAACCGTGCATTTCCCGCAGTGTATCACTCAAAATCCCGGTACATGGGGAAAGCCCCCATATATGGTGCATCAGGGATCCCTGATGTCATAGTAAATGCGACCTGCAGTCGCAATTAAGCCCATACAGTATATGGAGATCCCTGATGTCAATATGGATATATAACCTATTCACTTTTTATCCTCAATGCATACATTACTCAGCCAATCAAATCATCGCTATGGGGTACACACAAACACAAAGTTGGGTATAGGAGGGGCTAGCACCCCTCAAAAAATGTCAAATGATATCCCTGCTCTTTACTGGTAATACAATGCTTTGAAAACTATTTCTATTTAAAAAAAAGAAAAAGTCCAGTGTCCAAAGACACAATAGTGGTGGTCTCCAAGTTGCTCTTAGTCAGGATGGTGGTCCCTGCTAACCTGACTCCGCCAGATGGGGCAGCAGAGAGTACACTGGTTTCCCCCCCTCCTGCTCCCATCTGGGAACTCTCAGGCAGACTAGATGCTCCGGCCACCAAACGGCCTGGCCAATCAGCGGCAGCTAGAGGCGGGATCAAGGCATACACAGTGCTGCCTCCCTGCATGCATGGCTCAAAATGCTTAGTCTGATTAAGTAGGAGCCATTAATAAATTCACAAAAATATGGAAGATATAAGAGGTTGCTATACCCAACAGCACCAATAATCAAAATGAAGGCGTTCATTTGCCTATGCCAAGTCAAATACCCCCACATCACCACATCCCCCTCCCTGCCACTGTGACTCCCCACAGCGAGAGGAGCACACTGCGTGTGTAATATTCTAACAGTGTAGGTCTAATGAAGCAGCCATGGGCGCTCGGTGGGCACAGAGGGCCGGCTGGCGCACGGTGCCCACAGAGAGAGAGAGAGAGAGAGAGAGAGACCCCCAGACAGACCAACGCACTGGTCTCTCCCTGGTTGGGTTGGGGGCTCCCCCCGCTTTTAATTATTCATGCTTAATTAACTCTTCTTTCTATATACATATCTTACTCTTCCCCCTCCTCTTTCTCTCTGTGAAGGGGCTACGGCAAGAGCGGGTGCATTGGGGGCTCTGAGTGTCTGAGAGAAACTGCACACACGCACACACGCACACACACGCGCACACGCACACACACACACGCACACGAAAGCGCGCACACACATTCTCTGTCTACTGTATGTGGACAGAGAAGACATCCATGGATGTAATGATAATTGCAGAAATGTGCACAAGTGGAACGTACACATTTGTATTTCTTTTTTTGCATGATTTTTGAAACCCATTTTGTCACCCGGTGCCAAATGACTAAGCT
>NC_136812.1:45681631-45686631 GCF_951216825.1 Electrona antarctica | reverse complement strand
ATACTCATGATATAGCCTAATATATGTTTATTGTAAACAAGTGTTTATGGTCGTCCACTGTTAATAAATACTTCAATCATTGAATCAATCAATCAATCAATTTTATGTGAATTCAAAATGTACTTGAGTACATGCACTTAAAGTACCAAAATGTACTCATTATTATGCAGAATGTCCCATTTCACACACTCTAATGTGTCAAAAGTATACAAATCTTTTGAAAATAGCCGATCTACAAGCTTATTGTGAGCTTGTCGATCGGCTATTTTCAAATGGCCGAAATGTATAGAGGTGCAGTGTTTCATGTAGGTTTTGTAATAATAATCCAAATCTAAATTACATATCTAAAGTTTTAAAATATTTGTAGTGGAGTGAAAGTACAATATTTGCCTCTGAGATGTAGCGGAGTAGAAGTAAAAGTACTGACATTTGGAAGTACATAGTTGAGTAAATGTACTGACACAAATGAGCCCACGGACCCCCATTTGAAAAGATATGCCAGGGACCCCCATGAGAGAAGATTTTTACTCTAGCTCTAGCAGTGATTCTCAACCACTTTCATTTCAAGGATTCCCAGTTTGACATGCATTAGTCTACGGACCCCCATTTAATGGCATTTCTATCTCTGAGACCCCAATTTATATTGTAAAATCAATGTTAATTTAACTCTGAGAGTGTACAAATGGAACCAAACGGACCGTTTGGTTCCATTTGTACACTCTCAGACTTTCAGACCCATTTCAGACCCATAAGGGTCCATTTGGTTCCAAACTATCATTTAGCTGGCGACCCCCCGGAACTCCCTCAAGGACCCCTGGGGGTCCCCGGACCAAACTTTGGGTACCACTGCTTTGCACCACCTCCGGCAGGCCCCGTACACCCTAACCACCAACCTCCTCCTGTCAGCTGCGCAAAACGACAAGCACCGCAACATATTCTGCCCTGTGGCCATTCACAATTAAGAGCAATTCATCTATCTTTGCATGGCAGCTTGATGGCAGAGAGGTGTGCGTGCGTGCGTGCGTGCGTGCGTGCGTGCGTGCGTGCGTGCGTGGGAATCGAGGAACAAACGTTAACAGTCTGTTTGTGATTCCATCGTTTTTCAGAATCATTCCTCTTATTCCTCGCAATTGTACAATATTTTTTGAATAGCAGAATTATAAAAAAGTGGATAAAATCCCTCTTCATCATTTTACCGTAGTATAGTTTGTATTTGGTCGTCAGAATCGACACTGCCTTCCACTTTGAAAACCACCGATCTAGATCGTTGACTATAAGCGATCACTGACGAAAAGCACAGAAATATGGCGTGTCTTTAGTCTGCCGGGCTGTGGTTTGAGCTGGCTGCTAATGGCTGCTCAAGACGTTGGAGGATGGAGGAGCCTTTTCTTAGATCATTTGACTTGTTGTGAATGGATCAGCGACTCCATGCCTTGAAGGTGTAGCATGTGAATGTAAAGTCAAAAAGAGGTAGGAGTGTGTGTGGGCATGCACGGACCCCAAGCAGTCTGGACCTGATTTGCATACATTTTAATGTTCCATTCTGGTGTATAAGCGAGTGAAGCGTTTTGCTTAGAAAACAAATAGGCTATCAGCGTAGGAAAACATATCACGTATACTTGAAGCTGAATTACTTATAGATAAAACATTTAGAAATTCTGTTGCTTTTTAAAGGATGGCACTATCCTTCGGTGGACAAAATAAATGCGCTTTCAGAGACTTTAACCACTTATGCCCAAAGTCAAATATCAACCTACAGTATACTTGAATAACGAGAAAAAAAGACAATCAAAAAGCTAGTGGTGCTTGTGGATTGGCTAATTTTGCTTTTTTTTTTAAAAAACATTTATTTTCGCCTATAAGGAAGTGGTTTAACGATATAAAAAAGATGAACCTCAGGCAATACAAAGCCCTACCACCCACCCACCCTAAACGGACACGTAGCCTTCAGAAACGGAGGCCCTCGAGCTATGTGCGGAGGGAGGGGAGAAAACTAGTTGATTTCAAATATTTTCTTTGAGCAGAAGAAGAATGTGGGGTTGGCCCCTCTGCCCTGCTGTCACTTCTGGATAATTCTGTTTGAACAAGCGTTCTGACCGGCGTTCAAATCAAACACAGCGCCATCGAAAGCGGACGGGCCAAAAGTATCATCGTTATACCGCTATACTTTGCTTCCTGCTCGCCAAAGCCCAACACTTAATCTATCACGCCGTCTGACCATGCAGTCTAAGTGCACATGCATGCCGTCCGTGCGCTTTAGCCAGAACCCGCAGCCTGGTTCACGCTCGCTGTCTAAACAGCGCCGGGCTATTGTTGGGTTTTCAGGAACAATTGTACAAATGAGGGGTTTCGTTCAACAAAATGGTATATAAATATATATATACATATATATATATTTATATATACACACACACACACCACTTTGGAAATGAAATGGTACACTCGGGCTGTTCACAGCTCGCCGTTTCGAAATAAAACACAGATGGTTGTGCTCTTGAAATGTTAGCGTTTTGTGGTGCACGGCTTCAATACGGCTCAATCACGAGTTCACGTCTTCATGCCGCCGCGATCATTCTGTCAGATCGTTTCAAACAGTGGAACCTCATTTCTCTCTCTCTCTCTCTCTCTCTCTCTGCTGGTCAAATGCAAATCAGGTCGGGAAAAAGAGACTTATTGTGCTATACTCCTGCTGCCGCTGTGGGGTTTCCAAGAATAATTTTCCTTCTAACATCGGATGATTTCCATTGTGATTCAAAGATCGTTCTCATTTGTAAAACGTGATACTTTTTTGTCGTCGAGTGAGGAAAACTCATATGTCCAAAACTGTTGCTTTTGAGGATTCAAATAAATAAATAAATAAAATATCAAAAGTAGCAGCTCAAAACACGTCACTTCACTCCATGTTTCGACATAGATTATTCCACTAAAACATTGGGGAGTGCAACGGTCTTCTATTGTGAACGAACAGACAAAGGACGGTGTCTGTTGTGTTCTCCGGCGATGGATCACCAGAAGAACCTTCTCAGCTCATGCATGTCTATAGACGCTAAAGCAGCAGCCATGTCTCCAACAATAGCTGTCCTGGGGGTCCGCATGCTGCCACCACTGGCATTCGGGAGGAGAGAGGGAGGTTTTTCCCTTTTTCTGTTTTTAACATATTTCCCCAGCTCTCAGTTTCCATAATTGCAAACAGACAGGCTCGCTTCTTGAAGTGTACGGTACACAAAATCAAATAATATCACCATGGATCTCCTTTCCCCCCCCCACCATGTTTACAGCTGTTTGAGGCATATGCTTCCTGCTGGACGCAGATCTCGGTGGTTGGGGCTGTTCACTTATTTAATAGCCAAAAAGAATTTGCTGGCCATTAATTAACTCCGAGTAGATGGGACTGCAAAATAACAATATCCTTAAAAAAAAGAAAAAGAAAGAGATAAACGCTGTCTAGAGTATTCATGTTGGGGTTTTTAATGCCTCCCACACATCAGTATGGTCTGAAGTTGGCATTACTAGACTAACCAGACCGGTTTGATTTAATTTAACTCAACTGTGAATGTTGTCAATGTGTTGTTTTTGGGCCCCGCTGCGGTGAATGCTGTGTGATGGGCTGTTATTTTTTTTTTCCTTTCAGTATTGGCCTTGCAATGCGCAGGGCTTGTATTTTCTCTCTCAGGAATAACACATGGCATTGTCCAGAGTGCCTTAGCGTTTATAGAGAAATGTCCCGTTGCCAAACGGTCAGCGCGTTTGATCCCCGCGCTACAGCTAGCCAGCGTCTGTCTGTCGACAGCCAGTTATCCTGTCGGAATACCCTTGAACAAGATACCCAGAGCCTGTCCCTCCCCTCCCCTCCGTGTCACTCTGGACTAGCGGACCTGTCCCTTCCCTTCCCCTCCGTGTCACTCTGGACTAGCGGACCTGTCCCTTCCCTTCCCCTCCGTGTCACTCTGGACTAGCGGACCTGTCCCTTCCCTTCCCCTCCGTGTCACTCTGGACTAGCGGACCTGTCCCTTCCCTTCCCCTCCGTGTCACTCTGGACTAGCGGACCTGTCCCTTCCCTTCCCCTCCGTGTCACTCTGGACTAGCGGACCTGTCCCTTCCCTTCCCCTCCGTGTCACTCTGGACTAGCGGACCTGTCCCTTCCCTTCCCCTCCGTGTCACTCTGGACTAGCGGACCTGTCCCTTCCCTTCCCCTCCGTGTCACTCTGGACTAGCGGACCTGTCCCTTCCCTTCCCCTCCGTGTCACTCTGGACTAGCGGACCTGTCCCTTCCCTTCCCCTCCGTGTCACTCTGGACTAGCGGACCTGTCCCTTCCCTTCCCCTCCGTGTCACTCTGGACTAGCGGACCTGTCCCTTCCCTTCCCCTCCGTGTCACTCTGGACTAGCGGACCTGTCCCTTCCCTTCCCCTCCGTGTCACTCTGGACTAGCGGACCTGTCCCTTCCCTTCCCCTCCGTGTCACTCTGGACTAGCGGACCTGTCCCTTCCCTTCCCCTCCGTGTCACTCTGGACTAGCGGACCTGTCCCTTCCCTTCCCCTCCGTGTCACTCTGGACTAGCGGACCTGTCCCTTCCCTTCCCCTCCGTGTCACTCTGGACTAGCGGACCTGTCCCTTCCCTTCCCCTCCGTGTCACTCTGGACTAGCGGACCTGTCCCTTCCCTTCCCCTCCGTGTCACTCTGGACTAGCGGACCTGTCCCTTCCCTTCCCCTCCGTGTCACTCTGGACTAGCGGACCTGTCCCTTCCCTTCCCCTCCGTGTCACTCTGGACTAGCGGACCTGTCCCTTCCCTTCCCCTCTGTGTCACTCTGGACTAGCGGACCTGAGCTAAATACCTCAAATCTAACGTTTAGTATTTCACGCTCATCAACTCCTCGTGAGTCGCTTCGGGTCAGAGGCTCCTTTTAACCACTTGATCCCCATGTCGTTGCTGTCAGGCCTCATATCTCCATCGTTGGACAAGCTCCAAGTGTGGCGCAAAGATTGTAGATCTGCTACTTT
>NC_136812.1:45664131-45679131 GCF_951216825.1 Electrona antarctica | reverse complement strand
TGCCTGCCTGCCTGCCTGCCTGTCTGCCTGTCTGCCTGCCTGCCTGCCTGCCTGCCTGCCTGTCTGCCTGTCTGCACCACATGTAATAAACATTGCCGTACTGTGCTTCAAGGAGGCAGCCGTTTCTCTCGAATGTTCCATTTTGAAGTGGACAGAGTCTAAACCACTGCCTCTCAACCAGTGGTCCGGGGACCACCAGTGGTCCGGGGACCACCAGTGGTGCTCGAGGGGGTTCCAGGTGGTCCCCAGCTAAATGATGGAGAGTTGGTAACCAAATGGATTGATCTTTTGCTCTTGAGGGTCTCAAATTAAAATCAAATGGATCAGTATAGGTGCATTTGGTTTCGTTTTACGCTAATAATGTTTAAGACGTCTACACCATTAAGACAATGTTGAATAAGTGTTACTTTGATCAACGCTTGCCTGTTGTCTTTCCTATGGTACCACATCAATACAGCATGGAATTGTGGGCAAAGTCTTATCCAACGACAACAAAAGAACAACAGGTCATAAAGTGTCATGCATGTTTACTGTGAGTGAGAAACATCTACAACAGTATTTTATTCATGTTGTGCAAAGCCACGCAAGAAAGATTCTGTAGAATACTGTAGGTTACTATTGTCTGCTGCTTCCCTATTGGCAAATGGATTCTCTTGTATGGTAAAAGTCCAAGAATTGGAGGCTATAGTTCAACCATGAGAAATCACCGGGTGGAATGGAACCACTCAAACCTATCTGACAAATTATTTAAAACATCATAGCTCTCTTTTTTTACTGTGGCTGGTTACTTAAAGTGCTTCCCCCTCGCTTGCAAAAAAAAAGATGCTGCACTCAAACTATTTGTCAGGGAAATCATATTCATGCAATTCTGATCTGGTCGACAGCCTTCCATTTGTGTTTTTAAAAAAACATGAAACTCCCCAAAACTGGACAAAGAAACAGGGATGAACAAAAGCACAAACGGATCTGCATACGATACATTTTTTGCTCGTCCTATAATGAGTACAGCTGCAAGCTATATGAAGGACATGCTATCCAGTTCTCGGCAGGTCCCAAGACCACAAGGAGGCCGGAATACACTTGAAAATAGCCTGTCTGCAATCTGTAGATCTGCTATTTTCAAGCAAACCTTGACAATTTTGAAACGTTTTAACAGCACAAATCTTGAATTTTAAGTCAATGCCACAACAACATTTTCAACACCGTGGCTGTAGGTGTGTGGGGGGTCCTTGACATGAAAGCGTTTGGGGGAAAAAACGGCACTGAATATCTACAATTAATGAACACACGTTATATCAATGCAAACAGCCATGCGACCAAGCGACTGCATTTTGACCTGCTGCACTGCAAAATACTGACTGTTTACCTAAAGCTCAGAGTGTACAAAATGCAAGATGAAATGAATTAAATGCCTCCCCCTTCGTCTGAGAATCTGCACTGTAGCGCGCTCGCCCACGCACACACACACACACACACACACACACACACACACACACACACACACACACACACACACACACACACACACACAATAACTATCAGCGTGCACTGTAAAATATAAGGTAGGCAAAAAACCCTGACCCACTAAACTATACGCTGTCAAAGTTGTGAGCGTTCATTGAACTCTGGGAGATGAAATGCCACCGGATTTTGCAGCGAAACAAGAAAAACAGAAGAGGAGAGGAAAACGGATCCAATAATTACCACCTAACCAGTATACCACACATAATTCTACCTGCGTGGTTTTTCTTTCTTTCTTTTTTTTACCCAAGCGACCGTGAAATTAATATCCTGCCTTTTTCCGAGGTTGTTCTGAAAAATTGAAATCAACAGAAGTTTTAAAAAAAGACTGGCAGATATTTTGTAGCCATGCGCACATTGTAACCAGGGTTTATTTAACTCTGCGTGTGAACAAAATGGACCCCGTAAGGGTTCATTTGGTTACATTTGTACACGTTCAGAGTTGCACATGTTTAAGTGCAGTCAAATGTGTTGGCCGGGGGCGGTGATTTAAATTTAAATATAGGATATTACTCTCTATAATAACTTCAAATAGAGACAACAATAAAGCATTGTTTTCTGAGTCTGGTTTGCAAAACAAAAAATAAGCAACCTCCCAAAAGACAAGAGAACTGACTGCTAAAAACTGGATTTTCACAGAAACAGTGGCACTATATAGCAGCAAACAACTCCGAAAAACTCAATAAAACAAAGCTGTCGCGTACAGAATGATACAAGTAAACACAAAATAGTCTAACACTTGAACACTATTGTACTCTATATGAGTAAGTATGAGTTGTTGTTTTACTAACATGTACGCTACGATGTGGTTATTGATTCACATTTAACAGACCCGCCTGTAATGGGAACTAACACGACAAGTACAGGCATGTGTATGTGTGTGTGCACACACACACGCACACGCGCACGCGCACACGCACACGCGCGCGCACACACACACACACACACACACACACACACACACACACACACACACACACACACACACACACACACACACACACACACACACACACACACACACACACACACACACACACACACACACACACGCATGCCTCCAACTCCTCTTTCATCCAAAACACACTGTCCCCTTCCACCACCCGCAACCCAGCCACAGCTCCAATTTGACCCTGATAAAGGAATCCTATTCACAACTGTGTTTTGGTGGGTGGTACTGTATGTGTGTGTGCATGCGCGCATGTGTGCGCGCGCGTGCGTGTGTGTGTGTGCGTGCGTGGGTGTGTGCGTGTGACGTGATTTGGGCCACATCCTATTGCAAATAACGGAGGTTTCCACAAAACGGGTCGGAGGGTTTACCCGTACATGACGTGCTTACACGTTGTACTGTAGTAGCATAAATGAACATATCCCTCGTTAAAGGAAAAGATAAATAAAGAAATACGAGGGGGGGGGGGGGGGGGGGGGGGTCCATACGGTATCCGCTACACTCTTACCAAATGATGGATTACCACCAAATTAAAACAATCATTGTGGCTTTTTTAAAGAGCTGTGGGTGGGAAGTTAACGTCAGTGAGAGGAAGGATTCTCTGTATTTTAGAGAGGCCTCTTCTTCGTGATTTTGTGTGTACAGTATATATACATTAACACAGAATCCTCTCTGTTAAGAAGCTGTGGAGAAACAAATTAACTCCACAGACTGTAGTACATTTTTTGACACTCTGAGAGTCAAATAACGGTGGAGCTGTTTTATCGTATACCGTTGTGCGTATAGCCTATAGCAGTTTGAAACTCAAGTCTTGTTTTTTGCACACATTGCAGCTCACCCACAGCTTACTAACAGCGCACACGCACACGCACACGCACGCACACACACACACACACACACACACACACACACACACACACACACACACACACACACACACACACACACACACACACACACCCCACCGCATCTCAGCTCAACTGACAGACGCGCCAAACGAATTTGACTCTGCGACAACACACGTGCAGAACCGCCCGTACAAGTTCACAGAGCAACAACAACAACAAAAAACTTGGACGTTAAATTTAACTCAGAGAGTGAACAAATGGACCCTTTCGGGTCCATTTGTTCACTCTCTCTGAGTTAAATTGACAACTCGGGTATTCTAAAAGAGTGTGAGCCACCAGAGCAGCAAGCGGCAGCAATATAAGCGAGCCGAGCGCTGGCATTGACAAGGCTCCCTTGAAGCACAATGCTCAACATCCCAAGGTCATAATATGGGGTAAAAAATCTATAACATCTGCTTTGAATAATGACCACATAGACAAGAAATGCACAGCGCAGCGTCAATACCACAGGGCTTCCATTTTTACACTGAATAATGTTAACACAAAGGCATTCATCTTTAAGCTTAATTTTCTCTCTCTCTCTCTCTCTCTCTCTCCTTTCTCCGGTATATACTGACAAACAGCCGGGGTCGGGGTGACAAGAGAGAGAGAGAGAGAGAGAGAGAGAGAGGAGGATGGCGCTTATTAGCGTGACATTGAGCATATGATCAGAGGCGGCCAGAGGGAAATGCACGCGGGGCAATTATATTGTTGACAGAGAGGGAAAATTATAGATGAAACATCGCCACACTTTGCTTTACAATGACCGTATTCCGAGTCTATTAACTTTGAGTGGTGTGTATTATAGGAAAAAGCGCTGTAAGCACAATTATAATATCGTAGGCACTTGATGAAACGCGATAACATTGTGTTGGGCTAGGTTTTTGTGTGAGTGCGTGTGCGTGTGTGTGTGTGTGTGTGTGTGTGTGTGTGTGTGTGCGTGCTTGTGCCGTGTGTTTTCGTGTGCGGCAGCAGGGCGGGCGGGGGCCGACTGGAGGTACAACAGCACTCATTCAATGCACTGTGAAAATCCCGAGTCTTTAGCGCGGTGAAAAAAAACATTGGTGTTAATTCAACTCCGAAGACAGATGGAAACAAACGTGTATAGCTCTGAAGAGAGTGCAGACATGGATCCAAATGATCTCGTATTATACAGTCTATAAGGTCGACTCTCTTCGGAGTCACAGAAGGTTCCATTGTATGCAGGAAGGGTTCGCATGCAAGTGGACAGTCAGTCAGTCAGTTTAAGCGCCTTATTGCCTTCAGCTTGCAGCGTGCATACAAAGAATACAAAGATACCGTCTATCATTATTATATACTTAGAACACTTTTCCATAGCTTAATAGCATGTTAGTATAGGAGTAGACATAGTACGGTCAGAGAAGTGAAAGTTGGACTATAGACTCTAGAGAAGTGGTTCTCAAAGTGGGGTCCCCGGGGGTAGGGGGGGGGGGGGCTCGACATCGGCCATGAAAAAACAGACCATCTACATCTATAAGCGTATAACTTGTGAAGCTTTAGCTTCGGCGATATGATATTGAAAATCTCTTGAAAAAAAATGTTTCCCCAAAAATGTTAAGAATTTAACGTCGACAACACCACATCTTCTATCGGGAGGGATGTAGCACGAAATGCTTTCAGGTGTGTGTGTGTGTGTGTGTGTCGATGGGGGGTTAATGTCCGCAGCCAACATACATACAATACATACACACAATTTGGGGTTCCTTGACATGGTAACAGACACACACTTGAGAACTACTGGTCTAGAGTCGGTGGGCTAGTGGGGTTGCGGTGGGGTTGTTTTGTTTTGTTTTTGGTACCAACCTTGCAACTTTCGCAGGTGAGCAGGCCATAGTGGTATCCCGAAACCTTGTCTCCGCACACGGGACACATCTCGTCGAGGTCTTCGTCGTAAGAATAGTCCATCATTTTAAAGTGGGGTGCTGCAGAATCCATGAAAGCAACGAGCACGCACGCACGCACGCACGCACGCGCACACGCACACACGCACACACACACACACACACACACACACACACACACACACACACACACAGAGTCTCTTTCAATGCAAGCATTTTTCCCCCCAAATTCCAACATGTTAATTCATGAAACTTTTCCTCCACAGAGGGAAAACAAACTGAAGAAGCCTGAATGATTTTACTTATTGGTGTAGGCCATGCAGGGTATAGGCTAATTTCGCACTGGACGACATTTTAGCCTAACCTATGTTTTGGAAGGGCTTGAAAGCACTTATTATCATTTTTGTCTCTTTATTTCTCTCTCTCTCTGTATAGGCAGACAGGGCGAACCCGCATGAAAGTGACGCTCATAAATATTCATGAATCTAAGTCGTGAAATCGCGTGGGAAATGGCGAGATATTAAGAGTTAAGGATTCGAGGAGAGAGAGGAAGAAAAAAATGTTATCCTACCACCCACGTACAAAATGAAGACACGCAGAAACCTTCATGCTCTTTATAGGCGACAGAGAAATGTTTATTTAAATAGATACATAGCCTACTAAAATACATTCCAAAATCCAAATGGACTTGAGGAATTGAACTAACAATTGGTGATTTTTTCCCACCCCTGTGCGGTTTTGTTAGATACAAATAATGCACAAGCCATTTCATTGCATTTAATTGTTTTACAACTCGAAATAAATAGTTCCATTGATGATAAGAAGACTTATGGCAGTGTTAAGCAAACACCTGTCCTGGACTGCCATTTACAAGCTAGTGCAAATGCATTTATTGGAACAATAAAAAAACACTCGAAGATCAAGCAGGAAAATGAGGAGCAACATCGTAAAAATAAAATAAAAACCTGCTTGTTTACTCGACCCGCAAGCTTTCAAATGGCCTTGGCAAAAAAAATATTAAGCTATGGGCCTACTTGTTTTAAATCACACAGGCTTACAATTCCCTGCAGGCTGAAAACATTTTGCTCATAAATATTTGCCCATTTATATTGCTGCTATCACTTTTAATCAAGCGCAACAAGTTCTCCGCGAGCTGAGAAGGCGTTGGTTTCGTTTTGCATTATTATCGTTATTATTTTTAAATCATAATATCTGTGACCCTGGAATCCAGATTTGTTGTTTATTCCGATCATGCGTTCATTAGGTTCGTAAGCTGTTTTTTTGTTTTAAAGAACGAATATAAAATATGATTACCAGGGCCTCGGTATAGTGTTGTCCAATCATCAATAATCACCTGCAGCCGCTGCACTTCCACTTCGACGGGGCAAAAAAAAGTAAGATCGTAGTCCTTTAGCACGTGTTCATCCGTTCTTCTATCTAAATCATCCAATTCCATGCTACTTGATTTTGTTTTCTTCCGCTCAGTGCGTATATAAAGACACAGAGATATAGGGTTGGAACTTGGAAGGCACTCCTTGTCGTTATCAACTTGTCCATAAACTATAGGCTCGGTCTAATTGATCTCTGCAGGTTATATGGCTGTGGAATGACTGACTGACTGACTGACTGACTGACTGACCTATACACTGCTGCTGCGGGATTAGAAGATTTAATAATATCCTCACTTAATTCAAAACCAACTGGAGGAAAACTTCCACATGTACACGGACTAGTCTGAGGTTCACACAAATCACAATTTAGTCTACTCCTCGGTGATCGGAGTGAATGTTCTGGTCAACAGAGAGAGGAAGAAATATAATAAAATATATAATCAGATCTATATATATATATATATATATATATATATATATATATATATATATCGCGTGGAAGCTAATTATTTCACACACTTGTGGTTTATTATTTCAGTTTTCAATTGCAACAAAATATAATGCTCATGCTCACAAAAAATAAATCTGAAAGGCTAAACCTCTCGTCTATCTCAACGTGCGTCGATTTCTAAATAAACCCCAGAATTAATTACTGAGCAACCCCAACAACAAAAAACAAAAACACACTTTATCACGTCAAAGAGTCAAAGACTAACACACCGTATAAGGGCCTATATAGCGGATTTCACTTCGAAACGATTTAACGACTTTGAGGAAATAAATGGCACCGAGAGCAATAGACAATTGACTATAATTATTCCTGTGCAGAAGGAACAGTTCGTTTGATTTGCTATACATTTAAGGAATGTCATTATGTCAGGCTTCGGCTGCTGTTTTGGTATAAAGTGACAACAATTAAGCACTCTATAGGCTATGTCCAGTTTATTTGACAGGTGACAGAATCACAGACGCTAACAATAATAACAGTGGGGGGAAATGCCACGACTAAATTGCAACAACACACTTCAAAACACTTGACACACGCCTATATAGCCCTATATAAAGTTAAAACTGTATAGCAACCACACGAACTATATGCTATACACGAGAGTGTGTTCTGTGTTCTGTTATCATTCTCAGTCGTTTTTTACGCACACGGGACATGCAGCGCGATAACGGCACCTTAAAAATTAAACAAATCCAAATGAAACCGAATCCCTTCTCGTAACACTAATCCCGCATATAGCCTCTATTTTTATGTCTTTCCAACGTGTATATATAGGGTTTTGTCGAGACATAAATGGACCCAATATAATAAAGGTCTGTAAGAGTTGTGCACATGCAACCAAATGGACCCGTACGGTATATAGGGTCCATTTGGTTGCATGCGTATAGCCTATACAAGCCTATACAAGTGTAACCGGGAGAGAGAGATATTTGTTCTTACCTTGCATGTTTCGTGGCATGTGCCCGTGGTGTTCCCCATGCGATCGGACGACTCCCAGGGATTCCGTCTCGACTTTGGGCAGCATGACAGCTCAGCCCGGCCTGACGGGGAGAAGTGTCCGACCCGCGACCCGCCCGGTGTTGGGGGACACCTGGGACGGGACAGGACAGGGCAACCGGACCAAAAAGCGTCTCTTTTTCACTGTCTCTGTGTGTGTCTCTCTCTCTCTCCGCTGGAAAAACTAAACAATTCTTCTTGTCTTCCTTCACACACTGCCGGAGTTACGAAACGCGCTGGTCTTGTCTTGTTGTCTGTCGGGGTCTCGGGGAGTTTGTCTTCGGATATCGTCAGGCTGACATGGTATAGCCGTTTGGGGGGAACACAACACTCGGCAGCAGGCTATATATCTCCAAAAGCATGAATTATCAATTCATCTTTTATTTATTGCAGTGCTTTCCTATTGCGGAGAAGGAAGAAGGGAAAAAAAGAGGCTGCGCTATAAGCGGGTCTACAGCGCTGTGCGCAATTGCGAAAACTTGCAACTGATTTGAGATAATGACGAGAAAGTAAAGAAAAGAAAAAACGTCAATTCTTGCACTGGTGGAAATGGACGGGCATTAGTAGAAGAAAGCAAGCAACGGCGAAAGAAGAAAGCTCGTTTGGAGTTGTTTCTCTCTCCCTTTTTTTTTGGAGGAGCACAAGACAAGCTGAGTTCGGGGAAGACAAAAAAACCCTCCCGTTTGGCCTCCCTTGTCAAAATGTCAACCCCCCCTCCCTCCCTACAAAGAAGAAAGAAGAAGTCTTTTGGACACACGGCGCTCAGCAGCAGTGCAGGAGTTACAGCTGGACTGAGCTGTCAGTGCGTAAACTGGAACTTTGAGTGAAGGAAGACGCGGCTATGGCTGGCTGTGTGTGTCACCGAGCTGAGCGGCCCCTCCAAGCCGGACTGGGTGGATGTGTGAGCGGACAGAGCTGCTGCATGTGGAGCTGCACTGTCTCCAACTCTCATTGGACCAGCCAGAGCGACGTCAGAAGATTGACATCACTGTCCGGGGCCAATGAGCGTGCGCCCCAGCTGTCTGTCTCTCCAAACGATGATCCCACCCCCCCTCTCCTCTCCTCTCCTCTCCTCTCCTCGTATCTCGGCTGCTTCTTAAACGTCGCTAATGAAGGCAGTTTCAGAGCAAAGCGTTAGCGGAGGATCTTCATTCATTCATTCCAAATCTAACCAGGCCAGACCCCCTGCGGAGACTGTGCGCACAGGTGACAACAATGCTGCATGATTGTGAATGCGCGGGTGGCGTGAGCAGCATGACAAATTATACAGAAAACGGTCCCCGACTGTACAATATGGACTTATATATATCACTTGTGTGTGTGTGTGGTGTGTGTGTGTGTGTGTGTGTGTGTGTGTGTGTGTGTGTGTGTGTGTGTGTCGCGCGCGTGTTCGTGTTAGTGTTCACAGAGGTTTAAATGAAAGTCTTTCTTTCTTTCTTTTTGACACAGCGCAATCTCACACAAAGTGGGGCAAATTGCCAATAGAAGTAATAACTAAATACTAAAGTTAAACAAATAAAACGCCCAATCAACATTAGCCTATCCGACACACACAAGACAGAGTAGTTTGGCCACCCCAAAGCTTTGGGTATTTATTTCGTTCAAATCTCTCTTACAACTGTATATAGAAATTGATAATGCTGCCGGTCAGGGCTGTTATTTCCCGTCACACCTGTCTTGCCGTTTTAGGCCCATTTATTTATTGTTCTGCATTCATCAATACAGATTAATAAACGCTGTGCACGTCGATACAAAATCAACTGCCTTTTAACGCGTTTTGTTTCCGGGCCTGACGCCGTCAGTGGAGGGTTGTTGTTGTGAGTCAGAAGTGTGTTTGGCGTCAACCTAATAGCCCTAAAGGTTATGGACGCGCAAAGGTCACAGTCACACACGGCTGAGTTGAGGGGTCGAGGTGCGCGCAATGCGCATGCATGCATATAATAGACGGCAGGCCTGCAATAAACACAGCCGCGCGAGACTGCAATGACTGCATGTCCTGCGCCTGGTAAAATTAAACAATTATTTCACTCAATAATAATAATAATAATAAGCATCTTCAAATGCTGGAAAAGTATTTACGTCACAATATGGGGGAAAGAAAATCCGTATTTTGAACATAATGTGGCAACAATCTAATCCATGTCAGTCGGCCTATAAGGCCTACCAGGTTTGCAGTCGCCATTCGCCAATCTAGACGCAGGAGTCAGGACGGCATGGTGTATGAAGAATAAATTGAACTGCCAAACACACGCACGCACACACACAGACACACACACACACACACACACACACACACACACACACACACACACACACACACACACACACACACACACACACACACACACACACACACACACACACACACATACACACACACACACACACACACACAGACACACACACACACACACACACACACACACACACACACACACAATCTGTCAGTCCTATAAATGTCCTTAAATGTAAATGTAGACCTACTTGGAACATTTATTTTATTATTATTTTTAATACACCAAATCTCTTTGCCAAAAATAGCAGATAAATAAGCTCACACCTTGTATTATTTGCAATGCATTGTGAACTAGTAGATCTGACATTTCTGGCTATAATGTTCTCAGAATATGCATGGTTTAAGAAGACGGACGGACAGACAGACAGACAGACAGACAGACAGACAGACAGACAGACAGACAGACAGACAGACAGACAGACAGACAGAGTCTCTCTCGTCTCTCCCCCCTTCTGTCTGCCTCTCTCTCTCTCTCTCTCTCTCTCTCTCTCTGTCTCTCTCTCTCTCCCTTTTTCTCTCTCTCTCTCATTCATTTCAGTGACCTGCTCTCAACCTATATATCTGGGCGACCTATAAGCACTGGCACTTTTAAATGCTGTGCTAGTATTGGCTGGCTGCACAGGTCCTCCAAGAAGGGGAGGAGGAGTCTGCGGCTGATAAGGTGTGTGTGCGTGTGTATGTGCGTGTGTGCGTGCATGTGTGCATGTGTGTGTGTTGGGGGATTATAAAATGACACAGAAACTGATAAGGGTTGTTAACCTATGTGTGTAGAGAGAGAGAGAGAGAGAGAGAGAGAGAGTTGTCAGTGTTCAGTGGGACCCACTTGATAATCTCAAAAGCATTGTGTGTTGTCAGCATTGTGTAATTAGAGGTGGTAAATGTCACATCAAAGGAAGGCGACATATAGGGGTCAAACTTTGGACTGAGAGAGAGAGAGAGAGAGAGAGGGATAGAGAGAGAGAGAGAGAGAGAGAGAGAGTGATAGAGAGAGAGAGAGAGAGAGAGAGAGAGAGAGAGAGAGAGAGGGATAGAGAGGGGGGGGGGGGGACAGGAAGTGAGGTGGGATTGGCTGTCGCCCAACAGCAACAGAGTACACAATCTCAACTTGACGCTCAAAACAAAACAAACCATAATTTTTCAATCATTAACACCCGGACAGCTCATAGATATATTTGTGATGTGATGTTATGCTATAGTGAATTACCTATAAATCGAGCACTCTTTAACTCCAGCATGTGCGCTTAATTGTAGCCAATCTACAAGCTTGTAGATGTCAAGTTTATAAAGCTTGTTATCTTGTAGCCTGCATGGGCAGCATTCTATTTTGGGTTTATAATCCGGTCTGGAGCGGATGGTAACTTTCATCATGTTGTAGAGAGTCAATGATTTGTAGTAATCTGGCAGGAAACCACTAGGTGGAATCAGTACTATATGAATTAGTCTCGCGTAGCCAGACAACTATTCCACAATCTCCGAATGCTAGAGTCTGGAATTATAGCCCCCATGAGCCGAGTAAGGAAGCTGCCATTTCCGTTCACGAAAATATATTTTAAAATATCTTTACATTTTCTTTTTGTATTTTCTTTCCTGCTAAGCAGCAAGCTATACGCGACTGTAAAGACGAAACGGAAATGGGGAGGAGGCTCCACTTCCGCTTTATCGCTTACGTCATGATAGATAGCTCTTCCCTGCAGGGCCCAGGCTGTATGATGAAGCATTTGGACATTGCGGAGGCAACAGTAGCCGGTAACGCGGTGACTAACTATGGATGGGTACTTCTTATTCCGCCTTGTGCTTTCCTGCCTGATGACTACAAATCAGTGACTATACAACGTGACGTAAATTACCATCCGCTCCGGAGCTGCCACTGCTTGTGCCCATGGAGTGCTAAGTGACATGTGTGTTATATCATGAGGACATATCCATGAGTTTGTGAATGTAACCTTTACTGCACCTAAAATGTTTGTGTTCCTGTATGCTTTCCCTGTGTGTGGACATAAATTGTTAAACTGTGTGTTTGTGTGTGTGTGTGTGTGTGTGTGTGCGTGCGTGCGTGCGTGCGTGCATGCGTGCGTGCGTGCGTGCGTGCGTGCGTATCCCTGCCAGCGTATGAACTCACATGCCTATACTGATCTCATGCTTGTACACAACAAAAGTCATTATATTGCAACTTGTAAATTGCATGTGCATGTGTGCTACTTGAAGACAAAAAAAATAAAAAGTCCGTCCATGCACAGCAATGTGCGTGCAAGCGTATCATCTGTTAGAATCTATAACTATTATCTAACAGTTAGATAATAGTCCTAGCATCACTCTGGTGACAATAGGCTGAGAACTGGTCCGGTTCCACACACACTAACATCATTAAATGCTAATCAACAACACAGCCAACACAACCCGGGCCAGTTCACAGCCAGGAAATCACCACGTCGCTTGACTCCTCTATATTCCGACACCCTCTCCAGCCCCCTATGGATGATGTCATATATATTATATTATAATTATACACCGTGATCAGTCACACCGGAAATACTGGGGGACGGGAAGAGTCCTCATGCAGTGACTGTTTAACCCTGCAGTGGTTTCAATCTCTGAGACCCCACAGTGTTCCCATTCTGGGTGGGAACCCCTTTTGGTGTTTTAACTAAGCATTATGTTATACTATTTTCACGGTTTTTCAAAAATAGCAGACCTACAAGTTCATAGCGCGCCACTCGGTGGCGCGCTATGAGCTTGTAGATCTGCTATTTTTCAATAGCTAAATTATAACAATGCTTAAAACATCAAAAGGGGTTACCGCCCAAAATGGTTTAAGGTTATTGTAGCAGTCAATTTATATTGGGGGTCGGGAGGGGGCGGGGCGGGGGTCCCGAGACATTGCCAAAGCATTTCCTGGGGGTCCCCGGCCAAAAATGTTGAGAACCCCTGCTCTAACCCAGTATGTATGTATGTATGTATGTATATATATATATATATATATATATATATATATATATATATTCAAAAGTAGATCTACAAGCTCAGCGTTGACTAATAATAGGGCTAAAGTGGTTCACTGACAGTGAGAGTGTAAAAATTGACCCGTAAGGGTCCAGAGTTAAATGAACATTAAGGATCATTAACAGTTTTGCAGGTTTCATATTGATCTGAACACTAATAGAGGCCTTTCATGCTAATGTTTCCCCTCGCATGGCTGCAGCTATCGATTGTTTTCCTATAGTGATTCAAGATTCAGCATCCAGAAGGTTTTTTATCGTTGTCACCAACTTCACATCGTCTCTGTCGGGTGGACACCTCGTAATGTCCAAAACTGTTACTTTTCAGGATTCAAATTCAAAAGTAGCAGATCTACAAGTTCAAAACGCGTTTCGAGCTGGTGGATCTGCTACTTTTAATGCTTTTGTGTGACGCCATAGTATGGTCAAGCAGGGGGCATATACATTTACGAAACCGGGGGGTTGTAGAAGTGGTGATTTCGTCAACTAAAAATGTTCGTTGACTAACTCACTGACGAAAACTAAACTAAAACTGAATAAAGACTAAGCTATGATGACTAAAACTATATATTATATATCGTCAACATATACAAACTGAAACTAGACTAAAATGTTAGGGAGGGACTAGTGGAGAAGAAATCCAGTAGAACTATAGACAAATAGATTTTATTTATTTTTTAAGTGGTGCAACCACTTCATTAAGGAGCTTTGTGTGTCTGTGGGTGGCTGGCCGGGTCTGTCCGAGCACAAAAATAGCGTTTGGTTGGTGTCACTGTTGCGCAGCCTAACACACACACACACACACACACACACACACACACACACACACACACACACACACACACACACACACACACACACACACACACACACACGCCCGCACACACACACACACACACACTCACACAAACACACACTCACGCGCAAAACAAAATCGCATGATCGCACACACATTTATACACACATTCATACTTGCTTACAAATGAAATCACACATGCAAACACACACAGTAACTCTATTACTTATTTCTCAACCGTTTCGGACGCGGGGCGGCTCGCCGGAACCGGGCCGGCACCCTGGCCGCATTCCTGTGGTTCTGGAAGTTTTGTGGACCCCCCGGGGACTCCCACACGGAGTTGGACCACTTACTTCACAAGGGACAGGGTGTGAAGTAAGTGATTTTGCAATCCATTTTTTCATCCAGTGTCAATTATCTAATGTAATCCTGGGCGCAACACTTCCTCTGCCAAACTGGGGGGGGCAGCGGACTGACCTCACTGACCTTCCTTCGGGAAGACAAGTGATTTTATGTTTGGTGTCAGGTGTTGTAGATCTGCTATCTGCAACCAAGTGTACATAAGCCATCAAGGCCCGCCAACGTTTTAGTCGGAAAAATCAACTGTAGACTGCGGGTGCGTGCGTGCGTGCGTGCGGGCACTATCAGTCCACTTAGGATTGTCAGTAACTTGCTTTCAACAGATAAACTGCTGCATGCTCTCTCTCTCTCTCTCTCACACACACACACACACACACACACACACACACACACACACACACACACACACACACACACACACACACACACACACACACG
>NC_136812.1:45639131-45659131 GCF_951216825.1 Electrona antarctica | reverse complement strand
GAAGCAACTCTTTAACATTGTTTTCATACCATGGATGTGATAAGAAAATGTATCAAACATAAGGGAATTATTAAATATTACCCGGGTGTACCAGTTTGGGTGTTTAAGTCAGTTCAATGGGAAAATACATTGATTACACAAAAACGTTTGATTGATTGAGTTGCACAATGTTATACAACCCTAATCTGATTTAGAATACACTCTGTAATTGAAAGACAGCTGACACAATATTGGCCAATATGTCAAATATGTAAATAGTCCATATAATGTTATGATATGGCATGGCGTGTGTTACAATTGAACCACAATTGAACCACTTTGCAAGTCCTTTTTTGGCGTTGCAGAACTAACGTGCATAGTGTCTAAAAACGAACAAACTAATGAAGAACATAAGCATGCAGACATCCATGTGGATTTTAGCTCATCAACATCAAAGAAAAGATTTGTAGACCACAAAAGCCAGTTTACCGTCAATAATTCCCACTAGGATGAAGGAAAACACTTGGAACTTCCTGGGTGCGTATACGTTGCTGTACATATACTGATGCGATGACATAATAAAAAACACTCACAGCGCGGCGCGAAGGCACTAGACTGGCTCCCGGGCAAACGTCAAATCTGTCTTTTTGGGTCATGACCTGAAAACTTTGGTAACCACTGCTGTATCATTCACGTCACGTGTACGCCTGTGTGCGCGTGCATGTGCGCACACACACACGCACACACACCCCTGCTTTCCCAATTGCTACTGTTTCACCGACTAGCGATGTGGACACACACACACGCACACACACACTCGCGCACACACACACACACACACACACACACACACACACACACACACACACACACACACACACACACACACACACACACACACACACACACACACACACACACACACACACAGAGCTGTAACTGTTAGATCCATTAGCGGGTCATGCAACAGTCATTGTTCATTGCTTCCTATAAGCTTCTATTTTCAAGGGTCCGCAGCAGGAACAATAGTTCCTCCCTAACACAGTCAGGTGTCCAGGACCCTCCAACCTAAACAAACTGACCCCCCTCCCCCCGGGTCCCACGCACGCACGCACGCACACACGCACGCACGCACGCACACACACACACACACACACACGCACACACGCACACACGCACACACACACACACACACACGAGAAAGAGATTTGAGAGTGTGTGGGTTGTTTTGAATCTTGTGTAAGAGAAAGGCTCGCGCACGCACGTGTGTGTGTGTGTGTGTGTGTGTGACAGAGAGAGAAAAATTGTGCATTTGCAGATGCTTATGTGTCTCTGTGTGATTGCGTGTGCATGTGTGCATGTTTGTGTGCGTGCGCATGCGTGTGTGTGTACACGTGCGTGTGTGTGTGTGTGTGTGTGTGTGTGTGTGTGCGCGTCCTGCATCCGTATATAACTGTACATCCATCTTATCAGGTGCTGGCAGTGTCCTGCTACAGTAGACGTGTGTTTATGTTAGCCACACAGCAGCGTTAGCATCATCATCATCATCATCCCACTGTGTGGGTCCATTCTTTAACCCGCTCACACCGGGACAGCATCCCTGGCATTTTACACGTCTCAGCTTTGGCTATTTAAAAGTATAGCAGATCTACAAGCTTGTAGATCTGCTACTTTTCAAAATTCTTTAACATATCTATCTTTAACATATATCTTTAACATATCTATCTTATCTTTAACATATATCTTTAACATATCTATCTTATCTTCAACATATATGCACAAATCTTTGCATACATGCAGTGGATGAGAAGGAAGAGTGGCCATCTTTGGAATCCGAACGTTCCAGGTTCGATTCCCCGGCTGTCGAAGTGTCCTCGAGTGAGGGTCACACTGAACCCCTAAAACTGCTCTCGATGAGCAGGTCGGTGCCTTGCATGGTTTCCTCCGCCATCGGTGTGTGAAGGGGTGAATGTGAAGCACGTGGTAATGTAAAGCGTGGTAATGTAAAGCGGTAATGTAAAGCGTGGTAATGTAAAGCGGTAATGTAAAGCGTGGTAATGTAAAGCGTGGTAATGTAAAGCGTGGTAATGTAAAGCGGTAATGTAAAGCGGTAATGTAAAGCGGGGTAATGTAAAGCGTGGTAATGTAAAGCGGTAATGTAAAGCGTGGTAATGTAAAGCGGTAATGTAAAGCGTGGTAATGTAAAGCGGTAATGTAAAGTGTGGTAATGTAAAGCATGGTAATGTAAAGCGGTAATGTAAAGCGTGGTAATGTAAAGTGTGGTAATGTAAAGCGGTAATGTAAAGCGTGGTAATGTAAAGCGGTAATGTAAAGCGTGGTAATGTAAAGCGGTAATGTAAAGTGTGGTAATGTAAAGCATGGTAATGTAAAGCGGTAATGTAAAGCGTGGTAATGTAAAGCGGTAATGTAAAGTGTGGTAATGTAAAGCATGGTAATGTAAAGCGGTAATGTAAAGCGTGGTAATGTAAAGCGCTCTGAATAAAAAGTGCTATATAAATGCAGTCCATTTAAAGCATTCATCAGAAAAGCGTTGAGGCCTAAAGGGGCTAATGACAGCCTGCCTCCCTCGTCCTGTGCAGGTTCCCATAGTGTGTTGTTACTGTGTGTGAAGGAGGGTGAACGCCAAAAACAGCTGTGGCAGGAATGCTAGCGTGATATGTGGCATTGTTGTGCGGCGCTCATGATGTATGGCATTGTTGTATACGGAGGGGGGGGGGGGGCAGGCGCCTGGAGCCCAAACACACACCGCCGCGGCTCGCTCCTTCGCGGATGTTTGGCTAAGATGTCTGATTGGAAGGAGAAGTTATAAGTGAGAAACCCAGCGGAGGCCACTGCGCGAAAATCCCCCTTTAGAAAGAAAAAAACACAGAACAAAACAAAACAGAAAAACATTTCTTCATACCACTGAGGCCCTGTTTTGTAGTCCGTCGTACGAGAGGTGTCGCGTGATGAGAGCCAATTGAGTTGTGAGTTTGATCATCTGCTATTTTTTTGCGAGATTTTTAATTACAATACATATATATTTTATATTTTATATAATATATCTCTGCTGTTGGGAGGAAACCACCCTAACTCCAAAATGTTCAGTTTTCAGGAAATTAAAAATATAAATTTTTCAGGAAATTAAGAAAACCTTATATTTTGAAAACAAAGCAATACTGCCTCATCAAAGTTGGCGTTGTGACTTTCTATATTGTCAATGACTTCCATGAGAGGAGAGGTGGTGGAGTTAGTTGCATTAGCAGACAGTTTGAGGGTCCAATGGAGTTAAGAGGTTTTGTCCAAAGCACTTTTTTACTATACTTAACATTGGTAACACACAGACATAAAGGGTGTTCAATAGCACTGATTTATTTAAAAAAAAATCCAATACCTCAAGAATGGAGTTTGGAGGTTTCCCCCCGACAGCAACGAATATAAGTTAATTTTGAGTTTCACCTATAAAGAGACATGCCCATGTGGGATGGCCAGGTGGAACGTGATTGCTTGTGAGATTCTAAACAAAGGCACATTATACGTCATGCCGTGTGGAACGGTTTCTTTTTGCAGTTTTTCTAATTGCAGCAATGTTGAGGAGCCAACATCTTTTTTCGTTAATCTCATTATGAAACACAACAACAAAGGATCCTGAATCACTGGATTTGATAGGTGTCAGTTGTGTATACCCCTGTTAAACACAGTAGTGATATTAGTCTGTGAAAACAGAAGTGTACTTAAATAGTCATTATGTCCTGAGTCCATATAACTCAGAGCAGAGGCTCCCAGACGTTGTAGCTTGAGACCCAGAAGAGAAATGAGATGTTTGACCCCACATGGTAGTAGTGGGCCTTGGGTGAGTGTGCGGTCATGTATCACTCACGCACTCACGCACGCACGCACGCACATGCGTGCGTGCGTGCGTACTTTGCCGTTTAGTCCAGTGTGTGTGTGGGAGTGGTTGACATTTATTATACACTGCAGGTTTTGCTGTCTGTGGCATACGCACGCCATGCACACACGCGCGCGCACACACACACACAAGGTGACCCATAGGTCAGTCTGGGAAGTGAAGGAAAGTGACTTCTCTTCCTCTTTGTGTCTCTAACACACACACACACACACACACACACACACACACACACACACACACACACACACACACACACACACACACACACACACACACACACACACACACACACACACACACACACACACACACACACACACCCTTGAACTAATATAATTGTGAGGACCTTCCACTGCGTATATTTAGTCCCTAAAAACGAATCCTGTACACTGGCTGATTGACAAATTACATTCATATAGACCTAATTCATATAGGCTGATACCTTTATTTTTTTATTGAAAATTGATCTTTGTTCCGAATTGCATCGCTTAATCACGGTGTATTATTCACGTTTGTGGTTGGAAGAAGTGAAAGTGGTTTTGGAGGTGCGCTCTATTATGCTTATGATTGATGGTTTTTGTAGGAAATTCTGTAAGAAATAGACCCCAGCCACAAATTCATCAAGGAATTTGTGCCTAATTTGGTGGTGGTGATGTGGGGGGTGGATCACAGTTCTGCAACAACATGTGACATGTGTAGTATGTGTGGTGGCCCCTGGATACCACAGACCTGTAGGAAGTAGCCTTGCATAGCCACACAATATCACTTCAAAGATTCAAACGGCCTCTATTGATTACACCTACAACCAATCAGAGAAGCGCCGCCCGCTCTTGCAACGTACGTCACAGGCGATAAACCCGCCCCATATTCGCATACTGGGCTCTGGTTGGTTATAGCCTGTTTCCAGACTAATCTGGTTGGTTCCTCAACTACTGCGGTGCCGCAAAATCTCACAATTGAACGGGCCAGACTGAATCTGCCCGGGGCAATTTGCATTGCAAAGGCAGATTGGTCTGGCTTACGCGGGGCTATGTAGAAACAGTAGCTAAAAGTATTTGTTGAAGAAAACACAAATCGATGGAGAATCCAATCAGACAGAAATCGGAGGCCGAGTTATGCGTCTTAACTGTTCCAAAGAATCCAGGGGGAAAAATATTGTGATTGTTCGACCCACGGTTCAAGAGCTAAAAGCCCAAACATGAAGGGCCCTGTTTATAGCACCACTGTTTCTAGTTGAAAACGTTAGTGACAGAGGATCCTCCATGGCCTACTGGAAGCATGGTGTGGTGACAGAGGTTCCTCCATGGCCTACTGGAAGCATGGTGTGGTGACAGAGGTTCCTCCTTGGCCTACTGGAAGCATGGTGTGGTGACAGAGGTTCCTCCTTGGCCTACTAGAAGCATGGTGTGGTGACAGAGGTTCATCCTTGGCCTACTAGAAGCATGGTGTGGTGACAGAGGTTCTTCCTTGGCCTACTGGAAGCATGGTGTGGTGACAGAGGTTCTTCCTTGGCCTACTGGAAGCATGGTGTGGTGACAGAGGTTCATCCTTGGCCTACTGGAAGCATGGTGTGGTGACAGAGGTTCTTCCTTGGTCTACTGGAAGCATGGTGTGGTGACAGAGGTTCTTCCTTGGCCTACTGGAAGCATGGTGTGGTGACAGAGGTTCTTCCTTGGCCTACTGGAAGCATGGTGTGGTGACAGAGGTTCCTCCATGGCCTACTGGAAGCATGGTGTGGTGACAGAGGTTCCTCCATGGCCTGCCCTACTGGAAGCATGGTGTGGTGACAGAGGTTCATCCTTGGCCTACTGGAAGCATGGTGTGGTGACAGAGGTTCTTCCTTGGTCTACTGGAAGCATGGTGTGGTGACAGAGGTTCCTCCATGGCCTACTGGAAGCATGGTGTGGTGACAGAGGTTCCTCCTTGGCCTACTGGAAGCATGGTGTGGTGACAGAGGTTCCTCCTTGGCCTACTTGAAGCATGGTGTGGTGACAGAGGTTCATCCTTGGCCTACTAGAAGCATGGTGTGGTGACAGAGGTTCTTCCTTGGCCTACTGGAAGCATGGTGTGGTGACAGAGGTTCTTCCTTGGCCTACTGGAAGCATGGTGTGGTGACAGAGGTTCATCCTTGGCCTACTGGAAGCATGGTGTGGTGACAGAGGTTCTTCCTTGGCCTACTGGAAGAATGGTGTGGTGACAGAGGTTCTTCCTTGGCCTACTGGAAGCATGGTGTGGTGACAGAGGTTCCTCCATGGCCTACTGGAAGCATGGTGTGGTGACAGAGGTTCCTCCATGGCCTGCCCTACTGGAAGCATGGTGTGGTGACAGAGGTTCATCCTTGGCCTACTGGAAGCATGGTGTGGTGACAGAGGTTCTTCCTTGGTCTACTGGAAGCATGGTGTGGTGACAGAGGTTCTTCCTTGGCCTACTGGAAGCATGGTGTGGTGACAGAGGTTCTTCCTGGGGCTACTAGAAGCATGGTGTGGTGACAGAGGTTCTTCCTTGGCCTACTGGAAGCATGGTGTGGTGACAGAGGTTCCTCCTTGGTCTACTGGAAGCATGGTGTGGTGACAGAGGTTCTTCCTTGGTCTACTGGAAGCATGGTGTGGTGACAGAGGTTCCTCCTTGGCCTACTAGAAGCATGGTGTGGTGACAGAGGTTCCTCCTTGGTCTACTGGAAGCATGGTGTGGTGACAGAGGTTCTTCCTTGGCCTACTGGAAGCATGGTGTGGTGACAGAGGTTCTTCCTTGGCCTACTGGAAGCATGGTGTGGTGATAGAGGTTCTTCCTTGGTCTACTGGAAGCATGGTGTGGTGACAGAGGTTCTTCCTTGGCCTACTGGAAGCATGGTGTGGTGACAGAGGTTCTTCCTGGGGCTACTAGAAGCATGGTGTGGTGACAGAGGTTCTTCCTTGGCCTACTGGAAGCATGGTGTGGTGACAGAGGTTCCTCCATGGCCTACTGGAAGCATGGTGTGGTGACAGAGGTTCCTCCATGGCCTGCCCTACTGGAAGCATGGTGTGGTGACAGAGGTTCATCCTTGGCCTACTGGAAGCATGGTGTGGTGACAGAGTTTCTTCCTTGGTCTACTGGAAGCATGGTGTGGTGACAGAGGTTCTTCCTTGGCCTACTGGAAGCATGGTGTGGTGACAGAGGTTCTTCCTTGGCCTACTGGAAGAATGGTGTGGTGACAGAGGTTCTTCCTTGGCCTACTGGAAGCATGGTGTGGTGACAGAGGTTCTTCCTTGGCCTACTGGAAGCATGGTGTGGTGACAGAGGTTCTTCCTTGGTCTACTGGAAGCATGCATGGTGTGGTGACAGAGGTTCTTCCTTGGCCTACTGGAAGCATGGTGTGGTGACAGAGGTTCTTCCTGGGGCTACTAGAAGCATGGTGTGGTGACAGAGGTTCTTCCTGGGCCTACTGGAAGCATGGTGTGGTGACAGAGGTTCTTCCTGGGCCTACTGGAAGCATGGTGTGGTGACAGAGGTTCTTCCTTGGCCTACTGGAAGCATGGTGTGGTGACAGAGGTTCTTCCTGGGCCTACTGGAAGCATGGTGTGGTGACAGAGGTTCTTCCTGGGCCTACTGGAAGCATGGTGTGGTGACAGAGGTTCTTCCTTGGCCTACTGGAAGCATGGTGTGGTGACAGAGGTTCTTCCTTGGCCTACTGGAAGCATGGTGTGGTGACAGAGGTTCTTCCTTGGCCTACTGGAAGCATGGTGTGGTGACAGAGGTTCTTCCTGGGCCTACTGGAAGCATGGTGTGGTGACAGAGGTTCTTCCTGGGCCTACTGGAAGCATGCGTGCAAACAAAGCTTCATGTTGATCGGCAGTGGTCGAAAAATTACTCATAGTTTTACTTAAGTATATCAATACTGCAATGTAGAAAGTAAAAGTCGAGATGTTGTGTTTTTTAAACTGTATTTAACCATGAAAACACATTGAGGCTGAGGGCCTCATCATGAAAACACATTGAGGCTGAGGGCCTCATCATGAAAACACATTGAGGCTGAGGGCCTCATCTTACTGTATTTAACCATGAAAACACATTGAGGCTGAGGGCCTCATCATGAAAACACATTGAGGCTGAGGGCCTCATCATGAAAACACATTGAGGCTGAGGGCCTCATCATGAAAACACATTGAGGCTGAGGGCCTCATCATGAAAACACATTGAGGCTGAGGGCCTCATCATGAAAACACATTGAGGCTGAGGGCCTCATCATGAAAACACATTGAGGCTGAGGGCCTCATCATGAAAACACATTGAGGCTGAGGGCCTCATCATGAAAACACATTGAGGCTGAGGGCCTCATCATGAAAACACATTGAGGCTGAGGGCCTCATCATGAGAACACATTGAGGCTGAGGGCCTCATCATGAAAACACATTGAGGCTGAGGGCCTCATCATGAAAACACATTGAGGCTGAGGGCCTCATCATGAAAACACATTGAGGCTGAGGGCCTCAGCCTCATGCATGGGAATTACAAAACAGACAATAATACATCCACGATACACCTCAAAGTACATATAAAATACATGTACAACAATTAAGTAACAGAATAAGACAAAATGACTTGAGTAAAAGTACAAAGGTATTGGCATGAAAGTACTCATTGTACAGAATGTCCCATTTCACAAGTTAAAAATGTTTTTATCGCGTGAAAACGCCTTCCCCGGTGGACCTTAACCCTCAATCTAACCCTATACCCTAAAATAGGACATTGAAGACAGTGGACTGCTAACACTATCTTTCTCTTCAGGATATTCCTCTCCCTCATGCTCTCTCTCCCTCTCTCTCTCTCTCTCTCTCTCTTTCACACACACACACACACACACACAGTGGCTGGTACTTGTGGTCGCGGAGCGGTCAGTTGTGACAGACAGATCATGTCACCTTTGGCTGACCCCCGGCCACTGAACATAAACACACACACACACACACACACACACACACACACACACACACACACACACACACACACACACACACACACACACACACACACACACACACACACACACACACACACACACACACACACACACACACACACACACACACACACACACACGACTACGCCCCAGTGGACCGTTCCCACCTCCCTTGTTACAATAGCACTAGCATGCCATCTAGCAGCGTGCTAATGACACAGAACAACTAAGTGGGCGTCACGGAAACACCTTTACCTCCACAGCACATTAACACGACCTCTCCTGGTTCCCCCCACAAGGCCGACAGCGCAGTAGAATGACCACAGTGATGTGTTTCTCTATTTCTATTGTTAGAAAAGGTAGTGTGCAGTCACGGTTCCCAAATAGTGGTTCGGGACCCTATGGGTTGCGGACCAATACTAATACTGACATTTTGACAGCAATTTAGTACTCTTAATACTTAATACTCTTTTGAATAAAATGTCACTTAGTTTTAGTCATATTTTTGTAATCTAAAATGTTTTAGTTTTAGAGTTTAGGCGCCTAAATCTACAGTTGATTTAGGCTATTTTCAGAGTGCAACACCTGAGTGCAACCAAACATAAAAGTCATGTCCTACTGGATCTCTCTCCACTAGTCCCTCCCTAACATTTTAATCTAGTTTCTATTTGTTGACAAAATTGTCAATATATTTAGTCTTTGTCATCATATAGCTTAGGTTTAATATAGTTTTCATTTCGTTTTCGTCAGTGAAAAAAGGCAGGACTGACAGGGGTCCGTACGCTTTTCCGACCAGTCATTGGTCCGACATGCGGAAAACGACCCGATTAAGGTTGGCGAACATGTGCTACAGTTGGCGACTGGATTAAGGTTGGCGAACATGCATTAAGATTGGCGACCGGATTAAGGTTGGCAAACATGTGCTAAGGTTGGCGAACATGCATTAAGGTTGGTGACCGGATTAAGGTTGGCGAACATGCGTTAAGGTTGGCGAACATGCGTTAAGGTTGGCGAACATGTGCTAAGGTTGGCGAACATGCGCTAAGGTTGGCGAACATGTGCTAAAGTTGGCGTCCGGATTAAGGTTGGCGAACATGTGCTAAGGTTGGCGAACATTTGCTAAGGATGGCGACCGGATTAAGGTTGGCGAACATGCGCTAATGTTGGCGACCAGATTAAGGTTGGCGAACATGCGCTGCTCGTGCTTGCCGTTATGGTTAGGTTAGGGTTTGAGGTAGGTTGTCGTTGTCGGACCAATGACTCATGGTCGGAACTTAGTACTGCACCCAGACTGACAAACATCCGTCACGGCTTCGGTCGACGGAATCGACACAGCGAGCGGCGCGCAAATAAATTAAGCGACGAGACAAGTCATTTTGGCTCACTTGACTCTTAATTCTTCTAAATTCCTGCGCGCCCTGCCAGCCCCCTTAATGCACAGATAGCAGCAGATGAATGTGATAGCGCTGGCTTAGGGCCCCATTGTGCTGCGTCCAGGAGGAAGCGGGGTAATAAAGGTTAATTGCGGCGCGGCCAGATCTATAAAGAGAGACAGGTGAAGAGGTCGACGTACGGAGGGAGGGAGGGAGGGAGGGAGCTGCTTTATGGCTCTGAGCTGAGGGGGGGGGTAAAAGACCATTGTTTTCACTTGATAAAGACCCCCACTCACAAGAGATAGATCAGCTAGTGAGCTCTCTCTCTCACTCACACACACATAGACACACACATGTACTGTTTACTTACCTCTTTACAAGAGAGACTTGAAGACTTGAAGATTTGGATGAGAGTCTCTCAACCACATATTTTATTCTGATGGTGTGTGTGTGTGTGTGTGTGTGTGTGTGTGTGTGTGTGTGTGTGTGTGCGTGCATGTGTTTACCAACCTCTTTGCAAGAGGCCTCCTGGAGCTATAGCAGTAAGTGACTTGTGTTGACCATGCATTTTACACTCTGTCTCTCTCTCTCCATGTGTGTGCGTGCGTGTGCGTGCTCCTGTGTGTGTGTGTGTGTGCGTGTGTGTGTGTGTGTGTGTGTGTGTGTGTGTTTACCTACCACTTTGAGAGAGCACTGAAGGTATGACTGGGTGATGCTCAGGTCGCCCGTCATTCCGATGGTCTGTGTGCGTGTGTGCGCGCGCGTGTGTGTGTGTGTGTGTGTGTGTGTGTGTGTGTGTGTGTGTGCATGCTGAGCCCTAATGAAGAGTAAAGACAGTTCCTAACCATTAACGACAGTGCCATAGTGTTTGCAGATAAATGGTATTTATGATTGAAACGGTTCAGAGCACGGCATCACTTTATGTTCTTTTTGTCTCGTGTCATTGTCCAGCCGTCCAGAGGTCAGCAGCCAAGCTGCTTGAATGGACACAGCTATAGGATAACAGATAGGTCAAATCTGAATTACCGTCAAAATTAACACTAAATATTATTTGTTTTACTTTCTGGGGCGACAGAAAAATGACAGACCTAAATTGTTATGCTATGATTATGGGTTCACACTTGTTATTTTATATTTGTAAGTGTAGCAACAGTGAAAACAGCACTGCCCTTATTTTACGTTCCACAGACCAGAAGACAGAGCGCTCTGGGTACGTTAGACAGATATCTTGTGTTGTGTTGTGTTGATAGACAGTTGCATCCTCAGACTCATATAATTAAAACGAGCACTTGACCGGTCGGGCAACCTGAAAGCAAACTCCACCTGCCCGGAAGTTGTATTTACCTGCCAGGGGACAGGAGGTACTGGGGACAGGGACAGGAGGACAGGGGGACAGAGGTACAGGGGACAGGAGGGCGGCCCTTAGCGCCAACACCTGGACAGGTACTGTATAAACAGGTATAATATTATTTGCACATTAGCTGCGGAAAGCAAGCGGCTTAAATACAGCTCACAGCATGACTGTAAAGAAACAAGTTGAGTTATTTCTTTGCGGCTCTCAAATCTGAAGAGTTTCACTATATATGCATAAAGTCACATCTGCTGTGGCTTTATAAAGCTTTATAAAGCTTTATTAAACTATTTAAGAATGACGTGTGTGCGTGCGTGCGTGCGTGCGTGCGTGCGTGCGTGCGTGCGTGCGTGCGTGCGTGCGTGCGTCAAAATACCAGAGGGCAAGTATGAACATATTGCCCTCTTCCACGTGTATTTTTTTCTACATTTATATTTAAATGTTATATTATTCATTTATTCATATTTGGCTCATGGGAGGATAAGAGCTGCCGTCTGGGAAACACTTATAGAGACTCCTCCTACCAGCTCGGAGTGCCCTCGAGCAAGACATGGAACCCCCAACCAACCACCCAATGATCCAACCAACCAACCCATTGCTCTGGATGAGCAGGTCAGTGTCTGCATGGTTTCCTACTGCCTCCGGTGGCATACATACTGTACATACGTTGTGTGTACAAAAGACTAAACAGGTGCAATTTACCATACTATCTTCTATTATCATGTGCATTTGAGAGACATTGTACAGCCGTGTCCACCTAATTCCAAAAACGTGAAAAATGAAATGAAAAATACATATTTGTCAAAACCTTACATTTTGAAAACAAAGCAATACTGCCTCATCACAGTTGATGTTGTGACTTTATATATTGTCACTTACTTGCATGAGAGAGGGAGAGGTGGTGGAGTTAGTTGCTTTAGTTTAGCAGACAGTTTGAGGGTCCAATGGATTTAAGCACACACACACACACACACACACACACACACACACACACACACACACACACACACACACACACACACACACACACACACACACACACACACACACACACACACACACACACACACACACACACACACACACACAAATGTACACGCAAGGGCATTCACATGCATACACATAACATACATGTGAGCACATTTACACACAGACACACGCACGCATGCACACACACAATCCGTGGAAGCGTGCATGAAAAAACATACACATAGCCCTATATCTTGCGCCACCCCTTACCCCATATCCCAAAACCTATTAGTCATTATTTACTATTTTAAAACATTTTAAAATAGTACAAATAGCCGATACAAGCTAACAACGTGTCGATGTAGATCGGCAAGTTGAACTATTTTTAAATGTTTTAAAATAGTAAAAAAATGGCAAATAAGTTTAGGGATAAGGGGTAAGGGGTGGCGCAAGATGGAGCCCTATACTGTACATACACACGCATGGACACACGCTTGCACACACACGCACGCACACACGCATGCGCACACACACACACACACACACACACACACACACACACACACACACACACACACACACACACACACACACACACACACACACACACACACACACACACACACACACACACACACACACACACACACAAGCATGCATACACGCACACACACGCACGCACACACATGCACGAGTAGAGCCTCCAACAGAGTCTCAGAGCCACCATCATTATGTTAAAAAACCATAGAGCTCCCCAGACAAGCAGATATCACTTTACCAAAGTAAACATTACACAAGTCATTCTTAAACACAGACGCGCGCACACACACACACACACACACACACACACACACACACACACACACACACACACACACACACACACACACACACACACACACACACACACACACACACACACACACACACACACACACACACACACACACACACACACACACACACACACACACACACACACACACACCTCTGTGTGATTAAGGTGGAATGGCGCTCTGTTTGTCTTGGAGTGCATGCTGTACCTCAGAGCAGAGAACATTGTGTGAATGGAGAATCACTCCGGTTGATTTCTCTCCCCCTTGTCTGCAGCCTTCCAGCCTGCCTGGCAGCCCCAACATGGCCTCCGCTCCACTCCACAGAGTAGAGCACTGGCCAGCCCCAACATGGCCTCCGCTCCACAGAGTAGAGCACTGGCCAGCCCCAACATGGCCTCCGCTCCACAGAGTAGAGCGCTGCCCCAACATGGCCTCCACTCCACAGAGTAGAGCACTGGCCAGCCCCAACATGGCCTCCGCTCCACTCCACAGAGTAGAGCACTGGCCAGCCCCAACATGGCCTCCGCTCCACTCCACAGAGTAGAGCGTTGCCCCAACATGGCCTCCACTCCACAGAATAGAGCACTGCCCCAACATGGCCTCCGCTCCACTCCACAGAGTAGAGCGCTGGCCCAACATGGCCTCCGCTCCACTCCACAGAGTAGAGCGCTGGCCAGCCCCAACATGGCCTCCGCTCCACTCCACAGAGTAGAGCGCTGGCCCAACATGGCCTCCGCTCCACTCCACAGAGTAGAGCGCTGGCCAGCCCCAACATGGCCTCCGCTCCGCTCCACAGAGTAGAGCACTGGCCAGCCCCAACATGGCCTCCGCTCCACTCCACAGAGTAGAGCACTGACCCAACATGGCCTCCACTCCACTCCACAGAGTAGAGCACTGCCCCAACATGGCCTCCACTCCACTCCACAAAGTAGAGCACTGGCCCAACATGGCCTCCACTCCACTCCACAAAGTAGAGCACTGGCCCAACATGGCCTCCGCTCCACTCCACAGAGTAGAGCCCTAGCCAGCCCCAACATGGCCTCCGCTCCACTCCACAGAGTAGAGCACTGGCCCAACATGGCCTCCACTCCACTCCACAGAGTAGAGCACTGCCCCAACATGGCCTCCACTCCACTCCACAAAGTAGAGCACTGGCCCAACATGGCCTCCACTCCACTCCACAAAGTAGAGCACTGGCCCAACATGGCCTCCGCTCCACTCCACAGAGTAGAGCCCTAGCCAGCCCCAACATGGCCTCCGCTCCACTCCACAGAGTAGAGCACTGGCAAGCCCCAACATGGCCTCCGCTCCACTCCACAGAGTAGAGCCCTAGCCAGCCCCAACATGGCCTCCACTCCACTCCACAAAGTAGAGCACTGGCCCAACATGGCCTCCGCTCCGCTCCACAGAGTAGAGCACTGGCCCAACATGGCCTCCGCTCCACTCCACAAAGTAGAGCATTGGCCCAACATGGCCTCCGCTCCGCTCCACAGAGTAGAGCACTGGCCCAACATGGCCTCCACTCCACTCCACAGAGTAGAGCACTGGCCCAACATGGCCTCCGCTCCACTCCACAAAGTAGAGCACTGGCCCAACATGGCCTCCGCTCCGCTCCACAGAGTAGAGCACTGGCCCAACATGGCCTCCGCTCCGCTCCACAGAGTAGAGCACTGGCCAGCCCCAACATGGCCTCCACTCCACAGAGTAGAGCACTGGCCAGCCTCAACATGGCCTCCGCTCCACTCCACAGAGTAGAGCGTTGCCCCAACATGGCCTCCACTCCACAGAGTAGAGCACTGCCCCAACATGGCCTCCGCTCCATTCCACAGAGTAGAGCGCTGGCCCAACATGGCCTCCGCTCCACTCCACAGAGTAGAGCGCTGGCCAGCCCCAACATGGCCTCCGCTCCACTCCACAGAGTAGAGCGCTGGCCCAACATGGCCTCCGCTCCACTCCACAGAGTAGAGCGCTGGCCAGCCCCAACATGGCCTCCGCTCCGCTCCACAGAGTAGAGCACTGGCCAGCCCCAACATGGCCTCCGCTCCACTCCACAGAGTAGAGCACTGGCCCAACATGGCCTCCACTCCACTCCACAGAGTAGAGCACTGCCCCAACATGGCCTCCACTCCACTCCACAAAGTAGAGCACTGGCCCAACATGGCCTCCACTCCACTCCACAAAGTAGAGCACTGGCCCAACATGGCCTCCGCTCCACTCCACAGAGTAGAGCCCTAGCCAGCCCCAACATGGCCTCCGCTCCACTCCACAGAGTAGAGCACTGGCCCAACATGGCCTCCACTCCACAGAGTAGAGCACTGCCCCAACATGGCCTCCACTCCACTCCACAAAGTAGAGCACTGGCCCAACATGGCCTCCACTCCACTCCACAAAGTAGAGCACTGGCCCAACATGGCCTCCGCTCCACTCCACAGAGTAGAGCCCTAGCCAGCCCCAACATGGCCTCCGCTCCACTCCACAGAGTAGAGCACTGGCCAGCCCCAACATGGCCTCCGCTCCACTCCACAGAGTAGAGCCCTAGCCAGCCCCAACATGGCCTCCACTCCACTCCACAAAGTAGAGCACTGGCCCAACATGGCCTCCGCTCCGCTCCACAGAGTAGAGCACTGGCCCAACATGGCCTCCGCTCCGCTCCACAAAGTAGAGCACTGGCCCAACATGGCCTCCGCTCCGCTCCACAGAGTAGAGCACTGGCCCAACATGGCCTCCACTCCACTCCACAGAGTAGAGCACTGGCCCAACATGGCCTCCGCTCCACTCCACAAAGTAGAGCACTGGCCCAAAATGGCCTCCGCTCCACTCCACAGAGTAGAGCACTGGCCCAACATGGCCTCCGCTCCGCTCCACAGAGTAGAGCACTGGCCAGCCCCAACATGGCCTCCGCTCCACTCCACAGAGTAGAGCACTGGCCCAACATGGCCTCCACTCCACTCCACAGAGTAGAGCACTGCCCCAACATGGCCTCCACTCCACTCCACAAAGTAGAGCACTGGCCCAACATGGCCTCCACTCCACTCCACAAAGTAGAGCACTGGCCCAACATGGCCTCCGCTCCACTCCACAGAGTAGAGCCCTAGCCAGCCCCAACATGGCCTCCGCTCCACTCCACAGAGTAGAGCACTGGCCCAACATGGCCTCCACTCCACTCCACTCCACAGAGTAGAGCACTGCCCCAACATGGCCTCCACTCCACTCCACAAAGTAGAGCACTGGCCCAACATGGCCTCCACTCCACTCCACAAAGTAGAGCACTGGCCCAACATGGCCTCCGCTCCACTCCACAGAGTAGAGCCCTAGCCAGCCCCAACATGGCCTCCGCTCCACTCCACAGAGTAGAGCACTGGCCAGCCCCAACATGGCCTCCGCTCCACTCCACAGAGTAGAGCCCTAGCCAGCCCCAACATGGCCTCCACTCCACTCCACAAAGTAGAGCACTGGCCCAACATGGCCTCCGCTCCGCTCCACAGAGTAGAGCACTGGCCCAACATGGCCTCCGCTCCACTCCACAAAGTAGAGCACTGGCCCAACATGGCCTCCGCTCCGCTCCACAGAGTAGAGCACTGGCCCAACATGGCCTCCGCTCCACTCCACAAAGTAGAGCACTGGCCCAACATGGCCTCCGCTCCGCTCCACAGAGTAGAGCACTGGCCCAACATGGCCTCCGCTCCACTCCACAGAGTAGAGCCCTAGCCAGCCCCAACATGGCCTCCACTCCACTCCACAAAGTAGAGCACTGGCCCAACATGGCCTCCGCTCCGCTCCACAGAGTAGAGCACTGGCCCAACATGGCCTCCGCTCCACTCCACAAAGTAGAGCACTGGCCCAACATGGCCTCCGCTCCGCTCCACAGAGTAGAGCACTGGCCCAACATGGCCTCCGCTCCGCTCCACAGAGTAGAGCACTGGCCCAACATGGCCTCCGCTCCGCTCCACAGAGTAGAGCACTGGCCCAACATGGCCTCCGCTCCGCTCCACAGAGTAGAGCACTGGCCCAACATGGCCTCCGCTCCACTCCACAAAGTAGAGCATTGGCCCAACATGGCCTCCGCTCCGCTCCACAGAGTAGAGCACTGGCCCAACATGGCCTCCACTCCACTCCACAGAGTAGAGCACTGGCCCAACATGGCCTCCGCTCCACTCCACAAAGTAGAGCACTGGCCCAACATGGCCTCCGCTCCGCTCCACAGAGTAGAGCACTGGCCCAACATGGCCTCCGCTCCGCTCCACAGAGTAGAGCACTGGCCAGCCCCAACATGGCCTCCACTCCACAGAGTAGAGCACTGGCCAGCCCCAACATGGCCTCCGCTCCACTCCACAGAGTAGAGCGTTGCCCCAACATGGCCTCCACTCCACAGAGTAGAGCACTGCCCCAACATGGCCTCCGCTCCATTCCACAGAGTAGAGCGCTGGCCCAACATGGCCTCCGCTCCACTCCACAGAGTAGAGCGCTGGCCAGCCCCAACATGGCCTCCGCTCCACTCCACAGAGTAGAGCGCTGGCCCAACATGGCCTCCGCTCCACTCCACAGAGTAGAGCGCTGGCCAGCCCCAACATGGCCTCCGCTCCGCTCCACAGAGTAGAGCACTGGCCAGCCCCAACATGGCCTCCGCTCCACTCCACAGAGTAGAGCACTGGCCCAACATGGCCTCCACTCCACTCCACAGAGTAGAGCACTGCCCCAACATGGCCTCCACTCCACTCCACAAAGTAGAGCACTGGCCCAACATGGCCTCCACTCCACTCCACAAAGTAGAGCACTGGCCCAACATGGCCTCCGCTCCACTCCACAGAGTAGAGCCCTAGCCAGCCCCAACATGGCCTCCGCTCCACTCCACAGAGTAGAGCACTGGCCCAACATGGCCTCCACTCCACAGAGTAGAGCACTGCCCCAACATGGCCTCCACTCCACTCCACAAAGTAGAGCACTGGCCCAACATGGCCTCCACTCCACTCCACAAAGTAGAGCACTGGCCCAACATGGCCTCCGCTCCACTCCACAGAGTAGAGCCCTAGCCAGCCCCAACATGGCCTCCGCTCCACTCCACAGAGTAGAGCACTGGCCAGCCCCAACATGGCCTCCGCTCCACTCCACAGAGTAGAGCCCTAGCCAGCCCCAACATGGCCTCCACTCCACTCCACAAAGTAGAGCACTGGCCCAACATGGCCTCCGCTCCGCTCCACAGAGTAGAGCACTGGCCCAACATGGCCTCCGCTCCACTCCACAGAGTAGAGCACTGGCCCAACATGGCCTCCGCTCCGCTCCACAGAGTAGAGCACTGGCCCAACATGGCCTCCGCTCCACTCCACAAAGTAGAGCACTGGCCCAACATGGCCTCCGCTCCGCTCCACAGAGTAGAGCACTGGCCCAACATGGCCTCCACTCCACTCCACAGAGTAGAGCACTGGCCCAACATGGCCTCCGCTCCACTCCACAAAGTAGAGCACTGGCCCAAAATGGCCTCCGCTCCACTCCACAGAGTAGAGCACTGGCCCAACATGGCCTCCGCTCCGCTCCACAGAGTAGAGCACTGGCCAGCCCCAACATGGCCTCCGCTCCACTCCACAGAGTAGAGCACTGGCCCAACATGGCCTCCACTCCACTCCACAGAGTAGAGCACTGCCCCAACATGGCCTCCACTCCACTCCACAAAGTAGAGCACTGGCCCAACATGGCCTCCACTCCACTCCACAAAGTAGAGCACTGGCCCAACATGGCCTCCGCTCCACTCCACAGAGTAGAGCACTGGCCAGCCCCAACATGGCCTCCGCTCCACTCCACAGAGTAGAGCCCTAGCCAGCCCCAACATGGCCTCCACTCCACTCCACAAAGTAGAGCACTGGCCCAACATGGCCTCCGCTCCGCTCCACAGAGTAGAGCACTGGCCCAACATGGCCTCCGCTCCACTCCACAAAGTAGAGCACTGGCCCAACATGGCCTCCGCTCCGCTCCACAGAGTAGAGCACTGGCCCAACATGGCCTCCGCTCCACTCCACAAAGTAGAGCACTGGCCCAACATGGCCTCCGCTCCGCTCCACAGAGTAGAGCACTGGCCCAACATGGCCTCCGCTCCGCTCCACAGAGTAGAGCACTGGCCCAACATGGCCTCCGCACTGGCCAGCCGGGGCGCCATGATGGAGGGGAAAGGAACTGGTTGGAATAACATGGAATAACTTCCACACTCTACAGTACGTCTATCCGGGGAAACTCCCCCCTGTCATATCAGAGAAGCGGCTTGGACGCTCATGCATTGAAGGAAGCATGAGGTCAGTCCGTTGCTCTCCTCAGGTTGGTGGAGGGAGTGTAGAGCCCAGGATTACGCACACACGCACGCACACGCACACGCACGCGCACACGCACACGCACACACACACACACACACACACACACACACACACACACACGTTATTCCAAAGGCGATAACCACTACTTTCCATTCAAAAGAATTGGAGTAGCCTATCTACTATATCTACTATATCTATAAAAAAGAAAAGAAAAGGAAAGAAAAAAAAATGTCGTACTTGTTTAGGAATTCTACACGAGGCCTTGGTTAGAAACAAAAACTAAAAGGCTCACCTATCAGACGGAACAGGCACTCTATAATTCTGACGCCGCATGATAAACTTATGGT
>NC_136812.1:45620960-45638931 GCF_951216825.1 Electrona antarctica | reverse complement strand
TAATGATTTTCTAAATTAAATGTGTAGCGATTGGAAACCCACGCAGCATCTCTGTCTTTTCTCCGCGGCTTGGCTCCGCTCTCTGGCAGCCACGCAGCAGCTGTTCTGGACGCGCTCCCGTTAGAGAAACGAGGAACACCAAGAAACATGCCTCTCCGATTAGAGCGCTCGCTAACCAAATCATCATCCATTCCGATGAAACAAGCCTCCGTGCTGAAAGCAGGGCCCAGTGCAGTCATTGATGAGCTGGCATATATAGTGTGTGTACGGTGCTTTGGAAGCAGAGGAGAGGAGAGGAGAGGAGAGGAGAGGTGGAGGAGAGGAGAGGAGAGGAGAGGAGAGGAGAGGAGAGGAGAGGAGAGGAGAGGTGGAGGAGAGGAGAGGAGAGGAGAGGAGAGGAGAGGAGAGGAGAGGAGAGGAGAGGAGAGGAGAGGAGAGGAGAGGAGAGGAGGTTCTTGACAGTCTGAAGAACCCGTCTGAACCGGAGCCAGTTGGTGAGGATGTGGAATTAAAGTGGTCGGGAATGATTTTCATGTTCAGTCCGTCCGTCAGCCAGGCGGCGACTCAGTGATTCTGTCAGTTATGGAAAATGTATCGGTGCTGTTGGGCCGGAAACCTCTCACTGTATCTCCATTATTCTAGCCTTTTGTGTTTTTTGGTAAATTATATCTCATTGACTGCCAGAGTCAAAACATCGACTATAGCTAAAGATGTCAAACCACTGAGAGTAACCTCCCTCAACAAAAAGGCAGCTTCTCTTCTCTTCTCTTCTCTTCTCTTCTCTTCTCTTCTCTTCTCTTCTCTTCTCTTCTCTATTTGAACGAAGACATCAAACATGAGGTGGACGCAGGCAAATACATGCTGGGCCAAAAGGCTTTTGACACTGTAAATCACTCCATACTGATTGATAAGCTACTGAGAGTATACATCAGTGAGCTGGACGCAATCCTATATCTGGAGGGAAGAGAACAGGTGTTCCGCAAGGAAGCATACTAGGGCCGTTACTGTTCCTATATGTAAACGACATGACATCAGCCTGTGACTGCAATTTGTTCTTGCTTGCGGATGAAAAGGCCCTCAGCTCTGAACTCGGCACAATCTGCACCCGGCTCGCTGATAACAAACTATCATTACACCTGGGGAAAAAATGAATTCCCGTTGGGTCAAATAAGAACCCAATCAAGGCTGACGGAGTCACAGTAAAAGTGGGTGACAATATTATCACCAGAACATGTGAAATTACCTACCTGGGTTCCATATTCAAGGAAAATCTTTCCAGTGTAAAATGCAACATATATAATGCAATATATTTTTTATCTCCTAACTGGTCAGTCCGTCAGTAAGAATACTAACAGGAGCCCTTATAGACGCCTTATCAGACGACGTCACACTGATAAGAAACAGCATGCGCGCGCACAAAGGCAGCAGAAGAACACCACCTCTCATAAGATGCAATGGAAAAGTTCTAACATGCACTCACGTGTAGAAAATGCCCCATCAAACTTTCAGATGCTGTTTTTCTCCCAGTGTGGAGGAAGAATGATTAGTATTTTTATTGTGATCTCTCGCCCTTGAAATATATAATCCTTGGTTTCTGTTGTGTTTGAACAATAATAGCAATTCAAAACAGTTGTCCTCAAAACCACACCTCCAGTCGCTGTCATAAGAACGGGAGGTGCGCTCATGAACAACACGGCAGCAGAGCCTATTTGTGCACGGCTGCACGCGCACCTGCAGTCCATCAAGTATAATTTATGCTTCGTCCCGCAATGGTGTCGCGCACACAGACCTCTACGCTCACAAGTTCACAACAGTCGCATCTGCGATGCGATGTGAGCTTGTATATCAGCTGTTCTCTGTGCGCAATACTGTTGGGCTTTGAAGTATAAATGTCTCCTAGGGTGCACCTCACTAGCCAACACACAAGAGGAGGTTGAATGGACTGAAACCAGCGCTCCCCAAAACAACAGGTTTGGAGATCTGTTGGGAATTGATTACATGAAACAGTCACCCGGCCCAGTCCCAATGTTTGTAAACAAATAATTGGTCTATATCTCATGGTGCCACAGCACCACAATGGCCCTAAAAACAAGCTAATAAAGAATAAAGACAGAATAAAGAGCACTTACGGGTGACTGCAATTCAAAAGTAAAAGGTCGAAGTACCCTCCTTACTGTACACTTTTTTTTCTAACCGTTTATATGATGTTAGTACTGTATTTTATTAAATATAAAAAAATATAAATCCTCTTAGCGGACCTTGTATTGAATACTTTCCTGTGTTTTTTCCCCCCCTGCAAACTGTTAATATAAAAATGTCAATCAATCACCTGCCCTTAATCACCTGCCCTTACCAGCCATTCCGGGCAATTTCACTAACCATTCTAAACATATTGTAAATCATAGAATATTATTCTTCACACCGATCGCTTTGAAAGACGCAGTAGAGTCTTGTAGAGTCGGGGTGAAAAAAACTGTGCCGCCGCGACAATCCATTCTATAGTCATCATGGGCAGTTGAATGTGGCCTGTTTTCATCCAAAAACAGCAGAAAGCAGAGACAAACTGATGTATACATCTTTTAGCATTACTGAAAAACGTTGTGATCACGTGGATTTCTGGGTGTGCTCTTCTTCGTTGGTCCTGGGATCATTCACAGGCTGTGATAGAGCACCCTCTATCGCAAAGCACTGAAAACACATCACGAGGAGAATCTCCTCATTGGCGGTGTGAGCCTTGGACTGAGACAGACAGACAGACAGACAGACAGTCAGTCAGTCAGTCAGTCAGTCAGTCAGTCAGGCAGGCAGGCAGGCAGGCAGGCAGGCAGGCAGGCAGGCAGGCAGGCAGGCACAGGCAGGCAGGCAGGCAGGCAGGCAGGCAGACAGACAGACAGACAGACAGACAGACAGACAGACAGACAGACAGACAGACAGACATGGGGAGGGCATTTGTATATTTTCAGAGCCGCACTGCCAGCTGCGTATGCGTGTGTGGTGGAATTTCAGTGCACGTGTGTGTGAGACACACGCAAGACACAGAGAGAGAGACTGCATGGATGGCAACACTTAGTCCACTTGCCTCGCCACTCGCGCGCACGCACGAGTGTGTGTGTGTGTGTGTGTGTGTGTGTGTGTGTGTGTGTGTGTGTGTGTGTGTGTGTGTGTGTGTGTGTGTGTGTGTGTGTGTGTGTGTGTGTGTGTGTGTGTGTGTTCATGCAGGGGACCACCCGTAGGCCTCTACCACCCCCACCCCCCTCTCTCTCCTCTCCCAGTGAGTGAGACGTGGGCCTGGATTCATTAGGGTTCCAGTGTGGGTTTGTGGCACACGGGACACCTGTGAGTGCCGGAGTGTCTTCGTCACTGCGGAACCACCGGGCAGGCGGGCAGGCGGGCAGGTGGCTGGGTGGGCAATGAGTTCTTTTACTTTTTGCACTTAAGTATAAAGAAATGGAGTAGTTTTCCACCACAGCCCAGAACAGAGGGAGCATATCCTCTCACACATGTGTTTCATATCGTCAATTATCCTGCGATAAAAAAACAACACGAGAAAAATTTGAAATGAGAGTGTAGGAACGTATATAGCGTCAGAAATCCTCAGATATGCGTGGCGTTTGTGTCTATAAACCAACCCATTCTCACCTCACACGGGGACCATTTCAAAACGGACAGGCATGCAAGGGCGCACAGAATGCAGAACATTATAACAAACGATACGCACATACTGCAGCATTGTGTGTGCGTGTGTGCATGTGTGTAGTGTGTGTGCACGCGTGCGTGTGTGTGTGCGTGCGTGCGTGTGTGTGTGCGTCTGTGCGTGCGCGCGTGTGTGTGTGTGTGTGTGTGGCAGAGGTGAAGGGTGGATGGCCCCTGTTGAGGAAATATATTGGAGCCGCCCTTTACTGCATGGGACCCCATGCAGCAGATATTAAACTGTGCTTCAATCTATCTGCTCTCTCGCCCTCTCCCCCCCCCCCCCCCCCCCTCTCCTCTCTCTCTCTCTCTCTCTGTGCGGCGGGGGTCTCGCTGCCCTCGCCGGGAGAGAGAGAGACTCGAGGCGTTTTACCTCCTCGCACCGACACCCATAAATCTGTCACCCGGAGAGATCCGTCTCTCGCCCTCCGGACCGGAGAGGACAAATTGTGGCTTCGGGTTAGAGAGAGAGAGAGAGAGAGAGAGAGAGAGAGAGAGAGGGAGAGGGAGGGAGGGAGGGAGGGAGGGAGAGACAGACAGACAGACAGACAGACAGACAGACAGACAGAGAGACAGACAGACAGACATAGAGAGAGAGAGAGAGAGAGAGAGAGAGAGAGAGAGAGAGAGAGAAGTGGCCTGTCAGCCGGCTCCATTCATCATCCAGACTGCATGGAGGGCCATGGTTGTTTTCCGCTGACCGGCCAAAACATGTCCTGGTAAGCAAGTTTTAAGGAGCTACGAGACCAGGTTATTGTCTTTTATTTTATTCTATTCCGTTTCTTATTCTCCTTTCTTTCTTTCTTTCTTTAGGCCTATAGTCCTATACTGTATTATCGTTGCTGTCGGGGCAGAAGCCTCTTATCTCCATGCTTTAACTTGTTGTGTGTTTTGGTAAATGTACCGTCCTACTTCATACTACAACTATACTACAACTACATAAATGTAACGTCCTACTTCATACTACAACTACATTACTTCATACTACAACTACAGCGTCACACAAAAGTAGCATATCTACAAGCTTGAAACATGGCGCGAAGCGACGCGCTTGCTACGTTTGCAATGTTGGATATGTGGTTATACTCTGTGAGGTTTCCACCCCATGCAGACACCATATTACTCTTTCTTTCCATTTAGGCTTTTCTTTCTTTCCCTCTTTCCTTCCTCGTTTCCTTCCTCCCCTGCCTCCCTAAAAAGGGGATTTAAGTCATTCCTGGCTCTTTCATGTATGTTGTGTTTTTTCCCCTCTTCCTCCTCCTCCTCCTCACACCCCCAGAATAGGAAGCATCTTCTCACATGCTGCTGGTATTTAAGAGCAAACCGAGGGCTGGAAATTAGATGAAGTCACCCTCGCTGCTGACAGAAGATGGGCCCGAGAGAGAGAGAGAGAGAGAGAGAGAGAGAGAGAGAGAGAGAGAGAGAGAGAGAGAGAGAGAGAGAGAGAGAGAGAGAGAGAGAGAGAGAGAGAGATGAAAGGAGGTAGCGAACAAGTTAGAGAGGGAGAAAGCCGGGGAGAGAGAGAGACAGTTAACAGACAGCGTTGCCAAGTCTGCTGATTATAAGTGACTTTGGGCTTGTTTGTTCCAGTTAATATGTTGGTCGTTTAGGCTCGTCTCCAAAGTGTAGTCGCTTGCTTGTTTAACCCTTCGCAATGTCGTTTAAAACCACTGTTCCCAACATGTTTCATGTCAAAGACAGCCAAATTAATTTGTCTGCCGACCATCGTACAATATTTTGTACCAGAGACCCCCCCCCCCCCCCCCCCACACACACACACACACACCTTGGTAAAATTATATATATATATATCATCATCATTAATGGACCACTTCACCACTTTTCAACCTATCTTCATATACTAGGTCCTCACTAATAATCATGATAAAATAGCACCATTTTTTCCTACTTAGTCTGTGTCCCACATGAGGGCTGTGGGCAGTTCGGAACCCGTCCACCAGTGACATCATCGATTGGGAATCCAAGTTTATAGAAACTGCAAGCTTTCTATTACTGAAAAGTTGCAATGTGAAAAACTGAAAATGGAAACCATCGTTCTCACGATAGAAAAAACATAAAAAAAATGTAATAAATTATATATATATATATATATATATATATATATATATATATATATATATCTTGTTAAAAAAATGCACCTAACGATGATGTCACTGGTGGATGTGTTTCTGAACTGCCCACAGCCCTCCTATGAGACACAGACCGGGTAAAAAAATTGTGGTATTTTATCATGAACATTAGTGAGGACCAATTACATGAAGATAGGTTGCAAATTGGTGAAGTGGTCCTTTAAACGAAAAAACTCCAAATATTAAAAAATTTTTTACAAGATTTGTTTTAAAATTGCCTACATATCTTATAGGGATGTAAAGCAGATGTTGATGCTATATTAACTGTGGCCTGTAGTCACTTCTTTTGGGCTTGTTTTCGTAGACACGTCCACTTGATTCTCTCGCAAAATCTGGCAACACCGTTAAGAGACATGTGAAGAGCATATGAGAGAGAGAGAGAGAGAGAGAGGCAGTGAAAGTGGGAGAATCGTGTGTGGTATTTATAGAATGTGGTGCAGACGGACTATTTTGTTATGATTATTTTTCTTAAAGAGACAGCAGCTAGCGCTGCACCGAGTTAGCGTGTAGCTATTAAAAGTTGGCATGGCAGCGCGACCACATGAATGGAGACCTCCGGCACGGTGCGGTCGCAGAGAGCTGCCTCTGTGGCAGCCAGCGAGCTGACAGCTACAGCCCCTGGAGAAAATGGTGGACCAGTTAGGATTTGGCAACGAGCGTCTCTCTCTCCCTCTCTCTCTCTTTCTCGCTCGGCGTATGCGTGTGCGTGCCAGCATAATGTGTGTATGTGTGTGCGTGGGTGTGCATGGGTGTGTGTGTTCATATTACTACACCTGTGAGGACCAAATGGACCCTACAAGTAGTAGTAGAATATAAGAAACAGACGTTGTTTTACGGGAGCATTTTCCCGGTGCTCAGAAGAACAACGTGTACCAGCTCAGTGGCCTTGTGGTTAGAGTGTCCGCCCTGGGGTCTGGGATGCCGGGGTTCGATCCCCGGCCGGGTCATACCAGAGACTCAGAGAAAAATGGCACCCAGTGCCTCCCTGCTTGGCACTCATATCATCAAGGGTTGGATTTGGGGGTTAAGTCCCTGCGACATACTAGCGTCATGTCCAGGGGGTGTACTTGTACATCAAGCTGCCTCACGCTACAGAAACAGGAGATGGGCTCCTGCCCTGTGGGCCTCATGGCTACAGAAACAGGAGATGGGCTCCTGCCCTGTGGGCCTCATGGCTACAGAAACAGGAGATGGGCTCCTGCCCTGTGGGCCTCATGGCTACAGAAACAGGAGATGGGCTCCTGCCCTGTGGGCCTCATGGCTCCTGCCCTGTGGGCCTCATGGCTCCTGCCCTGTGGGCCTCATGGCTCCTGCCCTGTGGGCCTCATGGCTCTGCAAGGTTTACTTCACAAGAAAAACTGTCGTTTTTGTGGTTGATTAGAGCAGTGGTTCCCAAAGTGGGGTCCTTAAAGATGGAGTGCCACGATTTTTTTCCACCCTAAAACATGATCATCAGGTATTATTATAATATACGGAGGAAAAACTTTTTCCAAAAAGTGTACAGTATTTGTTAAAATCATGCTTTTATGTGGACACGCCCACCAGTTCATTAAGTATGCCTCGTTTGCCTGGTGGGTGGTGATGGGTGGTGATCCACCTGTGATCAAGACGAGTCTGTTGGATTTCTCAAAGTTTTCAGGAGTGGCCTGTTTCGTTCAAAATGCTGCACATAAACAAACAAACAAAAAAACATGTTATATATTACTCCTAAACATTTTGCCAAACATCACACACCGTCCTATCCTCCTGGTGGAGACCTGTGCCCAGAAGGGCACTTTTTCTAGTTTAAACTCCTTTTGTATGTCCGCGGCAAAAGTAGACTTTTTTTTTGGACAACAATCTCCATCACAAGCCAGCATGGCTCCTGAGAAAGACCAGAGTGTATGAGTTGCGTTAACTGTGTGTGCGCCTGTGTGTGTGTGTGTGTGTGTGTGTGTGTGTGTGTGTGTGTGTGTGTGTGTGTGTTTGTGTGTGCGTGCGTGTGCGCGCGCGCATGGTGGTGTTCCAGGTGATGGTAATGCAGGAGGGCTCCACCACCTCTCTGTTCGGTCAGCACCTCAAGCTGCCCACGCTGCCCAACAGCTCGCTGACCTCTGCCCTCTCCGACGCCAAGAATAATAATAATAATAATAAACTTTATTTGTATAGCACCTTTCATACATAAATGCAACTCAAAGTGCTTCACAGGGCAGTACATAAAAATAGCAATAAAACACAGGCAAGCAGTTAGACGGATAAAACAATGGTAAAGAGCAAACAACAAAAAAAGCATAAAAACATAGATGGACGAGAAACAAAGCACACCGCAAAAGGTCAGAATAGAGAACTCAACTAAAACTAAAACTAAAACTCAATTAAAAGCAAGAGTAAAAAGGTGAGTCTTGAGTTGAGCTTTAAAAATGTCTACAGAGGGTGCGTGTCTAAGTTGAAATGGAAGTCGATTCCAGGAGAAGAGCAAGAGCTTCCACGGGTCAAAGGTCAGTCAGTGTGCGTGGGCGGGTGGGCGGGCGAGCGAGCGAGCGTCCAGCAGGTACATGCATGCAGCCCTCGGGCTAGTCTCGCAGTAGCCACACAACCATTCCATCATCTCCAAATGTATGACCAGCTGCATTTGAAAGTTGCAGGAGGCAACCGTCTGGCCTCGCGAGACTAGCCTCGGGCTAGGCCAGTGTTAAACTCGCTCGCAACCTCTCTATAATGGAGATTTCACTAGTCACAAATCACAATAGGATATCCAAGCAGAACTTTTAGTATTGACTCGTATCATTGAATAATTCTCCACTTCTTGTTTCTTATAAAACTCACAACATCCATCCAAAAAAAAAAGAAAAAAGGAACATAACATCTTTTTCATCTGATTGCTGCGGCGAGACCGATTCTGTTTTCCTACACAGTAGCCTACAGTAGCCTATAGGCTCTTTGAAACCTGCTGTATGTCAGTGGTTCTCAAACTTTTTAATGTCAAGGACCCCCAAATGTACAGTTATTAGCCCACAGACCCCCATTTTGAAAACATTTTTAAAGCTCTAGACCCCAATTTAGTTGTAAAATCAATGTTAATTTCACAAGAGTGTACAAATGGATCTGGTTCCTAACTATCATTTAGCCGGGGACCCTCTTGAACTCCCTCAAGGACCACTGAGGGTCCCCGGACCCCACTTTGAGAACCTCTGCTGTATGTGGTTTTCTTTTAGGATTGGAATGAAAAGGACCACCTGTCCAGTGGTCTCTCAGAGGGCTTCCAGGGACATTACCCTTACGGGTCCATTTGGTTTCATTTTACGCTCTCAAGAGTTAAATTATTGTTAAACTGTTGCATTACTTAATCCAGGGGTAGGCAACCTCAGGCACCAGTGTCAATATTGGCACAAATTAAGGAGGGCGATCACTGGCACACTGGCATACAGTAAGTGTGAGAGAGAGTATTTTTGGTTTAAAATAAACAATTTCAATATTGTAGACCCCTGACTTAATTTACAAGACGTAATATGAATGTAGAAGAATTGTTATTTTTATCATTTGCCTGTTAACCCATTTAGGCCTGACCTCAAAATAAAAAAGAATATTCTAAATCCTTTTCTGAAATAAATATTTTCACGATTTAAAAAAAATAGCAGACCTACAAGCTCGTAGCGCGCCACTCGGTGGCGCGCTATGAGCTTGTAGATCTGCTATTTTTCAATAGCTAAATTATAACATGATGTTTAAAACACCAAAAGGGGTTCCCGCCCAAAATGGGTATGGTAACACAACAATACAGCATGGAATTGTGGACAAAATCGTATCAAACAATAACAAAATATTCCTGGTCTGTGGTCTGAGTCGAGGCAAAATCTCATCAAATGGTGGATGCCGGATACAATATGGGCCTTTTGGATATGAAAAGGGGTTTGAAAAGCACAGGTGTAGTTGTATGATAAAGGGGGAGGGGTTAGGGGAGGGGCTGATAGTGTGATGTCACTATATTACTGTTTATTTGAAATGAAATGAAATGAAATCTATATTTACCCAGGGTATCTGGGCTAAGCTCAAGAACTTGTTTCCAGCCAGGCCCTGCTCATAGAACACATTTCATCGTAGTGGTTGATGCCTTGTTCAAGGGCATTTCAGCGGTGGTAATTTTAACGTGTCGGACGGCTGGTTCGAACTGGGAACCTTCCGGTATCTAGACCGCGCCGCTATCCGTTCGGCCACCGCTGCCACATTTCATTGGCCCGTTTGACTGTCAAGGGTTCAGCCTCCAGGAAGAAACCCTAAATACAAAGTTAATACACCATTGCAGGGTGTCTAATGAAGTACTGTCACCTCATAGACAAAAAAAGAAAAATACAAAGATTGTGGCACTCCATATTTAAGGGTCCTCAGCTAAATGATAATGAGGAACCAAATGGACCCTTATGGGTCTGTAACTCAGAGAGTGAAATTAACTTAGATTTAAACTGGGGGTCCCAGAGATAGAAATGCCATTAAATGGGGGACTGTAGCCTAATTCATGTCAAACTGGGCGGTCCTTGAAATTAATCGGGTTGAGAATCGCTAGAGCCATACAAATCTTCTCTTATGGGAGGTCCCTGGCATATCTCTTCAAATGGGGGGAGCTAATTAGTGTCAATTTGGGGGTCCTTGACGTGAAAAGGTTTGGGAACCAGTGGTTTAGAGATACGTTTGCAATCAGTAACAGCTTCAGGTTGGGGTTTATATGGATCTGGCATTTAGAGGTCATGTTTTGGGGTTAGAGGCATAGGGCTGTATTTTGCGTGTCTTAAGTACCAGGTCTTATTACTTAACTTAAGACCTGGAGGCGTGGCCAATGCCCTTTGGCCACTCAGAATAGCCAAATGGCATTGATCACGCCTCCAGGTCTTAAGTTAAGTAATAAGACCTGGTACTTAAGACACAGCCCAAAGAGTTCTACTTTATTATATTTAGTTTCATAGCAGATCTACAAGCTCACAGCGCATCACACGGAGGCGTGTTGTGAGCTTGCAGATCGTCTGTTTTTCGGTTTTAGGCTTACGGTTAAAAATGGCATTCATCGGCGTCCTAAAACGTTGATGTCCTCACAATTAGACTAATACAAACGTGTGTGTGTGTGTGTTTGTGTTCACACATACAGAGAGATATTCATGTGTTCATTCATGTACGTACATGGAAAAACACTAAAACACACACACACACACACGCACACACGCGGATGCACTCACGCACGCACACACACACATGCACACGTACACATACACGTGTACGAGCACACACACAGTCGACAGTCGTATGCAAACGCAGATGCATATTACACGTGGCACACGACTCGCACATCCATGTACAGACTCATTCCTGAACACACTCCCACATTCCACACACACACACACACACACACACACACACACACACACACACACACACACACACACACACACACACACACACACACACACACACACACACACACACAGATGTCACTCATAATCCGATAGGTGGAAACAAACCAAGAACTCAAGTTTCACCCCTGAACCCGGCGAGATCAACGTGCGTGCGTGCGTGCGTGCGTGCGTGCGTGCGTGCGCGTGTGTGTTCGCGTGCTTGGCAGGCAGCCGCCCTGCTCTAGCTGCTCCCCCTGAGAGAGACACATTCACCGTGGTATTTACATCATGAGTGCCATACATGTGTAATCATCCCACATCTCACACAGGGAGGGTGTTTGATTATTTGTGGACGGTTTAGTGGGCGGGGCGGGCCGGCCGGGGGACCATGATGGAAAACGCTTGTTGGAGTGTTATTGGCCCGTGTTCATTTCGTCGACTGTTTCTCAGAACGCAACCATGGAATCATGCATTACGACGCCATCGATGCACCACCAAAATACATTTTTGTCAACAAAATCAACTGTACATTTTGTCGACTAAAACCAGCGGTTCCCAAACTTTTTCATGTCAAGGACCCCCAAATTGACACTAATTAGCCCACGGACCCCCATTTGAAGAGATAATGCCAGGGGCCCCCCTAAGATAAGATTTTTACGGCTCTAGCAGTGATTCTCAACCCGTTAAATTTCAACGACCCCCAGCTTGACATGCATCGGGCTACGGACCCCCCATTTAATGGCATTTCTATTTCTCAGACCCAAATTTAACTCTGAGAGTTGCCTGGGCTCAAAGGGCATTTTCACGTGGATGTGAAAAACACACACGCACACGCACGCGCACGCGCACGCACACGCACACGCACACGCACACGCACACACACACACACACACACACACACACACACCTTATATTACTATCGATGAGTGAGCGGGGATTTGCAGTCAGCACATTTCATGCAATGAAATATTCACATGGCTGATTGTTCCCGGCTGAGAAGAACAGAGCTAGGCTCCATGTGCTCTGCGTCTCCACCAACACAAACACAATAACACTCCACACGTCCTTATACCACTCACGCTCAACACACGCTACATGAAATGGATCATTGGAGCCATTTTATGACATTTCTTGCTCCTCATATTACGACCACTGCTACTGCTATACTGCTTCTACCGCTGCTGCTAAGAAGAATCCTAGCGTTAACTTCACTGCTCAAGGTCCGTACGTAGCACGTACGCACGGGGAGCGGTTATTTTGTGCGATTATACTGCATGAATTCAAACCGCTGTTTGGGCTATGATTATACGTGCGGTAGATTCTTCAGCGCTAATGAAAGCATCAAAATGGTAAATGGTAAATGGTGCATTTATATAGCGCCTTTATTCAAGGCGCTTTACAAGATTGTGCATCAATTCACCCATTCACACACACATTCACCGATGGCGGCGGAAACTATGCAAGGCACCAAAAAGCACATTAGGGGTTCAGAGTCACACAGGACACTTCGACACAACCTGTGTGAATTTGAGGCATCACCGAAAATAAAAGTTTGATGTGAAATAAATCGCAGGGCTTTTTCATATTGTTTTTTCACGTTACTCCTGGTGAGTACTACTACTAGTACTACTACTACTACTACTACTACTACTACTACTACTACTAGTACTACTTCTAGCCTAGTATACTACAGTACTACAAGCACAACTGCTAATACTGCTACAAAGTGAACCATCATCTCTGAAACAGTTAAAACGAGAGCTATTCTGAATAAAATATGAATTACAAGTCATACAGAATGTAATATTCTTAGTGTACTGCTGATTGGAGTCATTACTTTTTACTTTTAGAAATAAAAAAATATATAAACTCGTTTGTATAGGCATGTATAATTGCCATGTAAAAATCAGTCCAATCAATCAATGAATGAATTGTTAAATGAAACATTTCCTACTGTATAATACATAATGTAGTGCACGATACAAGTCAGGAAGGTAAACATATAAACGTCTGAGCCGGCGTCGTGACAGGAACATGTCAATAACACGTATTAACGGTTAACAGGATGTCACATTGCGTGACAATGGACAGTAATTGTCCCTTTGTGTTCCAAACGATCCAGTCGCCTTTGGAGAGTGCATGTCTTCCGGGGGTCAAGGGTCAAAGGGTCATGGAACTATGGCCTGTTAGTATATAAAGGGGTCGCGTCAACATTCAATTTCGGGAAAAGAAAAAGACTGGCGCTGCATGCAGGCTGCATGGAGTGGAAGGAGCAACATGTTGGCTCTCCACTGCACATCATACTGCAATGGCAGATACCTAGTATGTCCTATAGGGCTTTCACTTCTAGTGATTTTTACTAGTCGACTAGTTGCCTAGTTTACTAGTTGACTAGTTGACTAGTTGACTAGTTGACTAGTTGTTAAACCTATTATGTAAAAACAAATAAAAAAAATGTTTTTTTTTAAATAATAGTTGTACATTTAAAAACTGTGTACATTGGTGAGTATAACTATAATCTATCTGATCTTGAGGCCTACAAAAAACGGGGTTTTTATTTTATTTTTTCTTATCAACTAGTATAGTACCAACAAGGACGACTAGTGGATTTACTAGTCGACTAGTTGAATAGTCGACTAGTTGCTTAAAGCCCTATGTCCATAATCATGTTAATATACTGTATATTCTTTTGTCTTTGTCATTTTATGTGTCACATATCTGGAACAAACTCCCAGGAAACTGCAGGGTCTGCTGGCAGTTAAACTGTCACAACTAAAGAACGTTCTTTTTGCAGCTGCCTTTAATCGAGTTACTTTTATTTTTCATTTTTCTTTCTCTCCTGCACTGTAATTGTATCTGTTTGTTTTTACTTCTTTTGTTTTATGCATCCTAATGTCATTGAATAGTTGTGTTCCCTCTGCTTGATGTTCTGTGTAAAAGCACATTGAATTAACTTGCCTTATAAACTGCCTTGCCTTGATATAATGGCGCACACAAAAAGCAAGCATGCGATAGTGAACGTGTATGAATTGTTTTTCAATTTTCAAAGAATAAAAAATAGCTTGAGACAAAATAACTACATTGGATGCGCACGACAGCAAAATATTCTGGGGTGCTGTATTTCAAAAGGAGAAACACAATGTTCAAACTGTAAGAATCCTCTTTTATCTCAATAATCTTTGAGATTAACTTTTTGACTTTTTGACTGTGTGTGCGTGCGTGCATGTTTTTTTTTTAAATGTTTTTTTTGTGGCTTTCGCCTTTATTTTATATTTTTTATGGAGGGACAGACAGTAGGCTGACAGGAAATGGGGAGAGAGATGGGGGGAAGACATGCAGTAAAGGCCGTCGGGATCGGGAGTCGAACCCGCGGCACACTGCCAGACTGGATTACCAGCCAAGGTGCCTGGACCACTAAGCCATGGCCCAGGCCACGTGCATGTTTTTTGTAAATCAATGACCTACTTCATCATACGTCGTCACTAAAGTATGGAGCTTACAGATCTGCTACTTTTTCTACTAGTATGTTTTTTTATTTGAATCCTGAAAAGTGAACAGTGTTGGACATTATGAGTTTTTCACCCGACGGAGAGGAAAAGTAATTTCGATTCAGGTGACACGTTGTAACCTTCGGCCGTAATTGGAAATAGTCATTGAAAAGGCTGTGTGTAAAGAATCACACACACACACACACACACACACACACACACACACACACACACACACACACACACACACACACACACACACACACACACACACACACACACACACACACACACACACACATCTGAAGTGTTTCTCCACTTAAGAACTTAAACCCTATTATGGTTGACCCAAGTCCCTCTGGGCTTTTATACCAGCGCCGCCTTTTCTGTTTTTGCTCTAGATTAAATATCTTGTCCATCTTTATTTCTGCCAAAGTTTTCCCAGAATACGATGGATGTGGTGGTCAGATCATGATGGTGGCCATGGGTGGGCCATGGGTGGGCCGCATGCATTTTCAGAGCAGGTTTATTTTATTCATCAGTCAATCGATTGTGTTCTGGGATTGGATCAATGGAACTAACGCAGTATACTTTACATTCTGATCGGTATCACATTGCAAACTCACTGCTCATGGGTTTAAAAACAATACTATGACATTACGAATACAATGTAATTTGGTCCAATATAACTTATAAAATCACACCTGTGTGAAGTGAGGGGCGCTCTTATCATCGTACATCATCATACATTATCTCATGGATGAACCCACTCGAGGACACTTTGAGACCCACTGGACTGTTTCCAGTGAGCCACCCTGACTCTGTCTGACCAGAACGGAACAGAGCCTTCCTTAGTGTCATCCGTAACACCTGCGAAGGAAAGGAAGAGGCCAGTGTTGTTTTTGGCAGCAAATGTTGATTTTATAGTCATTAGTCTCTTGAATAGTTTTCATTTAGTCACATTTTTGTCACCTGGAATGTTTTAGTGTTAAGCCGTAACCGCACCAAAGGGTCACCATGCAACTCCTTGGGTCCAAACGGTTGCAAGGAGTTAACGATAAAACAGTCTCGACCCTTTGGTGTGGTTTGGGCCATTGAATTCCATGCGTTGAATCACTAGGGTCAACGTGGGTCAATGTGCAACAAGACATATCACACCGCAGGGACAACGCTAAAACCTTCTCGACCCTTTGGTGTGGTTACGGCTTTAATCTAGTTTCAGTCGACTAAATGTACAGTTGATTTAGTCGACTAAAATGCATTTTGGAGGGCCTTGATGCCGTCGATGAGCTTGTAGATCGGCTATTTTCAGCATGCAACCAAGTGTAAAATGACTTATACTGGATTTCTTCTCTACTGGGACCCTTCCTAACATTTTAGTCTATAGTTTTAATTTGTTGACGAAAATGCCAGTATATTTAGCCTTCGTTTTAGTCATCATAGCTTAGTTTTAATTTAGTTTCCAATTCGTTTTCGTCAGTGAAAAAAGGTATAGTCGACGAGCACTTTTCGTCATAGTATTAGTCGACAAAAACAACACTTTCAAGAGGCCCAGAGTTCTTCTTTCCCATGTGGCTATAATGGCTGTGCATGGAGCCCCACCGGGGCAGCACATACAGAAAGCCTTCTATAATGGCTGTGCATGGAGCCCCACCGGGGCAGCATATACATAAATATACTATAATGGCTGTGCATGGAGCCCCACCGGGGCAGCATATACAGAAAGCCTTCTATAATGGCTGTGCATGGAGCCCCACCGGGGCAGCATATACAGAAAGCCTTCTATAATGGCTGTGCATGGAGCCCCACCGGGGCAGCATATACAGAAAGCCTTCTATAATGGCTGTGCATGGAGCCCCACCGGGGCAGCACATAGAGAAAGCCTTCTATAATGGCTGTGCATGGAGCCCCACCGGGGCAGCACATACAGAAAGCCTTCTATAATGGCTGTGCATGGAGCCCCACCGGGGCAGCATATACATAAATATACTATAATGGCTGTGCATGCAGCCCCACCGGGGCAGCATATACAGAAAGCCTTCTATAATGGCTGTGCATGGAGCCCCACCGGGGCAGCATATACAGAAAGCCTTCTATAATGGCTGTGCATGGAGCCCCACCGGGGCAGCACATAGAGAAAGCCTTCTATAATGGCTGTGCATGGAGCCCCACCGGGGCAGCACATACAGAAAGCCTTCTATAATGGCTGTGCATGGAGCCCCACCGGGGCAGCACATAGAGAAAGCCTTCTATAATGGCTGTGCATGGAGCCCCACCGGGGCAGCACATACAGAAAGCCTTCTATAATGGCTGTGCATGGAGCCCCACCGGGGCAGCATATACATAAATATACTATAATGGCTGTGCATGGAGCCCCACTGGGGCAGCATATACATAAATATACTATAATGGCTGTGCATGGAGCCCCACCGGGGCAGCATATACATAAATATACTATAATGGCTGTGCATGGAGCCCCACCGGGGCAGCACATACAGAAAGCCTTCTATAATGGCTGTGCATGGAGCCCCACCGGGGCAGCATATACAGAAAGCCTTCTATAATGGCTGTGCATGGAGCCCCACCGGGGCAGCAGATACAGAAAGCCTTCTATAATGGCTGTGCATGGAGCCCCACCGGGGCAGCACATACAGAAAGCCATATAGCTCTCTGTGTGCTCTATGAAGACCGATGCGGTCCGGTGACAGACTGTCAATATAAGAACCAGTACAGGTATAGGAAATAAAGAGCACCACCTCTCCTCTCCCACCAACACCACCCACGCACCCTCTCCAAATCACCCCCCACCACCACCACCACCACCCATCCACTCCCCTTCCCAGCGGGTGAACGTGGAGGTGGAGGCGGTGGAGGGGGCCATAGGAGAAGAGGGCAGATAGATCATAGTAACAGCCAATAATAAATGGATCATGCCTCTGTGTTTTCAAAGGCGGTGGCAGCTGTATTGAATGAGAATCCTTGTGTTGTGTGTGTGTGTGTGTGTGGGGGGGGGAGAAAATAGAGCTTTATTGATCAGACAACAATGTATAGACAGAGAGGAGAGAGAGAGAGAGAGAGAGAGGCCTGCCCGCCGTCCAGGAAAATTATGTTCTCACTGGAATTCTTTTTTCACCCCAGCTCCACCTACAAGAACCGCCCAACTGTCCACCCACGCGAACACTCATGCATACAGTACACACGCGCGAGCACGCACGCACGCTGTATATTAAAAAAAGAGCGAGATATAGGTTTCTAAATAGATGGGCAGATTAATGATGAAGCC
>NC_136812.1:45526058-45618260 GCF_951216825.1 Electrona antarctica | reverse complement strand
ACGCACGCACGCACGCACGCACGCACGCACGCACGCACGCACGCACGCACGCACGCACGCACGCACGCACGCACGCACGCACGCACGCACGCACGCACGCACGCACGCACGCACGCACGCACGCACGCACGCACGCACGCGCACACGTCCGGTATGGACAGCAGTCTGTCTGGGTTTATATTGTGTGTCGTCTCTGTGGGGCGGAAACCTCCATTATGTCCACAACTGTTAAGTTGTGGACTAAAGTAGCAGATCGACAAGCTTGAAACGTGTCGCTTCACGCTTCGTTTCCAGCTTGTGGATCCGCTATACTTTTGATGCTTTTGTGTGTGACGCTGTGGTGTGATCAATTAGGGAGTTCATTTAAAAAAATTATAAAGAAAGAAAGAAAAAGGAAAAAAGATAAACCAAAAAGTTAGAACAAGGAGATAAGAGGTGTTACTGGTGCTGTTGAGTCCCAGAGAACAAACCCCACCTCACCCCAACCCTTCCAAAGCACCTTCCATCATCAGCACCCTCTGACCTATAAACTTCACCCATAATCCTCCAAGAGCTGTCAACAACTTATGATCCATGCGCCATAAAACCCAGCTCGCCTCCATTCCATCGCCGCCCAATTAAATCGATTATCGCCTCACACCTCGGGATCGGGGGGGGTTCTGGACAAATCAGCGCCAGGGGCGAGGGCCAGGTACCATGGGGGGGGTGTCTGAGGGGGGGTGCAGGCTGGGACCGGCGGAGTTGAGGGAGGTAAGAGCGGTCAGATGGAGCAATCGCTCACGCTAAGTGGAGGACTCTCTGACGGAGGCTGAGATAGACCTGCAGGTGTAATGGACCCGTTCGCCTTGACTCCACTCCATGGCCTCTGCACACACAGACAGACAGGCAGACAGACAGGCAGGCAGGCAGGCAGGCAGGCAGGCAGGCAGGCAGGCAGGCAGACAGACAGACAGACAGACAGACAGACAGACAGACAGACAGACAGACAGACAGACAGACAGACAGACAGACAGACAGACAGACAGACAGATATTTGCTAGTGTATGTATAGGAATCAGACGCGTACTCTCGTTAAAAGTAAACGATTTCATTCCGCATAACTAATAGTCATGAATTAATGTATGTTACTTCCCTATAGTCAAAGGATGCATTGTCATGTAATATTTTGTCCTTGGCTACAATATATAATAATTAGATATAATATAATCCCCCTGGATAATATGGTATATTTTATAGACATTAAATAGTCAACTGCTGGTGTTTTTGTGTGGGTGTAGCTCTAGTGTTTGAGAAATGCTTTTAATTGGAAAACATTGCATTTGTTTTGACCAGAAGCATCATGGCTTCATCATGGTACCATCTATCAAATTAGCTCAGTGAAATTCATTATTTTACAATCCTGATTTCCCTATTAAAAAAGTTTAAATTCCAAGAAGTTATTAACCACAACATCTGCATGGGAATCCATTTGGTTAAAAAAATTAAATGGTACCGTATTATGCTATATAGCGTGTGACAACGTGTACGTCACCAAGAGGGGGGCGGCGTCTAAAAAGCTAGGGACGGCCCCCTGGTGGGCATTAAATTCTAGCCCGCATCACTCAGAATAGAATGACGGTGGTATGTTTTTATAAATATTGAGCTCGTTCTTGGCGATAACATAGTGAACAAACACCAGGATGGATAGAAAGAACGTCGGGCCCAAATACATTACAAGGACAAGGAAAATGTTGTGAACAAACACGGCTGTGCTTAGATACTTTGTTGAACGTTATGTCTCTGGAAGCTACCACGTGACACATATGTTGACGCCCCCTCCAGGAGATTTTGGTACACCCTATACTGTATGCTGCGTGGCAGAACCGACAAATGACTAAAATATACACAGCAATCACGTGACAATACCAATAATAAAAAAAGGAATGTACTATATGTCTGCATGATAATTAAATACTTTCAAACATCCATCCATCCATCTTCAACCGCTTATCTGTAGTCGGGTCGCGGGGGCAACAGCTCCACCAGTGTGCTCCAGACTTCCAACATTAATTTTGTGACTTCCTTCTGGGGGATCCTGAGACGTTCCAAGGCCAGAGTCGATGTGATTCCTCCAACTGCGCCTTGGTCTGCCCCGGGGTCTCCTCCCAGTGGGACGTGCCTCGAGGACCTCCCTATAGACGCCCGAGAGGCATCCGAACCAGATTAGACGCTCGAGAAGGCATCCTAACCAGATGCCCGAACCACCTAAGCATATATAAAACTTACACAACAGATTAATTTATACAGACGAAAGCAATCTGACAATTATCTCAAATAGTCGCGATGGGCCACTGCCCTCTATGACAGTGGTTTCTAAGTGGGGCCCGGGGACCCCCAGGGGTCCTTGAGGGAGTTCCAGGGGGTCCCTGAGATAAATGATAGTTTGGAACCAAATGGACCCTTATGGGTCTGTAACTCTGAGAGTGTAGAAATGGCTCTATTTGTACACTCTCAGATTTAAATAAATTAACATTGATTTTACAATATAAATTGGGGGTCCCAGAGATAAAAAATGCCATTAAATAGGGGTCGGTAGACGAATGCATGTCAAACTGGGGGATGCTTGCAATTAAACAGGTTTAAATTTGGGGGTCCTTGACATGAAAAGTTTAGGAACAAGAGCTCTATGAGACCCATGTAAGATGTTCCTTGACAACTCCCGGAAGGTGACCGTATTTCAATTACAAACCGATCACATAATGGATACAGTTTTGGAGAGGTGGTGGTGGAATAATAATACTTCAACGTTAATGAGGGCTGCAATAACGTTAACGCTATTGCACTGCAAACCATTTTATTCCCACGTGGGGACATTCACTTCCTTTTATTCGTGAAGTTGTTTTTCACATTCCTCCACACAACCCCGCTGCACACGTCGAGGCCTAAATGCGTCTCGCTATGCCGAGCAGGTAATTGGAGTAGAGAGGGACTTCCCTGCGACTCCGTCCGTGGTGGTCATTGGGGATTTGAACATAAGGGGCTAACCTGCAGCTACTAATAAACTAAAGTGAGGTTCAAATGCTATGCTCAGGAGACTGGAACCCCCAAAGGCACCAGGGGTCCAGACACTGTACCCCCCTCCCCTCCTCCCAACTGGCACCAGTCTACATACTGCAGACACTTTTATTCCTGCCCTGTCCCCGTCACGTCTGCTTGGAATGCTCCACCAAGGATGCAGTCCCGCCAAAAAAGAGGCTTTTTTAAGCCATGTTACACGAGAGGGGGTGCTTTGTCGTGAAAAAAAAGATGGAGAACCACTGCCCAGTACATCACAGCCACCAGAGGCAGACACTTTGACCAGCACGTCGTCCGGTCAGCCATCGGATGATCCCCCCCCCCACTCCCCACACGTCAGTGAACCGAGCTGTAATACAGTCACTTCCAGGGTCGGGGCAGTTTGTCTTGGGCTGACCCCTCTCATCCTGGACACACATGTCTTTGAAGTGTGGTCTAGTAGCTCCTCCTCTGGGACGTGACTCCGGGTCCGTCAGAACGCATGAGAACCAGACACGCATCATCATGCAGAATGGAGACATACGTCTTCCCACGTGTGTCTGCCTGAAACATCTCTACACCTCAACAGCTGAACTGTCATACAGACCAGCTCTGGACCAGAACCATAGACTTGATGTTCACGTATCACTGTTGTTGTTGCTGTGGTTGTACTTGTGTACTGTATACGTGTCAAAGCCAAATGGGTTTTGTCTGTCCGTCTGTCTGTCTGTCTATACTGTATGTGCGCACGCACGCACGCACGCACGCACGCACGCACGCACGCACGCACGCACGCACGCACGCACGCACAACAACTTTACTTGCATTCACATTTAACAATAAAGTCTTGAACACAAACAGTATAGTAGTCGATGCACAAACCTCACGGGGAACTCAACAACAAGTGCTTCAGGATACAATTACAAATCACGGTATACAGGAAGCATCGTCTCCCCCATACATACGACGACTGCCAATTATCAGGAGTTGGGCTGAGTCTGGAAAAAATAGACAGGGCCCTCTGTTTGAGGAAAAAAACGCACTAATGCTAATTTTAAATATGCCCTTCGGTTTATTAAAAGAAATGAAAATATAATGAGGTCAGACTCACTGGCAAAGAAACTGCAAAATAATAATGTGAATGATTTCTGGAAGGAAATAAAAATGATAAATAATTGCAAAACCTCTCTCCCATCGAATATAGATGGTGTGAGTGGTTCGGATGAGATTTCACAGCTATGGAAGAAGCAGTATTCAGAGCTATTCAACTGTGTACAAAGTGAACTGTTTGAAGTTGAAAATGTTGATTTTAATGATGAGATGATTGTTACACCTGCAGAAGTTCTTGAAGCAGTATTGAAGCTAGGAGATAATAAGGCCTGCGGTCTGGACAATATAACAGCGGAACATCTCAAACTTGCCAGTAGAACACTGTGCCCTCTGGTGGCCATGTGTTTTAGAGGTTTTCTTACGCATGGGTTTTTACCTGTTTCCATGCTCTCTGTGGTACTTGTGCCTGTCATTAAAGATAAAGTGGGTAAGGTAAACAGTTCAGATAATTATAGGCCAATAGCCCTGGCCAGTGTTCTGTCCAAAGTACTTGAGACAATTCTACTGAGTAGATTAGAGAGGTCAATTTTGTCGGCTGATAATCAATTTGGCTTTAAAAGAAAACATGGCACTGATTTGTGTATTTTTGCTCTCAAAGAGATCTTAGATAAATATGGTAGGCAGAACTCTACAATGTTTGTTTCTTTCATTGATGCTTCCCGGGCATTTGATCGCATCAATCATGAAAAGCTTTTTTCTAAACTGATACAAAGAGGGGTCCCCAGGTTCTTAGTCAGAATCCTGGTGTTCTGGTATGCTCACCAGACCATGAGTGTAAAATGGGGGAAGTCAATGTCTGCTCCCTTTCATGTGATCAATGGTGTCCGTCAAGGGGGAATTTTATCTCCTTTTCTTTTTAATGTTTATATGAATGACTTATCATTGTCTTTAAATACATGTGGTACAGGGTGTAGGGTTGGTGACTCACTAATTAACCACCTGATGTATGCTGATGATTTGGTCATTTTCAGTCCGTATAGTGCTGGTCTCCAACAGCTTCTGGAAGTATGCTCACAGTATGGTCTTGATTTTAATATAAAATACAATGCTAAGAAAAGTAAAATAATGATAATCCGAAGTAGGGAAGACAGACATTCAGCCTTTCCTGACTTCCATCTGGCTGGCACTGCTCTTAGTGTGTGCAGCGAGTACACTTATTTGGGCCATATCATCTCTGATGATCTCTCAGATGACAAGGACATCTATAGACAGCGACGGAAGCTGTATGCCCAAGCAAACATGCTGTGTCGCAAATTTAGCATGTGCTCGGTTCCTGTGAAGATATCGCTCTTTAGATCCTTCTGTACACCGCTGTATACTGCACACCTATGGTGCCGCTATAGACAAAGCAGCATCAGAAGACTCACAGTGGCCTATAATGATTGTATGAGGCTGCTGTTGAGAGTGCCAAGAAGCTCCAGTGCTAGCCAGATGTTTGTTAGTGTCGGAGTACCTACCTGCTCTGCTGTACTACGTAACCTTATGTACAGATTCATGTGTAGGGCATCTGAGTCAATAAACGACATCATTTCTGTAATAACGGACCCTAAACGCAGTTCACTCAGGTTCTCATCGAGACTGTGGAACCACTGGCGCACATGTCTGTATGTCAGAAACTGAACAGTGTGGGATATGTGCATATATGTACCTTTTTTATTTATTTTTATTTTTTGTATTTACTGTTATATTGTATTGTTTGTGATATGGATCCTCCTGGGTCTGAAATAAAGATTGATTGATTGATTGATATCACATACTGTACACTGAACAGAATTTGGCCAATGCCTTATAGCTCTTGGCTTGGGCATTGCTGCAATCTGCAGGCCTCTCACAACTGATTCATGGACATTACCGAGGCTTCCAAAAATAATTATGAACACAAGTCGTTTACGTTTGCAACCAAGCTGTATGATAGCATCCTTAAGACGTTGGTACTTTAGCACCTTGGTATGGAAGGCCTCTTCCAGACTGTGGTCAAATTTAAATAACAAGCGTCTCATGTATGAAAGAGAAACCGAATGAAACTTTAATGTAATACGACACCACGCAGCCTTCTACTGCCCTCCTCTGTTTGACATACCATTCTTCTGAGGAGAAGACAAGATGTACCACCACCCCACACATGACCCCCTCTCCTCTCCTCTCCTCTCCTCTCCTCTCCTCTCCTCTCCCCTGTCTTCCCACAGTCCTCTGTCCGTCTGTCAACCTGTTCTCAAGCTGCCCTAGTAGCAGCAGCCTCAGCAGAGGAAGGCTCTTGATGATGTGTTTTATGGAGGTTGTGCTATGGAACCCAGCAGGGCGACAGTAAAGCGGACAGACGGACGGACATGTTAAACGTATTGATACCGCCGTCGCCTCAGGAAATCCTCTAGCTCTCCTTCCTCCCTTCCTTTGCCTCCACTCGTTCGTTCCCTCTCTCTCTCTCTCTCTCTCTCTCTCTCTCTCTCCATCCATCCCTGAGTCTTTCCTTTCATCCCCCCTCCTGCATCCCTCTGTTCTCTCCCCCCCTCCCTCTCTCTCTCTCTCTCTCGCTTCCTCTCACCTCCCCCTACCATCTTATTTGTTGTCCTCCTCCTCCTCCTCCTCCTCCTCCTCCTCCTCCAAGTTTCTCATCTCCATATCTCTACCCCTCCTCCCTCCCTTCTCCTTTGTGCTCCTGCTCACCTCTCTCATGCGTGCACTGTATAGTATGCGCACGCGCACACACACACACACACACACACACACACACACACACACACACACACACACACACACACACACACACACACACTTTGCGTATTTCTTACTCAGCATTGCATTTGAACGAAAGCCGTTATTTATAGCCATATACTATTACTGTACATGCATGTGATTTAAAACATATCTTCAGGGAAAATTAATTGGCGTTACATAATTCCTAAGAGTGGTATGTTGTTCTTATACTGTGCTCTGGTGAGACAGGGTTGTGTTGCTGTGAAGGCTGGCTGGGGTGTAAAGTGGCAGGCAGACAGACAGACAGACAGACATACAGACAGACAGACAGACAGACAGACAGACAGACAGACAGACAGACAGACAGACAGACAGACAGACAGACAGACAGACAGACAGACAGACAGACAGACAGAGTGACCTTGTGTTTTTGTTGTGTTTCATGTAGCTTTTTTCCTTGAATCTCAAACGACGTGAAAGTTGTGCTTCCTATGGTTTGCTTTCATACGTTGCGGTACAAAGAGGAGCTGAGCTGAGGACCCCGCTGGGGTTTGGAAGGTACACCATGTCATTTTAGACCAGTGCTTTTCCACCCTGTTTACATCAAGGTCCGTTAATATTTCGGCATTTGAGCGACAGAGACCACCATTTGATGAGATTTAGCCTCTGTGACCCAATTAAGACTTAATTATTTGTCCACATTTCCACGCTGCTGTATTGATGTTGGTAGAGAGATACGTTGAGGCAAACGTTGATCAAAATACCAATTATTTCTATACTATTCTCTAATTGACTTTGCAAATTAAGTCATATTTAACAATAGTTTAACTCTTAAGGTTTCTGCCCGTCATCAACAATATTTTCTTTCTCTGCAGAGGAAAGAGTTTACACCGTTTCCCAAACAGTGGGTCGGGACCCACACTTGTGTCGTGGACCAATTTTTATGGGTCGTGGGTTAGTAAATAGTTAAATACCCCCCTTTGTTTGCGTTTCCTACATTTAAAAATATATTATTTCAAAAGAAATAAAAAAAATGTAGAAAAAAGACAGCTCTGGTCAGCGTAGAAATCTCCAACAAGGTGCTCCTTGGTGGATGACAGAATTGATGACCAAGGCACTTTTGTAGAAAAAATAAAAAGCCTTTAATTTATAGTGGCTAATGCATTGCAAGAATTAAAATGCATTTTAATTATTAAGTAGTGAAAATAAGCCGACGCGTCACGTTGAAGCTGCTTGTAGATCTGCTATTTTCACTAGTTTGAGTACTGCATGGGCATTATTTTTATTTATTTTATTTTGAGTCTTGAGCTAAAATGTTTAGGATCCACTGATACACAGTATACGCCATTTTATAGCAGAAAAGCTCGATGTTTCAACTGAACATGATTAAACCATTTTGGGCGGGAACCCCTTTTGGTGTTTTAAGCATTATGTTATGCTTTAGCTATTGAAAAATAGCAGATGCTATTTTTGAAAAATCGTGAACATGTGGCGCAAATCTTTGAATATATATTCTGTCAGAGCGAACGTTTTTAACTCATATATTTGCTTCTGGAGGGGGGGTCCCTGGAACAACATATTTTCACATGGGTGTCGGCGGCCAATTACATATAATTTTGGGGGTCCTTGACATGAAAATGTTTGAGAACGACTGACATAGAAACATAGTGGTTTTTCAGAAAACTGTCAGGATTTAGAAGACATTTGTAGAATCTTTTCTCAGGTCTAAATGGGTTAAGACGTACTGCATAAATCCGTCGCTATTACTGCACATTTCAAATATAACTCTGTGTCAACAGCAGAAAGCACCTGTTTCAATACGCCACGTGTTAAAACAAACCGTACTGTACTATACCGAGCAGCAGAGCGCCCATAAAAACCCCGGTGTATTTCACCCGTGCTGCATGCCGCTCCCGTCTCAGACATGTTAACGAGCACAAGATGATTTCCATAGATTTTCTCCCGCAGTCAAATATTTTCATATCGTAAAAACGATTAAGCGTATTGATTTGTAATTATTCTCCCGTTCCAACTGCTGCCGCTATAGTATAGCGCTTGGGTTTCTGAGGTGGAGAGACACAGAGAAGCTGGGGGGAGGGGGGGAAGAGAGAGAGAGAGAGAGAGAGAGAGAGAGAGAGGAGTCAGAGAGACGGGGGAGATAGTAACAGAGGGAGCTCGAAGGAGAGAATTTGAGAAAGTACGAGAGAGCGTGGGAGAGAAGGAAGGGGGAGACGAAAAGAGCGAGAGAGGAAAACAGAGAAAGGGGGAGGAAGAGAGCACGAGAGAGAGAGAGAGAGAGAGAGAGAGAGAGAGAGAGAGACGTGGTGAGAGAGTGTGTGTTGGGCCTGTGGTGGATTGCGGCTGATGCCTCAGCACACTGGCCATAGGCCTCGCCTGAGGTGAAGTGTTTACCTCCAGAAATATCTGTTGGAGGGCTAGTGGGGCTTAGCGCTGCCTGCATGGATGGAAGCCCCCCCACGGGCAACCATCCAGGCATGCATGGGCAGCCAGGGAGGAGGAGGAGGAGGAGAGAGAAGAGGAGAAGGGAGGAGAGAACGCTTTAGATCTGCCCCAGGAAAAGACTCCCATCCTGGGGGAGGACGATGGGCGAGAGGCTGCGTATATCAGATCGCACCATGGGTTCATGGAGGGCTCGGCCCTCCCGCGTGTGGACGGAACACTGTGGGTAGTTTAGGCTAATGTGTAATTATTTAATAACAATATTCTACCGTTTCCTTTATGGTGCAAATCTTCATACATAATGGATGCCAGATTGTTTTATTTTTTGCAAACTCTCCATGAGAGAGAACTAATGTTATGTTGCTGTTGTTGGGGGGGAAACACATGTTAACAGCACATTTTAGTATGTTTCCAAATGGTTGTAAGAACCTATACAAGTTTCTGAAACTCTCTCTGGCCTTGTAACCTTCCTGCTCAAGTTGGACAGAGAAAAACACCAACGTTAGCTGACTGTTTCTCTGCTCCATGCAGCAGTGGTATGTATATGATTCTGTATAGATTACCACACACGTTTCCATACACAAACACAAAAAACCCTCACTTCATGTTTGTGGTGCTGATTAAAACAATGAAACAGAAGCTAAATATTAAGTACATTTCTGCCATTGACATTTAAAAAAAAAGGCCTGCATTTAGAATTATCTTCTTTCACATTTCTGACTTCATAGCTCAGAATTCTGATTGGGTTCTTGAATGTCTCTGTGTTGGTCCTCCTCAGCCTTAATGTGACAGTGACATTTCTAAGGGGGGCACACGTTAGTCCGACATGCCAATAGTCCAACCTATACGTGGCCGGTTAAGACTCACACGTGGCTCCGACATGCGTGGCCGGTTAAGACTCACACGTGGCTCCGACATGCGTGGCCACTTAAAGGGCCACTTCACCTCTGGAAGAAAATCCAGTCACTCAATGTTAATGGTATTTGTAATAGATAACAGTAGCACAATTTGAAATTTGCACCCTTTGACCAGAAAAATAATGAAGTCTGTGTATTTGACTAGGGGTTGACTGGATTGCTGAATTCCTACAATGCCCATAATGCTTTGCTGCGCTGTTCCTCAGGGGGAGGCGTGACTTTATGATCTTTATCCTCCCATTTTCTACAAACAACAAATACACATGGAAGTGACCCAGTGTTGCCATGTCTGCTTATTATAAGCAACTTTGGGTTATTGTTGTTGCTTGTAAATATTGGTGGTTCACAGTCACTGGTTGATGTTTCTTTTTTTTGGCTTGTTTCTAAAATGTAGTTGATATTTGGGCTTTCATCCAAATGTTTTTCACACCAGTGGTTCTCCATGAACATGCCAAGGACCCCCACATTAATTTGTATTTTTCCACGTAATTTGTGCCATGGAGCCCTGTATTAGATATGTGTTGTTAAAATATTTCAAAGATATTCCACATTTGCACTTTATCCACTCAAGATTTATTTTGAAAATAGCCGGCTTATGTGCCTAATAGGCACATAATATAAATAACCAAAAATATATGTGCATATTGTTTTGAGGCTTGTTTGCACTTTGCATGGACATGGTTGCTTATTTCTCTCACAAAGTCAAAGAACTGGCAACCTTCACTGCGGGTGCATTTTTGCAAGAATAATAACAAACCCCACGTTTGTATCAATTGATACAAACCCTCAAAAACAAACCTACGCACCATGGGTGACCGGGCCTTCTGCTCGGTCGCCCCCGAACTGTGGAACGCTCTCCCCGCCCACCTGAGAGCCCCACAGTCGGTTGACAGTTTTAAGAGAGGACTAAAAACTTTCCTTTTTAGCAAAGCATTTTTATAGCCTTGCCCTTATATTTTAAATGTTTTAAATGTTCCTGTTTTATTAGATGTTTTTAATGGTGTGTTTCTTCTGCTTTTATTCTCTGTAGCACTTTGAGATTCCTTGGAATATAAAGTGCGTTATAAATAAAATCCATTATTATTATTATTATCCACTTTTTGCTAGCCTTTTTCGAGTGGATGACAAAAACACGACATGAAGCCATGTGTTCCTTCTTGTATAACGTGAAGTCTGCTTCTCCTTTTTCTTGAACCAGTAAACGGTTGGACATTAGATTTGTTTTGGAAGAAAGTATTCACTCTTCAGGAATTAGACAGAGCCGCTGCAGCGCATCATGCCGTCTTTATGGTTGAAATTGTCATGTAGCTTTTTATAGCAAAGCAAACTAAATATATATAGGCTAAATTTGCATAGTATCACTAAACAAACGTGTTTTTCCTCAGAATTGTTTCGTCATTCCCACACCATGAAGAAAGTCTGTGATTGACACTGAAGGGAGATATAATGCATTTTATAATAAAACAAAACGTACGTTTCATATTCATGTGCGACTCCCAATAATTTCAGAGAACATGTTTCACTGTAACATTGTAACGTGTCATCATGCTTTTAATTAGTGGATATTGTAACATAGGCCATCATGTTTTACTGTAGTTCAACTGTATGGTAAGCAATCCCCAGCAAAATGATTACATGGAGAGAATGTATACAACACGTTATGCAATATGCAATTTCTGCCAAATGAAATCGTTCAAATGAACACTAGATGGAATTTGGGGTGCAACCTTTTTTTCATTGTTTACAATAGTCAATATGCAGCAAGAAGGTGTACATCATGTAAACGTTTTATTAGATAACTTCATTATAGCTGTTTTCAGAGTTTTTAAATGACATGGAAGGCTTGGAAAAGGGAATGTTCTTCTACCGAAAATAACAGACCTACAAGCTCACAAAGTGTCGAATCTGCGATGCACTGTGAGCTTGTAGACCTTCTATTTTCGGGACCCAACGTAACAATATGATAGAACATGGCTGCGTCTATGAACTGGAATCTTTATGTAACAAGTCTACGTACTACGACACTCTGAACAGTGAACTATACACATAGCTACTATCCTAACTTTATAAATCTCTCACATTAAAGCAATCGATTGCTAGAGTATGCAAGTTTACATAATGTTTACACTTTGCAGAAATACAGCCATGGTTCACATGACGCTCGTATGACAGTCATGTTTCAGGGCTACATAAATAATACTTATTTGATCAAGTAAAAAATATCCAGGGCCAGGCTGCCCTGTATGCTCGTTTCATCTGCGCCGGGGTTGCTCTATCTGTGTATTCCGGTTCAAATACATATTGTCCATGGATTGAGTCCGTGGATCAGTATCACTCTGCACTTCAGACGCCATGATAGTACACAAACAATATGAGGAATGCAACGGTGGGGGTGGCCTGGGGTTGTAGGTGGAACGGAATAGAGACTAGGGACACCCCTCGGGGCTGTCTTCAGGTGTAGGTGTAGCCGTGTGTAGGTGACGCGCATACTCTACGGTGACGCGAGGTTAGACTGTTGTAGTCCGGAGGGGAGGGGCCATGAGCATTCTGACGTAGATAAAATGAATTCCTGACCAGGATATCTGAAAACAGGGATTGCGCACACAAAAACCCAGGAAAAGTGTTTCTAGTGTCCTAAACATCATTAAAATAAGATCAGGTTGTGTCAGGGGTGAAGTGACCCTTTAAGACTCACCTGTGGCTTCCGCGTGCGGGTGCGGTCAGGTTAGGGTTTGGGGTAGGGTGACGGACTATTGCGCGTCGGACCAAAGATATGCACCCCATTTTAAAGCCAACAAACACAGCCTCCCTGCTCATGTCTGTACTCACCTCAGCTTATACACAAAACCTGCTCTACAATGTCACCAGCCACCACATCAAAACTGTGACATATTTGTGTTGTTGCATAAAGGTGCATTATTTTTTATTTTTTTGACCGATGCTTTCTTATCCAACATCGTCTCAGTTTTGCTGGGACAAATTGATCATGGTACTGTAGTACGATTTTGAAATCCTTGACACAAAACATTAAGAGCATTAAGACAAAAGGAAACATTATAGAAGGACATTTTAACACAATGGGAAAATATTGATTAATGTCCACGCTACACTGTGCATGGAATTTACTGTGTGCGTACAGAGCGTTTCCAAAGATCCAATGTATGTCGATGACACCGGCTACACCAGACATGCAGAGAGCGCGGGCCCCGGATACGCATGCTCTAAAAATAGGACCGGTTCTATATTCTTTTTACGTGTGTATGTCCCCACGCGCACATTATATTGTCTCCCAATGGAGACAGTGGAGCAAATCTACGTGTGGCAACAGATCTGGTGTAACCAGGAGCGTTTCGCAGGCGCCTGTGATACGGTATATGTCACACGCACACATGCTCGGTGTAGCTCGGCCGTAAAGAGCTATAAGAGAGAATAGAAAATAATAGCAGGGCTTTGTAATGGTTGGTGACTGAGGTGTATAAAGGGTATTTGTAGTGATCCCAGGGGGAACTTACTTATCTGCATTTGACCCATGCTATTGGGAGCAGTATGCTGGGGATTGTTGTCTTGCTCAGGGACTCCTCGACACAAAGCCTGTGGGACCCGGGCATCAAACCGGGGACTTTCCAAGTCCCAGACGAACATTGCACCTCCTCATAACTCCCCATGATGCCAGTGTCGCTAGCAGGGGAGTTGTTGGTCCCTCGAGACTCTCACACAATTTTCAATCGCTTCTGCCATGCAGTCTGTGCAATGGAAGTATACCGAAAATGTGCATGCAAGACTGTAAAGTGGGTGTTTCATCTTTGCAGTCATGTACATTTGTCCCACACTGTAAATCGAATTAGTCACTTGCATATCTAGGTTGCTGCTTAGCAGAAATGGACATTTCAAAATGACCAACGACAACTCTCGACTGTCAATGTAGCATCCGCAGATTGTGGCATAGTTTCCCGGCTCGAGAGACATCTTTGTGTCAGCTTTCCGGTTTTACCTTGATTGACCCTGAAGACAACCTGCATCATAAGTTGAAAGAGGTCTGCATTCTTTGATCACCATTATGACACATGGGTGTTTAGAGTCGAACGCAAGCACAGGAGCAGTGCATGTTCGCCAACCTTAATGCATGTTCGGACTAACGGGACTTCGGATCTATGGGCGGTCCCCGTGAAGGTGAAGAAAACATGTGATGGCTTCATGTCGACGTGTGATTGGCAGAACTTTGCATGAATCCACACGCAACACAACCTTTGTGGTATTGGCTCTTTGTTCTCTCTCTCTGTTTTTTGTACTTCTTTTCCTGTGGATCTGTCTGTTTGGTACCAGGAGCAGATGGTCGTTTGAGTCATTTTTGCCCCATTGTAGCTACAGTGTGGCACGAACAATAACGGTGCCATGGGAGACATTGCCGAGAACAGTGTAAGGATGAGTGACTTGACGGGCCTAACAATATTTTCAAACAATATTTTTGATAAATTCTCCGAAAGAGCATTCTTCATTCATAATTTCATACACCCATTTTCAACTTTATGTTCATATATAATTGATCCTCACTGACGCTGATTAAACGATGGTACCATTTCTCTGCCATAGCCTATGCTGACTCTGTGTCTCATTGGTGAGCTTGTGGACAGTTCAGAAAACAGCCTACCAGTGACATCATCAACGGAGATTCCAAGCTAATAGAAACTGCAGCCTCTCTATTCCTGGAAAGTTGGCATGCTGCCACTGCCATTGTGTAGAAAAGTTTGAAATCTTGTTTGAAATGACCAAACCTGCCCAGCAATGATGTCACTGATAGGCAGGTTTATTAAAGGACCACTTTAGTTTTTTTCGACCAAGGTTCATGTTTTAGGTTGTTAAACTTGTTATTAGAGAAAGTAAAAGATGAGTGTTATTTTTTTTTCATTTGCTGCTTTCTTTCGTTTTAGGGATTTTAGCTGTTTTTGACAGGGGGGCGGGGGCATTCGAACATGGGGCTAAATATGTATTTTTTTACAAAATATTATGGTGATTTATTTTTTTATTATTTACTATAGTCCTAATAGACGCCAGGAAATTCCATCTGGCCACAGAAGATCACAGGATCTACTGAATGTGAAGGCTACTGGGGGGAAGCCACACTGTGTGTTATAGGCTCAATATGCAGTTTGACACATTCAGTAGATCTCGTGATCTTCTGTGGCCAGATGTAATTTCCTGGGGTCTATTAGGACTATAGTAAATAATCCAAAAATAAATCTTATAATCCTGATAAAGCAACAGTTTTGGACATATGAGGTGTTCACCTGACAGCATGGTAGCCTACAGTATGAGTGTGAACAGCACACCTGCTAATGTATCATGACCAATCAAATGATGCCAGCTGTGAAGACACCCTCGTTTGGAGCACATAAAAAGACAGACACAGACAGCAGCAACACACACCGTCGACCCAGGACCGTCGACCCAGAACCCAGGACCGTCAACCCAGGACCGTCGACCCAGGCTCCACGGACACGGACACCACCTCAGGCTGACATGCTGCTGATTCCTCAACTCCTGTGCTTGCTGGGCCTCATGGCACTAGGTACATTATTATAATTGTTATTTAAAAGGCTGTTATGGTTGCATATGGCAGTGGTTCTCAAAGCTTTTTTTCCCCCAGGATCCCCATTTTGATATGAATTAGCCTACAGACCCCAACGCATTTTTGACATGTACTTATCTCTAAGGCCAATCCACTGTAAAGTGTTGATTTGACTTTCATACAATACATTTGGTTCCTAACTATGAATAATTTAGCTGGAGACTCTGTGGAATGCCCTTGTGGACCCCTGTGGGTCCCCAGACCAGACCCAACTTTGAGAACCACTGCCATATGGTACCTGATTGTGTGCATTTATTTTGATGTGTTCCTTTCTGCTCCCCTATAGTCTTCCCTTAAAACTACAATTGATGAGCTGGCACTAAAATAGCAGATCTACAAGATCGCAATGTGTTGCAATGTGAGCTTGTAGATCTGCTTGTAGACATTTTGGTCTGGGCTCTTTATAGAACCATTCAAATAAAAAATATTTAAATAACTTTGATCTCATACTTTGTAATCCTGGAAACAAAAAAATGTTCTTGAATGGCATCACTCTCATCTGGCACCTTTATTTTTGTCTGTGTGTGTGTGTGTGTGTGTGTGTGTGCGTGCGTGCGTGCGTGCGCAGGCACCGTGCACACCAGTCCCTCTGCTGAGCTGAAGCTGGAGCGTGGGAGCTGTCCATCGTTCTGGTTCAGCTTCAACGGTCGCTGCTACAAGTACGTCCCTACAGAGATGAGCTGGAACGACGCAGAGAAGAACTGTCGCTCTCAAGGTGCCCACCTGGTGTCCGTCAACAGCACAGAGGAGGCCACCTTTCTCAAAACCCTGATCCAGAACTTCGACCCATCGCGGACCGAGACCTGGATTGGACTGAATGACCTATACGTTGAGGGTGAATTTATATGGACTGATGGCTCCGATGTGAGCTACACCGGGTGGGATAGTGGTAGGCCAACGACTAGTACAAGTTACAACTGTGTATTTACACGCGGTGACAGTGACATGTATGACTACACATGTTCTTATAAAGCTCATTCTGTGTGTATGCTTCGTACATAAACATCTTGTTGAGTGGAATGTGTGATTCAACCACTGACTTGTATGAGTCTCCACAATAAAAGAGCATGAATCTTTGCTGGTGCCATCCATTTCAGACTCCATTGTGAAACACATTCATTATATTTATATTTTGAAGTTAATTATTTATTGGTATCACAATTAGTTTCTTTGATGTATATACTCATACCCATTGGTTTGGGGTAGTGTGCGAGTGACAGAATGGGTCTCTACTTATTAAGCCCTAGCTGGCTAAAGTATGTTTGTAATAGTATAATAAATGACAAACATTCATTATTATAGACATAAATAGTATTTATAATGATAAATGCATAAAATATATTTTTATTAGGATGATATGGCCAATTGGCCATACTGGATTTCTGGGCTTGTTTTGGCTTGTTTTTCAAGGGGATATTTGGCTTTATTTCTCTAAGAGTTGGCTTGTTTTTGGACGTGGTGTTGCATATAAAATGCAGAAGGGACAATTAATGATTTACTAATGATAAAAAGGACTGTATAATACTTTATTACTTGAGTACAAATAAATACTCAGCACCACAAGTCTAGGCAGAGAGCCTCTAACAATTGGCAAAAATGGTTATTAAACATTTTAGATGATAAAGTTAATAATTAGCTTTAACAGGAATACTTTTAAGAGAATGATCAATATCCAAATGTTACCTTAAGCAGGAAATACTCTTTAGAAAAATACCTTTAAATACCCAATAAAAAAGATGAGTCTACTGAAAGAATGATTGTCCAGTCAGAAGCATTATGGTTTAGCCAATTCATTTTCAGTTCGGAGAGCACAGAAACAGATCCCACATACAGCCAAATTACAAAATGTCTCTCCCGCGTGCCACAAAATGGACACGGTATATATATCATTTTAATCAAGATTTGAGAAGGCTACACAAAGCAACGTGTCAAATAACCAAAGGAAGTTCAAACAATCACATCCTGTCCAAACCAGGAAGCATAATGTATGGGATATGTAGTTAATCATGTAAATGTAGTTCATAATTTAAGTTAAAGCCAACCAGCTAACGTAACTAGGAGACACGCTGACACGCTGGGTGTTTTGGCAAACAGGAGAAAACAATACTTTATCAGCACGCCGGCTGGGGGGAAGAATTAAAATCAGTAGGACACAGGGCCTGAGATATGAAAGGTACAGGACATGGGGCATGAAGATACAAAGTCATTGGGAACATGGAAACTTCCATCCACAAAATAACAGATCTACAATAATTCAAAATTATCCATCACGTGGGTTGGCTTATTTCTCTCACAAGAGTTGGCAACACTGATTCACAAGTCGATAGCATGACACTAGTTAGTTAGTATAGTAAGGAAATTAGCCTTTATAAAAATAAATAGTAAAAAGCTGGAACCAGCGCCATGATGACTGGCCTCCAGTCAGATTCTGTCAAAAATGGGGGTCCATGGCTCAAATGCTGAATAAATAATGGCCTTGATTTGAAAAGGTTTGAAAACCACTGAGTCTAGACAACAACACAACAGGGTAAATAGAGTGCAGAAATACAATGCAGTATTTCAAAGAAACTAGGATACATTCCAGCACCAGGTAAACATCAAACCTACCTAAACAATATGCTATATCTAAATAACACATTCTTCACATTTGTGGTCAAGAAGCATTTGTGTGTGTGCGCGCGCGCGCGCGTGCGTGCGTGCGTGCGTGCGTGCGTGTGTGTGTGTGTGTGTGTGTGCGTGTGTGCGTGCGTGCTTGCGTGCCCAAACTAGTGAAAATATAGCAGATGTACAACTTCTTACTTATTAATTATTATTATTATAATCTATGGATTATGGAATGTCTTAGATGTGTTTGTTTGTTTTCAAATGTATGCAGTAAAATGATTGACACTGTTTCCCGCTGTTTGGGAACCGAATGCTTCACAGTATGTCTATGCAGGTATACAGTATTGCAGTGCTCTTTGAAGTGGGGTCTCGTCTCGGGACCCCCAGGGGTCCTTGGGGGGGTTTTAGGACATTTAGTGGGGTCTCGTCTCGGGACCCCCAGGGGTCCTTGGGGGGGTTTTAGGACATTTAGAATTGAATGTAGACCTATTTTAATCCCGTGGGCGGAAATTAAATTCTGCCAAAGTGGTCAGACTTATTTTATAATGTTATATCAATACAAACTATTTGCGGGGCCCACATGCAATATCTTCACAGCCCACAGGTTTGCGAATCGCTGCTATAATGTAACATCAATACACGTGCACAGTACACGTACGAGCACCCCGTGCATGTGGTTGCTTCCTCACTGCTTGCAGATGAAGTCCAGAGCGGCTGTTTGTTGATCACATGAGGGATTATGGGTGGATTAAGGCTGGATTTGGATGTTTCAAACTTCGTCAAACATTCGGATGAAGAAATGCCAAAACACCCATCAGGACTGCAGCACACACACACACACACACACACACACACACACACACACACACACACACACACACACACACACACACACACACACACACATATGGTCACCTCTCTCCTCACGTGTGTGCACTGCACAATCCCAGGTGTTCTTTTGACCGGAACTTTTTAAAGCAGAACTACAATACAAACTGTGTTGCCCCCGGCATCATACCCCAATATTAAATGAAAAAAAATGCAACGCATTGTGAGCTTGTAGATCTGCTATTTTTGACGAAGAGATTTGGGAAAAAATACAGGTCAAAGTAGGCTACAGTTGTAACTCAAGTGTGTTGAAGAGATGCAGTGGTGGAGGTTTATTTTATTATTAGGGACCAAGAAGTCACGCAGTGACTTTGGTCACTTATTGTTATTGTGTTTATTTTTCTTCTTCTTCTCCTTCTTCTTCTCCTTCCGCCAAAAATAGCTGTTCTGACTGAATGGTGCAGTCGGTTTTCGCGAAACGCGGTAATCTGGTAGAGGGCCATGCCAAACGGTGAATATGCGACGCCCAAGACGATTGGCCAAATGGTGGCGCTATAGCGCTCAATTGAAAATGCTAACTTTGAACGTGCATAGCTCATGAACCGTTTGACCGTTGGCAATGACACTTTGATACCCATATGCGTCTCCTCGTGCTGAACAACTTTCGTGTTCTGACTTTTGACCTCTGACCTTTAGATCACCCGCCATTTTGAATTATATGATCAGTACTTTATTTTATTCTCCTTCTGCCAAAAATAGCTGTTCTGACTGAACCGTGCAGTCGGTTTGCGCAAAACTTGTCAACATGATAGAGGACCATGCCAAACGGTGACTATGTGAAGCCCATCATGATTGGCCAAATGGTGGCGCTATAGCACTCAATTGATGCAAAACTTGCAAAACTTGCAAACTTTGAACGTGCATATCTCATGAACCGTTTGACCGTTGGCAATGACACTTTGATACACATATGTGTCTCCTCATGCCGAACAACTTCCGAGTTCTGACTTTTGACCTCTGACCTTTAGATCACCCGCCATTTTGAATTATTTGAAAAACAGTTCAAATGTAACTCCTCCCAGAATCTTTGCTCAAAATGCACGAAAACTTCTACACGTGAACTTTGGACCTATACGGACAAATAATCGTAGCACATTTTTGTTAAGTGAAAAAATGAAGTTTTTATGAGCCAATGAAAATTGCTGTTTTGTGAAAATTATTCTTCTGCCTCTAATACACACACATGCTTATGTCACTTTACTATGCGAAGCCCATCACGATTGGCCAAATGGTGGCGCTATAGCACTCAATTGATGCAAAACTTGCAAACTTGCAAACTTTGAACGTGCATATCTCATGAACCGTTTGACCGTTGGCAATGACACTTTGATACACATATGTGTCTCCTCATGCCGAACAACTTTCGTGTTCTGACTTTTGACCTCTGACCTTTAGATCACCCGCCATTTTGAATTATATGAAAACAGTTCAAATGTAACTCCTCCCAGAATCTTTGCTCAAAATGCACGAAAACTTCTACACGTGAACTTTGGACCTATACGGACAAATAATCGTAGCACATTTTTTTCTAAGTGAAAAAATGACGTTTTTATGAGCCAATGAAAATTGCGCGCGCACGCACACAGACACACACACACCAAAGTTTGAGTACTTATGCTGAACTAACACTGAATGATTTTCCTGTTAACAATGGAGTATCTGATCATCTCCGTGTAGCTCAGTCAGTCGAGCTCTTGCCCTTGGACCGCAAGGTTGTGTGTTCAAATCCAGCTACTGACAACTCAGCTTATCAGTCTTATTTGTACATATTGTTGAACGCCCTGTGGGCTATATCAGTGAGATCAATAACTTTAAAGACTGGTGTGATAATAGCCACCTTATGTTAAACACCACAAAAACTAAAGAGATGATCTTCAATCCAAATCCATGGTTATGAACGATTGTCTGCCTAACACACGCAGGCAGGCAGGCAGGCAGGCAGGCAGGCAGGCAGGCAGGCAGGCAGGCAGGCAGGCAGGCAGGCAGGCAGGCAGGCAGGCAGGCAGGCAGGCAGGCAGGCAGGCAGGCAGGCAGGCAGGCAGGCCGGCCGGCCTGTACCTTGATATTATCCACCCTCGCGCGCGCGCGCACACACACACACACACACACACACACACACACACACACACACACACACACACACACACACAAGACATGCCTAAAATGAGGACACACCTTCTTGTTACCAAATCACTAAATGGTTTTACTGTTTACAATATAGTCACTGATTGTCTCTGTGTAGGTCAGTCAGTAGAGCTCCCGCCTTCGGTCCACAAGGTTGCGAGTTCAAATCCCGGTACCGACAATTCGGCTCGTAGGTCTCGTTTGTGCGTGTTGTTCTCATTGCGCATTGTTCTTCTTCTATCTTGGTCCCGCTTTATCGCTGCTTGCAGCTATATTTATTATTTGTTTTACAGACAATGTAGTAAAGGTCCTGATTCATCATCCTAGTTGTATAAAAGTACAAAAGTGTTGGCATTGAAATATACTGTAATGTACCAATAGTCAAAATACTAATTAAGAATGCCTATTTATTTTTTTCTTAAATGTGTCTAAATCGTTCAAACATGCAGTGTGTTGTAGATCAGCTACTTCTGAATAGACAAAAGTATAGCTTGTGTAAATAAAGTGTTCAAATAATTGTAGTGTAGTTAATAGCAGGCCTCATGAGAGACAGCGGAGTAGAAGTATAAAGTATAAAGTATATCGGAAAATGAAAATACAAGTATATAATCATATAAACATTTTGCATACTGCAAGTAGTACTTACAGTACTAAATGTATGGAAATCACACTAGTAAAGTCCACTGGTACAGCCGTGAGTTAACCCATTTTGGGTGGGAACCCCTTTTGGTGTTTTAACTTTTAAGCATTATGTTATGCTTTAGCTGTTGAAAAATAGCAGATCTACAAGCTCATAGCGCGGCACCGAGTGCCACGCTATGAACTTGTAGGTCTGCTATTTTTTTTAAATCGTGAAAAATGTGGCGCAAATCTTTGAACATATATTCATTCAGAGTGAGCGTTTTTAACTCAAATCTCTGCTTCTCGGGAGGTCCCTGGAACGACATATTTTCAGATAGGGGTCGGTGGCTAATTTCATATAATTCTGGGGGTCCTTAATTGACATGGAATTGTTTGAGAACCACATGACACAGACACATACAGTAGGTTTGTCAGAAACCCGTTAGGATTTAGAAGACATTTGTAGAATCTAAGTGTCAGGTCTACATGGGTTAAATGAAGCCAGGATTGTGCGGTGCAGACACACATACTGTACGGTACTGTATATACACATACAGTACATTACACTGCATGGCAGAATGTGGTATCTATGATGGGCCGGCCGCTCGCTGTTTGTTTTGCTTTGTTCGCTCTGGAATATGTAATCAGACGTTTCTTTCTTCTGGACTATGTCATCATAATTGTCCGAAGATGCAATGGACAGTTTGTGGTCCAAAATAACACACATGCACATGTTGGACATTTTTAGTTCCACCCCCCCCCCCCCCCCCTCCTTCTCCAACACAAAAGTTAGTGAAATCCTCAGTGTACATTTGTATACGTTCAGCATGAAATTAACGTTGAAGATTGTATACCGTGCAGTGTTTCAAGTTAAATTGTTTAGCTTAGAGGGAACGGCAAGTGAGTAAGCTTGACAAAATAAAGTGAAACTTATAAAATCATCTTTAGAGGAGAACTCTGGTGGACACTACTGTACATATGAAGTAGTATACTGTATTAGACCCTCAGGAAAAATGTGATTTGATTGCAACTTTTTGCATACTTTGCATATTTCGCAACTTCTCAAATTTTCACCGCATTCAATTATTTCATAAAACCCCTGCATATTTCATCGCAAAATCTTAAACTTTTAGCCCACATAATCAAGGGTTTTCGTCCGGGGACCCTCAGGGACCTTACAGGTCTGTAACTCTGCCCCCTTGAAATAAAGAAAAGCGTTTGGGAAGCTGAACCTGTGATTACGCGGGAATGAGTTCATGTCCTCTGCGTTGGCTGCGTGCGCTGCCAGAGAGCGGCTGTATGTATACACAATCAGCGCAGCTATCAAAGAACGTGAAGGGGTTGTTGTTCCTGCATAGCGCTGCACGTGTTGATGTTTACCGCGTGTGTATCTGTGGTCGTGAAGCAGGTGCATGACTCACTGCCTCTCTCGTCCTGCTCTCAAACAATCACACAATCACACGGCGAGCGACGTCGTGTAAATATAGGAAACCACTGGGAACATGATAAGACCCCCGCTTGGACGTTCACGTCTCTAATCAATTTAAGAAAAAGCGATACATTACTGTACGTTTAGTTGTACTGTATAGTGTCAAAAGGATCAGCTAATAAATTAAATCCTACTTGTATGTTATGGACCCCTGTGTCTTTGGCTGTGACCCCTTGACTGGAAGTTTGTGTGTGTGTGTGTGTGTGTGTGTGTGTGTGTGTGTGTGTGTGTGTGTGTGTGTGTGTGTGTGTGTGTGTGTGTGTGTGCGCGTGTGTTGGCTGTGCTGCAGGAAGAGACAGGACAGCCAGGTCCCAAACCTGATGGATGTGTTGCCGTGACTACAGGAAGCTGCTGGGGGTGGGGTGGGGTGTGGTGTGTGTGTGTGTATGTGTGTGTGTGTGTGTGTGTGTGTGTGTGTGGGGGGGGGGGTTATTTTGGAGCCTGCCAGGCGGAAATGGGACTGAGACCAAGGAGGATGCAGATAGGCACCTCCCCCTGAACGTGCACACACACACACACACACACACACACACACACACACACACACACACACACACACACACACACACACACACACACACACACACACACACACACACACACACACACACACACACACACACACACACACGACTCAGAGGGCATATGGACAGCTACACATGGATGGATGAACAACACATATTGAATGCCTATATATTTAAACTTGTTGTGTTTTTTGTAAATTAATGTGCTACATGATCATACTACAGCGTCACACAAAAGCATCAAAAGTATGTTTTAATATTTTTAATCCTGTAAAGTAACAGTTTGGGACAAATACGGTTTCCACCCAACAGAGACGAGATAATATAAACAAACATCGCATAAGACATGTGAACACACATGCCCACACGCACGCACCCACACGCCTTGCATGGTTTCCCCTCTGCTGTGTGTGTGCGTGTGCGTGTGCGTGTGCGTGTGTGTGTGTGTGTGTGTGGATGTGGATGTAATGGAAGAGAAAAAACATCCGCACACTAGTTTCTAGAGCTCCGAGACTTCCTTAATTTAGAGGCAACAAATTGCAACGTTTCGACCTACTAGGTCTTCATCAGGCAAATATGGATGCAATGCACATTCAGTGGTGGAAAAGGTACTACAATCGTGTTTTCTCTTACTTAGTATCAATACTGCAATGTAGGAATACTCTGTTACAAGTAATAGTCTGGTAATCAGAATTTACTGAAAGTACAAAATGTTGGCATCAAAATGTATTTAAAGTGCCAAAAGTAAAAGTATACGATAAATATGCAGAATGTCCCATTTCAAGTTTTCAAATGTGTAAAAATCTTTTGAACATAGCAGATCTACAAGCTCTCATTGTGAACTGTAGATCGGACATTTTCTAATGGCCAAAATGTATATAAGGGCTGATGTGGTATAGGAATAATAATCAGTAATAATCAATTAGTAAGTAACTGGCAATTCAAGTTTTACAATAATTCTAGCGGAATAAAAGTACAATGATTGAATCCCAGATGTAGTGGAATAGTATTGGGCATGGGAAATACTCAAGCTAGTACAAAAATCTCAAAAGTACAGAGCGTAAGTAAATGTACTTAGTTACGTTACAAAACTGTGTGTGTGTGTGTGTGTGTGTGTGTGTGTGTGTGTGTGTGTGTGTGTGTGTGTGTGTGTGTGTGTGTGTGTGTGTGTGTGTGCACACCCGCTTCGACTGGTATCAATGGACAAGACCACAGTTATCAGTTCGGATCAGTACGATTGTTTGACGAGTATGGGCATGCTCTGCCGACTGATAAAAAAAAACGACAGGATTAAGGTTGGCGAACATGCGTTAATATTAGGACCGCGCTGCGACATGCTTGCGGTTAAGTTTAGGGGAGGGTATGAGGAGGCTTGTCGTTTTTAGTAGGCAGTAGACCAAAACAACAAGATTAAGGTTGGCGAACATGCGTTAATATTAGGACCGCGCTGCGACATGCTTGTGGTTACGTTTAGGGGAGGGTATGAGGAGGCTTTTCATTTTCAGTAGGCTCCCAGCATGTCCAGTAGACCTGAATAGACTGATAAGATCGGTTAACGTGTCATCAACACCAATCGCAGCCAGTAGGCTCCAGACGAGCCGATCGTCTAGATAAGATCGGCGTAATAAGTAACCTACTGGGAATTATCGGTTGATTTTCGGTCGAAACGGCTGGTGCGTGCGTGCATGTGTGGATGTAATGCACATTGCAAAACGCTTTGCATGAAGGTGCTATATATAAATGTACCATTTACATATTGCTTGTGATGCTGAAAAGGCATGGGAGTGCATGAGGACCAACATAACGGAGCATACAGACTTTTTTATTTTACTTTGAACAGATTGTCTTTTACTTTGGATTGACACACTAGTGGTAAGTAGTAAAAATGTGCTATAGGGACAACTGAGTGAGATACTCACATCACTGTGTAGTGACGATTGTTCTGTGATTGGATAGTTTGCTGTCACAGGCCGCGGTGGCCTATACCAATGGCGTAAATTCATCAGGCAGTCAGTCAGAGATATTTACGTTTATATGGCAGCTATCTCTGTCTCTCTCTCGCTCACGCACGCACGCACGACACTGGCTTTCTCATAAAGCGTACGTGCAATGGGACATATCGGACCGCTGCCACGAACGCCAAAAGGGTTTTGTTGCGTCTCGAACCATTGGCGGCGGTGGCTCAGGGGTAGAGTGCCTGGATGGTAACCACAAGGTTGCCAGTTCAAACCCGGGCTCCCCCAGAGTTACTGTCGAAGTGTCCTTGAGCAAGACACTGAACCCCTAATTGCTCCCGATGTGCTAGTTGGTGCCTTGCATGGTTTCCGCTAGCCTGGTTAATAAACCAGACCGAATCAGCCGTTGGCAAAAAAAAGTTGCCTACCAGCGGATTTCGGTCTGGCGAGGCTCAGTAGCACGCCTCTTTCCTACAATCGAGAACAGGTCGGACCAATCGGGACACGGTATGCAATATGGGCGGGCTTTGGTACAGTGACGTTCAATGCTTGAGACTTTTGACTGAAAGTAGCTCTGACCAATTGCGTCAAAGAGAGAATGTTTGAACCCGCCCCCCGGGAAATGAAATCCAAGTGGAGCCAGCCCAGACTGATATACCGCGACAGTGTTGTGTGATATTAGTCTGGCTTATTAGCCAGGCTAGGTTTCCGCTGCCATCGGTGTATGAATGTGTGTGTGAATGGGTGAATGTAATGCACAATCTCTGTAAAGCGCCTTGGATAAAGGCGCTATATAAATGCACCATTTACCATTGGTGTGGTTTGGGCACTCACTGGCAACTCAATGGCAAAGAAAAACACTATGTCTTCAACGCCTCGTTAAAAGAGAAACAGAGATGAATATTCCACACTTTCATTTTCTGCGTAGGTGGCAGGTATTATATGCTGGGTTTGTGTGTGATTTCTCTCTTTTTATATACATATTTATATATATATATATATTATTTGCCTTCAGAGAGGGGCTAATAAATCTCTGAGAGAAAAAAGAAATAACTCGGAGGGAGGAAAGGGATTTTCTCTCTAAAAATACAGCCGGCCTCTCTCTCTCTCTCTCTCTCTCTCTCTCTCTCTCTCTCTCTCTCTCTCTCTCTCTCTCTCTCTCTCTCTCTCTCTCTCTCTCTCTCTCTCTCTCTCTCTCTCTCTCTCTCTCTCTCTCTCTCTCTCTCTCTCTCTCTCTCTCTCTCTCTCTCTCTCTCTCTCTCTCTCTCTCTCTCTCTCTCTCTCTCTCTCTATGGTGTCGGGGCGTCGCGGGTGAGTGATGCTTCCCGTGTGGTCTCACCTTTGAAAAAAAAGTATAACGTGAAATAAAAAGTCATCAGGAGTTAATATCACAGCTGGAAGCGGTGTGAGGTTTGCGGCCACCACTCTGGCCACGAAAGAGCCACATACTGAACCCCGGGTACATCCCCACCCAACACTGCTAGAAGTACAGTACTGTACAGTAGTACTCAAGTAGAAATATGGGCACGGTGGCACAGTGGGTAGTGCTGTCGCCTCACAGCAAGAAAGTCCTGGGTTCGATTCCCGCTGGGGACACTGTGGGAGCTGGTGGCGTGTTCTCTCCTCCGCATCATCAGTGCCCGGGGCGCCTGATAGAGGGGAATGGAACTGGTCGGAATAACATGTTCCTTCCACGCGCTACGTCCAACCAGGGAAACTCTCCCCTGTCAGGTGTAAAGGAGCGACTGTATCCTGAATCAGATCTGCGTCACTTCAAGATAGAATTCCAATTTGCTTAAATAAGTGACCTGAGTCACATATCAAACTATATCCAAATGTCACTTGCAGCACGACCCAAGCGCTACTGATGTGACGTCATTACAGGGCGCGAGTATTTTCATTTAAGTAAACAAACAAGAGAGAGAGAAAAACAACCAAACGAGAGCAAAAGAAAGAAAACAAGCGAGAGGACAGAAAAGAGAGAAAACAATAGTTTGTTTTATAGGAATAATGTCACTTCATTATGTCAGCACTACAGCGGAGCGGACAGACGGTGAAATCTGTACCAAAGTCCTGACGTCACTCGCTCATCCCCTGGGCTGTAACTGTATAAAAAGTGTTAGGCTACTACAACACCAAAGTAAAAGTACATCGATTTTCGGACATTTTCCAATATTATTTCGATTGTGACAGGCTACAGGATAACATTTGGCTTAAGTGGTTAATGTATGTTTTGTAATAATAATCTGCAAAGTAACTTGTAACTAATGTTTTGTAGTAAAGTGTAGTAGAAAAAGTACAATATTTGCCTGCCTCTGAGATAGGTAGTGAAGTACATTACTTAAAGTAAATGTACTGTACTTTACTTCCCACCTCTGCCCACCACCCCATCACTCTTTCCCACAGTCTAACCCATCCCTATCTTTCTCTCCATTTCTCTCAACATCTCATCCTCTCTTTTCCTATACCTCTCTCCCCCCTTGATCTCCCTGACCCGCTTCTCTTCCAACGTCTCTCTCTCTCTCTCTGTCCCCGTCCCTCTGTATCTTTCTCTCTCATGTCTCTCCTGCTCTCTCCTCGACTGTGTCTCTCTCTCTCTGTTTCTCCATAGTCTCCCTCTCTCTGTCTCTTCGTGACTCTCTCCCTCTCTCTCCCCTTTCATTTTCCCTCCAGCGTTATAAGTGGCGGTGTGACCACGGTGTTTTCACAGGCCGCTCGGTTTCCCCGCGTCCCTCCCGCAGCCGGCAGACCGTGGCGCGAGAAAAGCAGCTTGTTCGACATGTTTCCCGTTTTAAATTAAATCACGGGGGGAGTGAAAAAGAAGAAATGACCATTCCCTCCCTCCTTCCATCCCTCCTTCCTTCCGTGCCTTACTTAACTTCCAAATACCACCCAAGTGCTGTGGGGAACCTACTCCTCCGTGCACCCATGGGGTGGGCTTGGGGTTGGAGGTGGGTTTGGAGGGGGGTTGTTGTGGCGTAGTAGTAGCATCCAGAATCCAAAATGAGTCCGATGACATCACATGATTTAGGCTACGGTCGGTGCAGTTCTGCTGAGGTCTAGGAGAACGTCGAGGCGAAGTGCCCCCGAAATATAATTCACCTTCTCCTTCCCTCTGTGAGCCACACGGTGGTCTGTAATCCTGCAGCCTATTACTGTAGTCCAATATCAAAGCCACAGAACTATAGGAAAAGAACAACATGCTGCAGACAGACGTTATGGTTTGGAAGCCGTTCCTCACTCTGCCTGGCTGCTCCTTCAGTGCACTGTTCATTTCTCACTCTGCCGGCTGCTCCTTCAGTGCACTGTTCATTTCTCACTCTGCCGGCTGCTCCTTCAGTGCACTGTTCATTTCTCACTCTGCCGGCTGCTCCTTCAGTGCACTGTTCATTTCTCACTCTGCCGGCTGCTCCTTCAGTGCACTGTTCATTTCTCACTCTGCCGGCTGCTCCTTCAGTGCACTGTTCATTTCTCACTCTGCCGGCTGCTCCTTCAGTGCACTGTTCATTTCTCACTCTGCCGGCTGCTCCTTCAGTGCACTGTTCATTTCCTCGTTGACTAAAACTGTGACGAACAAATGTTCGTCAACTGCCTTTTCTCACAGACGGAAACTAAATATAGAAACTCAATACTAAGACTAAGATATGTTGACTAAACATATGGACAATTTCAAAACAAATACTATAATGTTAGGGAGGGACTAGTGGTGGAGAAGAGATCCAGTATAGAACTGTCTACCAGTAAGACGCCTGAGGGTCGAGAAGCGACCTCGCTCTAAAGGGCGAGGTCGTGTGCAGTAGTGTGCACGCATCCGTCTCGTTGATGGCAGACTGCTGGGCGAGCACTGGCGCTTTGGCATGGGGGAGTCAGATCAACATGGAATGAATTCTGTATTGGCCATATAAGGAGCATGTCTTGGGTGTACAGGGTTTGATGAGGTCAGATCAACATATGGAATGTCAGAACAGGTGAGCTCCATACAGTATATGGAGATCTAAGGGTGGTAGCGGGGACATTCTCTTGAGTGTACAGGGTTTGATGAGGGCCCAGGTAGGGCCAGGGCTTAATTTTCGGGCCTGTAGAGAACTCTAGTTTTCACTGGCTGCCGGGCGCGGCTGCACTAATAACTTTGGGGCAGGCCCGTCTAGATTTTCAAATTTGAATGGACAGGTATAAGTCAAAAGGGAGACATCAAAGAGGAAGGATGGATGGGGAAGGATCAACATATGAAAAAGAAGAGAAAGGCTGCACAATCATAGCCATGATGCTGGAGGTTTATTGACAGACCTGCAGGTCGAAACGTTGGGGGAATTAATTAATTCCCTGAAGAAGACCGTACAGGTTGAAACGTTGGTTTCTGATAATAAACTTCCAGCATCGTGGCTATGAGTGTGCAGCCTTTTTCTTCTTTTTCATTGTTCATTGTTCATCACCTTTAGCACCCTTCTCCTGCCTATTTATCAAAGGATCAACATATGGAATGTCAGAACAGGTTCTGACAGATATCCATATATGGAGATCTAAGTGTTTGAGGTCAGATGTAGCCAATATGGATGACATCAGGGATCTCCATATATGGGCTTAACTGCGACAACAGGTCGTATTTATATAACATCAGGGTCTCCACATCTCCATCCCTGATGATGTCACATGATGTCACAAGACCTGATCCCCGACCAACACACACAAAAAGATTGGTTGCGCTCGGGCGTTGCGCTCTGAAAATAGCAGATCTATGAGGCTACACTCACACATAATCAGACACATGTCCTGTGCCTGTCTGGGTGTCCGTGTTTAATGGCCGCTCCAATTCATTTCCAATGGAAGTCACATGGTTTGACAAGACAGTCTTGTTTGATGGGGGGACGGGGGCAGAACACAGGCTGTCTTGTCAAACCATGCATGTGACTTCCATTGGAAATGAATTGAAGTGGCCACTAAACAGGGACAAGACACAAGACAGGTTCCCAAGCATTTATGGAATGCATGTGCCACAAAAAAAACAACATAATACTTCTTAAGGTTAATATGAGCATCAAAGCAATATTTTAAATACTTTTTATATTAACACATTATATTACATAGGGCTGGACCACACATGGAAAATGACATCATCAACTTGCGACAAGAGTTGAAAAACGTACTATTTCTAAAATAAATAAAATATTTAAGGTGTTGTAGATATAGAGGGCAATTATAATGTATTAAGGCATCTATTAGCCAGGGAACCTCAACCTTTTAAAAGAAGTAAACCATGGGGTTTGGTCATAAGATCAATTTGATGAATGAATAACAAACACACTTCCATTGAGAAACAACAGCTATTATGATGCAAGTGTGCTTGGTCCTGTGCCTGTTTAAAAAGCACTTGGAATGTCAGCCCCAATTATCATTTATTGTTGGGAAAACAATGGAGGAGGGGCTGTCGAAAGAGCATGTGTGTCAGTGTGTGTGTGTGTGTGTGTGTGTGTGTGTGTGTGTGTGTGTGTGTGTGTGTGTGTGTGTGAGTGTGTGTGTGTGTGTGTGTGCGTGTGTGCGTGCGTGCATGCGTGCGTGTGTGTGTGAGAGAGGTGCTACAGAGACACACCTCCCAATGCAATTTGTCATTGTGGCTATTACCGAACTCACCACAATGGACCTGACCTTCACCAAACCAGAATGGATCTGACAAAGAGGCTCACACTCTCTGTCTCGCTCGCACGCACAATTCAAACATCCAGTTCATTATCGTTTGAATAACTTTGGACAAAATGTAAACAAACACCAAGTCTAAATATACAGCGGGGATATTAACAGGAAAGTGGTCTCGGCATGATATCTGGATTATTAAACAATTACCTTGTACTACAAACAGATATAGGGTCACTAAAAAAGCAGGATATATTTTTTTATATTTCCGCCACCAGGTTTTGTTATGTGATATTGTGGTTCTCAAACCACTGTATTTGGCCACGGACCACCATCTGAACATGTTTTGTGTTAGGGAGCACCAGAAGAGAAGATTTGTCTAAAATAATAATAATAATAATAAAAATACAAAAATAATATCAATTATTCCAAACATTTGATATTTTGCAAAGAAATGACAAAAAAACTAAACAGATGTACAATAATAATGAGCTTGCAGATCTGCCATTTTTGAATAGCCAACATATAAATTGATTTAACGTGGTTGTATTTGGCTGTGGATCCTCAAGTTAAAAGATTGTGTGCAATTAGCACGTCTAATTATTTGCATTCAAAAAGTTCACAAATCTTGCCAATACATATGGGTTAAAGTGATTATACTGGTCGTGATGCCATATGAATTATGAACACATTTCGCTGCAGAGCCCCAGTTGGGGAAACACTGACTGTAGACAGTGTAAAAAAGGTTGTGGTTACTGTAGTAAGACTGTTTACAGTAGTAAAGGTTGTGGTTACTGTAGTAAGACTGTTTACAGTAGTAAAGGTTGTGGTTACTGTAGTGAGACTGTTTACAGTAGTAAAGGTTGTGGTTACTGTAGTGAGACTGTTTACAGTAGTAAAGGTTGTGGTTACTGTAGTAAGACTGTTTACAGTAGTGAAGGTTGTGGTTACTGTAGTGAGACTGTTTACAGTAGTAAAGGTTGTGGTTACTGTAGTAGGACTGTTTACAGTAGTAAAGGTTGTGGTTACTGTAGTGAGACTGTTTACAGTAGTAAAGGTTGTGGTTACTGTAGTAAGACTGTTTACAGTAGTAAAGGTTGTGGTTACTGTAGTGAGACTGTTTACAGTAGTAAAGGTTGTGGTTACTGTAGTAGGACTGTTTACAGTAGTAAAGGTTGTGGTTACTGTAGTAAGACTGTTTACTGTAGTAAGACTGTTTACTGTAATAAGACTGTTTACAGTAGTAAAGGTTGTGGTTACTGTAGTAAGACTGTTTACTGTAGTAAAGGTTGTGGTTACTGTACTAAGACTGTTTACAGTAGTAAAGGTTGTGGTTACTGTACTAAGACTGTTTACAGTAGTAAAGGTTGTGGTTACTGTACTAAGACTGTTTACAGTAGTAAAGGTTGTGGTTACTGTACTAAGACTGTTTACAGTAGTAAAGGTTGTGGTTACTGTAGTGAGACTGTTTACAGTAGTAAAGGTTGTGGTTACTGTAGTGAGACTGTTTACAGTAGTAAAGGTTGTGGTTACTGTAGTAAGACTGTTTACAGTAGTAAAGGTTGTGGTTACTGTAGTAAGACTGTTTACAGTAGTAAAGGTTGTGGTTACTGTAGTAAGACTGTTTACAGTAGTAAAGGTTGTGGTTACTGTAGTAAGACTGTTTACAGTAGTAAAGGTTGTGGTTACTGAAGTAAGACTGTTTACTGTAGTAAAGGTTGTGGTTACTGTAGTGAGACTGTTTACAGTAGTAAAGGTTGTGGTTACTGTAGTAAGACTGTTTACAGTAGTAAAGGTTGTGGTTACTGTAGTAAGACTGTTTACAGTAGTAAAGGTTGTGGTTACTGTAGTAAGACTGTTTACAGTAGTAAGACTGTTTACAGTAGTAAAGGTTGTGGTTACTGTAGTAAGACTGTTTACAGTAGTAAAGGTTGTGGTTACTGTAGTAAGACTGTTTACAGTAGTAAAGGTTGTGGTTACTGAAGTAAGACTGTTTACTGTAGTAAAGGTTGTGGTTACTGAAGTAAGACGGTTTACAGTAGTAAAGGTTGTGGTTACTGTAGTAAGACTGTTTACTGTAGTAAAGGTTGTGGTTACTGTAGTGAGACTGTTTACAGTAGTAAAGGTTGTGGTTACTGTAGTAAGACTGTTTACAGCAGTAAAGGTTGTGGTTACTGTAGTAAGACTGTTTACAGTAGTAAAGGTTGTGGTTACTGTAGTGAGACTGTTTACAGTAGTAAAGGTTGTGGTTACTGTAGTAAGACTGTTTACAGTAGTAAAAGTTGTGGTTACTGTAGTAAGACTGTTTACAGTAGTAAAGGTTGTGGTTACTGTAGTAAGACTGTTTACTGTAGTAAAGGTTGTGGTTACTGTAGTAAGACTGTTTACAGTAGTAAAGGTTGTGGTTACTGTAGTGAGACTGTTTACAGTAGTAAAGGTTGTGGTTACTGTAGTAAGACCGTTTACTGTAGTAAAGGTTGTGGTTACTGTACTAAGACTGTTTACAGTAGTAAAGGTTGTGGTTACTGTAGTAAGACCGTTTACTGTAGTAAAGGTTGTGGTTACTGTACTAAGACTGTTTACAGTAGTAAAGGTTGTGGTTACTGTAGTAAGACTGTTTACAGTAGTGAAGGTTGTGGTTACTGTAGTAAGACTGTTTACAGTAGTGAAGGTTGTGGTTACTGTAGTGAGACTGTTTACAGTAGTGAAGGTTGTGGTTACTGTAGTAAGACTGTTTACAGTAGTAAAGGTTGTGGTTACTGTAGTAAGACTGTTTACAGTAGTGAAGGTTGTGGTTACTGTAGTGAGACTGTTTACAGTAGTGAAGGTTGTGGTTACTGTAGTAAGACTGTTTACTGTAGTAAAGGTTGTGGTTACTGTAGTAAGACTGTTTACAGTAGTAAAGGTTGTGGTTACTGTAGTAAGACCGTTTACTGTAGTAAAGGTTGTGGTTACTGTACTAAGACTGTTTACAGTAGTAAAGGTTGTGGTTACTGTAGTAAGACTGTTTACAGTAGTGAAGGTTGTGGTTACTGTAGTAAGACTGTTTACAGTAGTGAAGGTTGTGGTTACTGTAGTGAGACTGTTTACAGTAGTGAAGGTTGTGGTTACTGTAGTAAGACTGTTTACAGTAGTAAAGGTTGTGGTTACTGTAGTAAGACTGTTTACAGTAGTGAAGGTTGTGGTTACTGTAGTGAGACTGTTTACAGTAGTAAAGGTTGTGGTTACTGTAGTAAGACTGTTTACAGTAGTAAAGGTTGTGGTTACTGTAGTGAGACTGTTTACAGTAGTAAAGGTTGTGGTTACTGTAGTGAGACTGTTTACAGTAGTAAAGGTTGTGGTTACTGTAGTAAGACTGTTTTCAAAAACAAAAAGCTCTCAGGTATCTATTTATTACTCAGAGTGCCTGTGACCTCTGCATCACAGCTGGGGGGGGGCGGGGGGTAGTCTGCCCTAATTTGGAACGCAGGAAGTCAATTAATTCATAAATACTTGAGCGCGTTTACAGTAAAGACGGAGGGAAGATGATGGCTGCGCTATCGATCGCTCCCATTAATACAACACAACGCCGTCCCGCGGGGCGGAGAGCTAGAAACCCTTTAATGAAGCAACCAGCTTTACCTCTGCTCCGAGAATAATGCGATCACAAGGTATGAGGGAAGAGAAACATAATGATTTCTGTAGCTGGAAAAGGAGAGGGAATATTAATGAGGGCGTAGCAGGATTTATAGCCGAGGAAGACTTTACATATATAGCGGTGGGTGGATAATAATACCAGTTGAGGATTGAAGTGATGGTGGGGTTTGCCAGAGTATGCATTTTGGATGAAAACCGCAGGTTATATTATGTCGGCTCCAAAACCCGTTTCTTTTCAGGATTAAAATTCAAAAGCAGCAGACGGTTCTTCTACTTTTGAAAAGTTAGAATATGTATACACAAGAGGTTTCTGCACGACAGCAACGATATTTTACAGTATGTACTGTACTTTGTTTGTGCACGGTTTAAAAACACACCCAGGTTACAAGAGGAATATATCCACAGTATATCATTACTATATTCCATTTAGTCAGATTCTTTCAAATACAATTCTGCTTAGTTTTAGTCACATTTCAGTCATCTGAAATGTTTAGTTTTAGTTGACTAAATAGCAACGGTTATAGTTGACTAAAATTTATTTTTGTCGGGTCGTCATGGTGTAGTAATGCCAAAAATAGAAGATCTACAAGACCACAACGTGGCGCAGTGCGACACGTTGTGAGCTTGTAGATCTTCTATTTTCAGAGAGCAAGACCCGAGTGCAACCAAACACAAAATGTCTTTTAGTTCTACTGGATCTCTTCCCCACTATAGTCCCTCATTATACTTTTAGTGTAGTTTGTATTTGTTGGTGTAATTTTGTCAAAATATTTTGTCTCAGTTTTAGCCATCATAGCGTAGGTTTTGTTTAGTTTCCGTCGGTGTAGGCGACAGACATTTATTTCGTGGAAGAAACCAACAGTGCTCCTCCGGACCTCCTCCTCCTCACAACACAACACAACACAGACCCTCACAAACGGGCAGCACACAATGTGGCGAAGCAGCAGAAAAAGGTGACCTCATTTCTCCAAGCTCTCACATGGTCATACCTATAGAGTGACCTGAGGGGACCTCAGCACCTCAAAACTCAGCACTTCACCAAAAGTAATTTTCACTCTCTCAGGGGCGATAAGACATTTATTTTATTTTTTTTACTTTATTTATTTTTTCACGAGGCAGGCAGTAATGTCTGTGAAGAATAAAAAAAACACGTTGAAAAGTTAGAAGAATTGCGGGATTTCTTCTTTCTTATTAATATTAATATAGCGCCCTTTCCCCTTTTCCCCTGGAATAACCTCAAGTCGTGCGATGGGATAACCAGCGTGATATTTCATCCTGTGTTTGACAGGCAAATAGGTGATTGAAAGAGTTTTAGTGTGTTAGTGGCCAGAAAAAGAGAGTGGGAGAGAGAGCGGGGAAGTGTGTTTGCGTGCGTGCACGCCCACGCCCACGTGCATGCATGTGTGTGTGTGTGTGAGAGAGAGAGAGAGAGAGAGAGAGAGAGAGAGTGAGAGAGATGACCCCTCTTAGAAAAACAGCTTTCCTATCTGCAGAAATCTATGCAGCTCAGGCTATTACCCCGCAAAATCCTGAGTCCTAATTTAACCCGAGTGGTGCGTCGGCACCCTCTCAGAGTCAACTTTACACCCAGGATTCTTGCAGCGTATATACCCCTCACTTAGCGTTATGAATTACCGGCAGGCCATCGGCTGGGCAGTATCTCAGCGGACTAAAATATGAATGAACACTACAACAGGGGGAGATGCGTTCCTCTTGCAACGACCGTTTAAAAAGAAAGAAAGAAAAAAAAAAAACCCATGCAGATAAATGCGCGCCGCACAAAACATTTCTGAGGTCGGCTAATGCGAGAAATATCGAGCTAAGTAATTGTGGCTGTTCCGTCGATATAGGCTTGGAGGAAAATGGGATCATTACCGTGTTGGCAAATGTGATTAACACGGGAATCGGAGGGCGAGCGTTATAGAGACGTATGGCAAACTAATCACTGCGGAGTGCACTATAGACCGTTTACCATGGAGCACAGGATGGTTGATTAAAAAGCAATGAGAGCATTGTGCATTATAATGATCGGCGCATAATGGACTGAGGATGTATCTACCATGCATTATATATACACAGTTCAAAGATATGGAAATATAGTTATCCGCTGTTAAACAATAACCGGCTCAGTGGCTTTGTGGTTAGAGTGTCCGCCCTGACATTGCGAGTAGGTCGGGGTTCAAACATTTGGATAGAGAGCCATTTAATTTAACAACTCTGAGAGTGTCCGGATGGAACCAAAATGGACCTGTATAGTATAGGGTCCGTTTGGTTCCATGTGTACACTCTCAGAGTTGAATGAACACAGGAGTCCCACTAGAGATCAAATGAAATGCTGTGATGCGCTGCATGCCACGCAGAATCCTTATATCTCCATGTTTCCCTTTATGTTTTCTATTTATTATTTACATGTATTTATTTGTCTCCGTAAATTAAAAGTAAGTGATATTTCTGGTTAAAATAAGTGTCAAATTGCTCTAATAATCAGAGCGAGAGTATGTCTCTCCAGCTCTTTGGCGAGATGCATTTTTCAGGTCGGGATACCAATTTGATCCAATCAGGAGAGAGAACTTGCACACAATACAGATGAAACCAGTGGAATTGGACTAAGAAAGGAGCGGACACAATTAGCCCTTCGCTAAACCCCACCCCAAAAACGCGATTGTCCAATGCCAATCCATATAGTTTAGCAACTGTTGCTATGCTGGGCAAACTTCCGTCACCTCTGTCAGTGTTATTTTGCATGGCTGTGTTGTTGAACACATTTAGCCTATTGAAATAATCATGTCATGCACATTTATCCAGTGCAAAGCCTACTGCAGGCCTGGTTGACTAGATTTAGAAAACATTTTGAAATGATGGATTATTTGTATGGAGAAATCCCCGTCATTTAACATGCATCTCAATAATAAAAATATAATAATTTTTGCTATATTCGAATTGAAATCTTACATTTTTGCTATTTTTGAATTGGAATCCTGAAAACGAAATTTTTTATGTAATTCCAAATGCCTTTAATTATACGTGTGTTGAGCATTGAGCTACTAATTTAGACTGAAGTAATTAAAGCGGGTCATGTTTGCATGTCGTGGAATTGTAAACAGCTGAAACCAATATTATATCAGTTTTCTGACATTAACCTGAGGGCCACATTAAGTGAAGGTGGGGGCCGCATGTGGCCCCCGGGCCGCCAGTTGCCCACCCCTGCTATAGAGGGTATGCGTGTGACATCATCATCATACCCGGAAGTTATGCTGGAACGCCTACTGAGTGGAAAAAAAACTACTTTCTGGCCTTGACAGCTCATACATCCAAACAGAAAATTCCTATTTGATTGCATTAAATAACTTTAAACAACATTAAATTCACTTTGTCACTCACTTTGCCACTCGATTTGCCATTCACTATGCATGCGCATACCCTCTATAGGACAAGAACGGGTTCGGGAGGGACTTAGCGACAGACTAATTGTCCTATAAAATTGTACCTGACTCTTTCCTGATTGGCTGAAAATGTTCCCCCCACCTGAAAATGTATAGTTTCAGCCTTTAGTTTTTCTTTTGTTTTCGTCAGTGAAAAGAGATATAGTCGACGAACATTTCCCCCCCCCCCCCCCATAGTTTTAGCCGCCAAAATGAACACCAGTGCATTTACGTACACAGTATACGTAGACAGGCGGGGGGCCATTTGTTCTCCTCAGGGCCTCTGGGGCAATCAGTCCGTCAGTGGAGGTGGGCCAGGCTAATTTCTATCTCTCTACCCCTCCCTCCCTCCATCACTCCACCCCTCCCTCCATCCCTCCCTCTCTCTCTCCATCCACCCCTCCCTCTCTCCCTCCCTCCCAAGACGGATGCTTTGAGTAATAAGGCTAATCAATACACTTCCTCAGGGCCCCCGCCCCCCTGACCCCCACCCCCCACCCCTCGCCCTGGGACATTACGGGCCGTTTGTCATCGGCACCGTCACTTCTTTTCTTATCGGATATCACCATCTTGTTTACATGCTGGAACTACCCGCTATAGCCCCCCCACCCCCACCACCACCACCGCCCACGCTCCACCCAAACCCCCCCCCCCCCCCCCCCCCCGTGCCTGGCTCTGTACTGTATATGTCAGACTGTCACAATGCACCCACACGTTTGTATTATTATTATAATAATACTTCTGAGGACGTCAACATTGTCATTTTAAGGTTTTTATTACTGACAAACAGCCAATTTCAATCCCACTTGGTAACAGTTTTATGAATGGGATTTCTATTTCTTTTGTGTTTTTTTATTTTTTGGCTTTCGCCTTTATTTTATATTTTTTATGGGAGGGACAGACAGTATATAGGCTGACAGGAAATGGAGAAAGAGATTGGGGAGGGTGACATGCAGTAAAGGCCGTCGGGATCGGGAGTCGAACCCGCGGCACAGACTGAATTACCAGCCAGACTGGATTACCAGCCAAGGTGCCTGGACCACTGAGCCACGGCCCAGGCCGGGATTTCTATTTCTATGTTCTATATTCTATCCGATCTACAAGCTCACAGTGCACGCACACACACACACACACACAGCGGCAGGAAAGCCCACCTGCAAGTTGGCGAGCTTGCACAAACAAGCACAGAAACATGCACACTTCCCACACACACTTACAAACTTTGTAGCAGCCTCTTTTCGCTCGCTCGCTGACACGCACACACACACACACACACACACACACACACACACACACACACACACACACACACACACACACACACACACACACACACACACACACACACACACACACACACACACACACACACACACACACACACACACACACACACACACACACACACACACACACACACACACACACACACACACACACACACACACACAGCTCTCAGCCAGCCAGCCAGCGGGGTGATGAATAGACACATGGGGCGTGTGGTGACAGGTTACACATGCACAGTGGTGTCAGGATCTATACAGAGGAATTAATCAAGCCACAATGACAACAGCAACACAACACACTGTCCCCTCCCCTCTCTCCAACGCTCAACATGCTGTCATGTCGGCCCCCAGTATGATTACCCCAGGGCCCTGCAACCAGCGCACACAACTGGCAACCCCCTGCTGCTTAATTAATTAAGCGGGACGCGCTGCAGGCGGGGGTGGGGGGAGGTGGGAACGGGTTGGGGGGGGGGTTGGGGTGGTGTGCAGACAGATGCTGTGCTGTTACTGTATGCCGTTTACCCCGAGTCACCTTTTATCACTGAACAACATGGTTCTCTCTGTGGTTGATTGGTGGCAGATGTGTGAATGTATGTTGGTGTTTAAGATGACATTACATGTGGTGGACTATTAAGACCTCTCTCTCTCTCTCATTCCATATGTTGACCTCATCAAACCCTGTACACTCAAGACAAGACTGGATCATCACCTAGATCTGCATATATGGAGCCGGCCAGCGACGTCACGGACACCCGATTAATATAGTTTAACTTCTGCTTCTTAACCGTATCACTGCCACCTGGTGGACGCAAGAGCCAACGCTAGACTGCCGACCCGGATCTACTTGGTTTTAGTGTGTTGCACGTCCGGTTTGGATCTTAGATGCTAAATAATTGGCGACAATCCTAGCGAGACAAAATGAGGCCATGTTGCTCTAGAAAGCGCCAATGTTCCAATCGAGATCACCGGATAATCAGAAAAGACCTCTGAACATTGCGCGTTTTGTCAAAACCATGGAGAGCTCCTTAGATTTAGAGTTATTCAGCTTTTTAGTCCGCCTGTATACAAGAAGTGAACAGCAGTGCACGTGCACGAAACCGGTCTTGGATCGCTGAAGAAGGAAAGGCCAAGCAAAAAAACAATAAAATAAAAATAAATCATCGATCCGGTTTGATATCAATAATAAAGCTTATCTGACGGAACGTTCCGACAATAGCGGTTGCCGGTTGGATTCTAATTGGCGGAACATTCCGTCACGAGCAGTTAATTTGTTAACCGTGCCATATTAAAAAGCTCTGTTGTTTCAGCTCGACCGCGCCCTAAAGGGGCGAGGTCGCTTCTCGCCCTCAGGGCGTCTTACTGCTCATTATAGATCTGCTGCTTTTATGAATTTGATTGCTGAAAAGTTTGGGACATAATCAATAATCATCACCCGACAATAGTAAATATAAAGTAATATATTCCAAACCATTTGCAAGAATGCCTTTCCAAAACAAATGCTAAACCAGCCGAGTTATAAGCTTCGCTACCCCGGCTCTTTCATCGTTGTTTGAAACAGGGCATAAGTGGTTGCGCTGTCGATGCATCAACGAGGACGACATGCACTACACTCAGCACACGACTAACCGCCACTGAGTTCATTGTCATAAGAGTAGCTTCATGTATCATCATCAACACAAGCACGGTGCATTTCCCAGGAAGGATTCGGAGGACAGCGTACTTATGAATGATTAAGTCAAAACGGTCTGTCTTAATTGAACTTCGAGAGAAGACGGCAGCAGCAGCGACTGAACCCTGGGAAGGCAGAGTCAACACGGTGGTCTGTATAGAACAGAACAGGAAGCTGATAGCGTCCAGGTCAAGAGAGTCACCTGCAGCTTTGATGCTTGGAGGAAGAACAACTCCCTGACAGGTAGGCGGCGGGTTCACACAGGTGACCCTTTGATTAGCCCCCAAGGTTATCGAGAGCCCTGATTGGCTGTGTGGGCGGCGGTGTCTCCAGGGGGACATGGAGGGTGGCACAACATGGAGGGGGGGGGTGACAGCGCCCTGCGTCACTGCTGAGACACCATTGTTTGTCTCCAGTAATCACCAGGAGTCCCCAGATGATAAGGGGCTCTTTGATGGATGGCTCATTTGTCAGTGGCTGTCAGGGCTTAACGATGCTTAATGACCCCCCCCCCCCCTCCCCACACTGGGATGGATATGTACATGTGCATTTTCTTCCTTCACTTTAACCACTTGATGATTTATCTATTTATCTATTGTGTACATTTCCTATGATTATGTTGAGGATATATAGGACCACTAAAAAAAAAAAAAAAAAAAAAAGAAACAGTACCCGGGACTTTTTTGTGTGTTATACTTTTAGCCTTAATGTCTGACTGTACCACGTGCTGTTTACATTTTTACAACCTACCACGTTTACATTTCTGACTAATAAAGTATTTAAATGGACCTGAGTTACAACTGTACTTACTGTGTCTGTATGCTCTTTTCACATCTGTCTTTCATGATGACCAGATACGATGCAGTGTTTTGTCCCAAAGGGGCTTCTGTAAAAATGCGTCTATGCACATGCTGTTGGATATAATAACGTCAGATTGCGGTAAGAAAACCTCTGGTCCAGAAAAGGCATGGTAGTTTAATTTAGGCATGGTTAGTTTAATGAAGGCATGGTTAGTTAAAACTCACTTCCTTCCTGGACTACAATTCCCATAACGCTTTGGTGCACTGCTCCTCCTTGTGGATAGGGGGAGGGCTGTCTTACTGAGAAAACGTGTAGTCCAGGAAGTAAGTGAGCCCAGTGTCCATGACACCAGAGACACTGGGCTCACTGCTAAAATCCAAAATATGTGTTCTAAATCTTCTAAACGTCATTAACATATATCTTTTTTGCAAAAAGGGTGAAGTGTCCCTTTAAGGGCTACGGTTTAGGTTAGGCTTATGGTTATTAACTGAATAAGTCACATCGCAAGTGAACGTTGCTTTTTGTAACTATATGTACACCTAACCATAAATGTTGAAATGTAACGTAGGCCTACACTAAAATAATAAATGTTTGCGGTCCAGAAAACATTATTTTTACTCTTCATGCAGAGACGTTTCAGTGACATTTTCTCTGGCGACGGGGATGATATTATATGGTCTATCTATGCTTTGGCACCTGCAACAAGGTCTATTAGTGGAATACAGAGATCCATGTTGCAATACGTCATCCTGTGCTGCTGCACATGCATGAACACATGAAGAGTCAAACTTTCCACTGAGCATTTTTGTTTATAGCCTCAAACTAAGCTTCACACCCATGTCACCTAGAGAGAGAGAGAGTCCCAACCATTTGTATTTTTAACCTATGTTGACCTGAGATCAGATTCTAAAAATGTCTTCTACATCCTGACAGTTTTCTGAAAAAGCTATGTATGTCAGTCGTTCTTCGATTTTTCAAAAATAGCAGACCTACAAGCTCGTAGCGCGCCACTCGGTGGCGCGCTATGAGCTTGTAGATCTGCTATTTTTCAATAGCTAAAGCATAACGCTAACACCAAAAGGGGTTCCCGCCCAAAATGGGTTAAAGGATGTAACTTGTTTTATACATCTGTCGACACAATAATTATACAACAGCGCAACAATACGGGTCCGCATGTCCATCTTTCAGAGTTAGGTAATCAGGGGAAATGGCACGCGTGCCATTTCAATAATACAAAGCAAAACAATACAAAGGGTATTTTTTAACGGGAGACAAAAAGAGAGTGGACTTTAACGCTTTTGTGTGGCTGGCGGTCGGGGGGTTGGGGAGGACACAGGGAGACCGTGTCTTTCATCATCAAATTGTTTCAAGGCCTCGGTGTGATTGTCCTGTTGGCCTGCGTATAGCGCTCCAGTGCTGCAGCCCCTCTGGAATAGAGGCGGTTGTGGAACAATCACACACAGCCCTCCCATCCTCCTGTACAACCTCACCTCTCTCTCTCTCTCTCTCTGTCCCTCGCTGTCGCCGTCCGTCCGTCTGTCTGTCTGTCTGTCTGCACGTTCAACAATGACGCTTCACCCCGCTCGTATATGTCACTAGTAAACATAGGTCTTCACACGCAGGACCCCCACCACCGTATACTAGCAGGCGCGCGCGCACGCACACGCACACACGCACACACACACACACACACACACACACACACACACACACACACACACACACACACACACACACACACACACACACACACACACACACACACAGAGAGAGAGAGAGAGAGACAGAGACAGAGACAGAAACAGAGATAGAGAGAGACAGAGACAGAGACAGAGACAGAGACAGAGAGAGAGAGAGAGAGAGAGAGAGAGACAGAGAGAGAGAGAGATAGAGAGAGACAGAGAGAGAGAGAGAGAGAGAGAGAGAGAGAGAGACAGAGACAGAGAGAGAGAGACAGAGATAGAGAGAGAGAGGGAAGTGCACTGAATCATACTCATATCTTGAAAAATGTATATAATGCGTATAACATGAATTACTGGAAAGTTAAACACGCAGATAGAAAAGCTGTGTGTGTGTGTGTGTGTGTGTGTGTGTGTGTGTGTGTGTGCGCGCGTGCGTTCGTTCCATGGCCGGCAATTGGGAGGATTGCACATGAAATGACAAATACAAAAAAGTCGACTTAACACTGTTCTATATATCCGCTATATCATCAGCAGTCTGTCTATCTGTAAGACGATATATATACAATACATTAGCATCTGCTTATATCTGTATCTGGGTCTATACCGTCCTATAACAACGGTATGTAATGTCTTCTGAGCAGTTTGTCTGACTCTAGATGATGTGTGTTGCTGCACATCCTCTAATTAATCGGTGGATGTCAGGGCATTCCACGTGTTGGTGGCAGAGCAGCAGATTGAGAACTTTCCCATGCATGTTTGTTCCTGGCGGCTCACCAGTAGTAGTCCCCTGGCTGACCGCTTTTTTTTCAGGGGGGGTGAGGAGGGGGTGAGAAGGCTGGCAGGGTGAGTCGGTCCATCGCGTGTTTGAGAGCAGCAGTTGGGACGCTGATGACAGAGTGGTCTTTGGGAATTTAAGAGCGCCTGCAGCAGGGCTCCGGGGTGGACTGTTCTCTGCAGCGGACCCCCTGCTCCTGCCCCGGACCCCCCCCCCCCCCCCCTGCTCCCCTGCGGGCGGACGCTCCAGGAAGGAAGGCTTTGGCTTTCAAAGGCCCTACAGCCTTATTTATATTACATATTTTCATCACCGGGGCTCCCGTTCAAAGGAGGAGGACGACGTGTGTGTGTGTGTGTGTGTGTGTGTGTGTGTGTGTGTGTGTGTGTGTGTGTGTGTGTGTGTGTGTGTGTGTGTGTGTGTGTGTGTGTGTGTGTGTGTGTGTGTGTGTGCGCGCGCGCGCGCGCGGGGGTGAAGGAGAGTGTTTTCCAATTTCCAACAGTTTCCACAGCTTTTTCTCTTTCTTTCTTTCTTTCTCTTTCCTCCCCTCCCTCGAACTCGGACATTGTATTTACTTCCGGAATGTCATTATTTTTGTGTGTGTGTGCGTGCGTGCGTGCGCGTATGTGTGCGCGTGCGTATGTGTAAACTTGTATTAGATGGCCATATGTCCCCACACGAATAGAATGTGAGACATTTTGAGGATAATTGTCCTGGTCTTCATACGATAAAATAATGGTTATTTTATGGTTAAAATTGTGTTGCGTGCGTGGGTCCACAAATTGTGCCAACAACATTCGTACAGGAAGTGTCTGCATTGTCTCTTATTTCCTGAAAACATTTTTATCTCATACTAAAACTAAATGCAACTTCTGTCCTCCTCATGCGATGTCACCACTCAAATAGTCTCATCTTCCACAAACCGTCAACATGAGTGATTTAAAATGTTATTTTCTCTTCCTTCATTTTGAATCATTCCCACTGCTAGCCTGTACTGTTTTTAGATAAGTTGACTGAAAGCATCTCCATGTGATCAGTTATGCTTAGTTGTGTTCTGGTGTCACGCTCACAGCTCAGTAAATAAATAGCACATCTACAGTATACACGAATGTGGCGTGCTGTGATCTGGTATATCTGCCATTTGTGGCATGCAACACCAGCGTGCAACCAAGTGTAAATAAGGTTTATAGCCCCCTTTTGTTGATAGTAGTGTTATTTTTTTGCGGTCCATAGGCTTCCATGTTAAAAGAGGTATTTTCACAAGCCACAAACTACCGTTTTGTAAAGGTAAGGTTTATTCTACTTATTTGAGTTGTTATACCATTGTGTTTTCTTCATATTATTATCGGTCTTTGACATTTTAACATTAGGAAATGTACTTAGATTCTCCAGAGAAAAAAAGTGTAAACGCCTAATGTTAAATGACGTTAAAGGGGGCTGTGAGATAGGCCTATTGTCGCCCAGCCGGTCGTTGTTGAGAAATAAAACCTGACTGAGGTTGATTAAGCACCAATAATTAGCAGAGGTGCCTAATCTACACGAGTTCAAGTAGGTCCGCTTATTACACACTTAATTGCCAAAAGCAACCACAGAACACAGTATTTCCTTGCTTACGAAGAATTCCAAGTGTTGCACAATTGTTGAAAACAAAGAATGGAATCCATTTTTGGTTACTGCATTGTGTATTTCTCGCTTCAAATGTTTTCAGAAACATTCTTGAGAGCTAACGTTTAGCTGTAAATTACATTGTTTGTCTGGCATGTTGGATACAGCATAAAATCAAGCAGCGCAGGTGCTCCGAGGCTTTGATTAGACAGTGGTCCATTATAGAGCTGATTTGTCATCGTCAAGAAATCAAATAACACACCGCTGAATTCAGCAATTGGCCAATAAGAATAAAAAAAATTGGAGTATGAATAGGCCTTTACTAATTTACTGACATGAAAACTTTTGAGAACCATGGCTTCCAACACTGGCGCTGCACATCACCATCATCCTCCTCCTCCTCCTCCTCACATCACAGCCTTAATGAAGTGTGTTCCTGCAGCCTGCAGCTACCAGCAGTGTGTAAACAGTGGCCAGGCATGACTGGAACTGCTGCTAACCGCATTCATTCAGCCTTCTGCACTGCCCTGCCTTCCCTAATGGGAGATCCCCCATCTAATGAGCAGTAGTACAGGGAGGGCGTAAGGGAATTCCACGGCCATTATGTCAGTGACGAATGAAAAGCTGAAGGAGAACTGGGGAGGGGGTGAGTGTTTAAAGTGGAGAGGGGTGTAAACGTTATATAGGGGAGGAGGAACTGACTCATTTGATAATCATTTCTTGAGCCAGAGTTTCAACAAAAAAAAAAAGAGAAAAGTTTTTGTTCAATTGGCACTCCAAAGGCTGTTACTAGTTTAACTGCCACTTATTTGGCTGGGAATGCTGCGATTCGAGAGGAAAGTGCCTTTTTGATGTGTGTTTGTGTTGGATGGAGAACAGAAAGTAAGTCACGCCTGTACCCCGGTGCAAGCCAACGTATGTGCGTCTTGCGGATGTGCGTATTTGCGTGCCTTCTATGCGTGCACACCCTCGCCCCGCGATCCTTAGAAAACACTGCACGATCTTGTACCTGAAAACACCAACGTTCACACAGTCACACACACGGTCCCTTTGCATGGTAGTCTCTCAGGTTTATGTGTCCCCGATGCCCTCGGCTTGCACACTCTCCCCTTTGTACCCGGCCAGCAGCGTCAACAACAGACGAGGGCAAAAAAAAAACGGAGGCTTCGCCTATAAACATACGCAACCTGTGTTTAACAAGATGGCCCCGTCCACAAACCCTTCCCCTCTGATGTGGACCGTTTTTTTGTGTAGATTGTCCCTTTTCCTGGTAAACACAGTGCCTGGGCCCGTACCTTTCCTCCCGACCCCTCCCCTTCCCTCTCGTCGCCTCAAATGGCGTTTTTAACCCCAACGCGGGGATAGTGGCACGGGATCCTCAGGATGAGACGTAACCTCTGTGTTGGCACTTCCTTGCATCCGCCGCCGCCGACGCCCGGCCGCCTCCTCTTCTGAAGCGACTGCATGGACCCTTGCGTGTTTTATTGCGGGTCTGAGGCAAAGTACGAAAACAAACGGGGGGGTTGTTGGGGGGAGGGGGGGCTTGGGGCCCAGTGCGGCCGCTTTGATCTCCATTTCCTGGACCATTATTTAGGTCTGTTTCTCACGAACTGCTTTTTTTTGGCTTTTCTCTTTCGCTTGATTACCATGAGCTTCCTCGCACTTTTTTTTGGAGGGGGGGGGGGGGGGGGGGGGGGAGACCGGCTCACAGACATTGTGTTGTGCTTTAATAGGTTCTTCTTGCAGGAAGCTATAAAGAGGCTTTCGAGTCATTGTCGTGATTTTTTTGTCCAATTCTTTTGTCCAATACACAACTAATAACTAAATTATATATATATATATATATATATATATATATATATATATATATATATATAGTTAGAGTTATGAGTTATGTATTATGAACTTTGATGATCACTGACAATGCAAGTATAATAACGGAAATTGCAGTGCGTAACTTATATTACAAAAAAAAAAAAACACTTTCTGCAGCTGTCTTCTTACAACTGCAAAAATAATTGCTCAGATGAGCCATTGCGCTCCCAGCGCTGCCTGCATGTGACTGAAGTATTTACCAACAGCATGAGGTCACCTCGGCTGGGGCCGCGGCGAGCCAAGCTGTTCCCCACCTTCCCTCGCCGCGTTTCCTCTGATTTATTGCCAGTTTCCTGATCTTTAGTCTGCTCTGGAGTGTTAACATCTATCTAGCTGACTCGCTGGACCTCTCCTTTTGTTCACTGGCCATTTGTTTGAAGGCACACCCTGCACGGCCATTTATTAAGAAACGCATGTTTGTTTAGAGCTGCAGCTCCCGGAAATGGAAGGTTTTTTTGTTTTTTTTTGTTTTTTTGCTGCGCTGCTCGTCACAGATAATGTTCTAAGGAACTATCAAAAAATTACTTTTTTTTTTATTGTACTTTTGGATTAGATTTCAGCACTGGGTCATTCTCGTGAAACTGTTAAATACAGACAGCTGAATCAACATAATGCATCCATTTGCGAGCGATTAATAATTCAACTCTTGCAAAAAAGAAAGAAAAAAAAATCAGTCATCTGTGGCACAAAACAGACCTTTTATTAGGTCAGATTTTTTAAAAGATGGTTTCTGTCAAGTGTCGTGTAATTTTCCATACAAACCGCCAGTAGTGAGCGGACTGTCTCGGACCAGGATTTATTAGCGGGACCCGTGTCGTCCAAGTCTGTGGTTTGAAAAGTTTGAAAACCTCAGGTTTTTCATACGGACCACCTCCGAGTTCAGACCCTGAAGAAAAGCACTGGTGGTAAAAGTTTTTTTGTTTTTGTTTTTACAATATAGAAATACTCCGGAATTGTACTTAAAAGTAAAAGTCTTGGCTTCAAAAATATACTTAAAGTACCTTCTCATTGTGCAAAATGTCCCATTTCAAATTTTCGAATGTATAGTCTTGAAAATAGCAGATCTACAAGCTCACAATGAATCACATTGCAACACATTGCGAGGGGAAAGGAACTGGTTGGAATATTGTGTTCCTTCCACGCGCTACGTCCTAAAAGGGAAAACTCCCCCACTGTCAGGTGATAAGAAGCGGCCTGCTCACTCCTCATGCACTGAAGGAAGCATGAGCTCAGTTTGGGGCTCTCTTCAGGTTGGCAAAGGGAGAGCCGCGCACCCAGTATATTACCACTGAAAAATGGGTTACAAAATCGTGAGAAAAAAACAAAATAAAATAAAAACAATATTGCAATTAGAAATACTCAAATAAAGTACAAATACGTATTTGGAAAGTAGTGGAAAGTAGTTACTTTCCACTTCCAAGTAGTTACTTTCCACCACTGAAGAAAAGCAGAAAAGGGGGGAGAGAGGAGTAAAAAAAAAGAAAATAAAAAAAAAGCCCCTCTCTCTAAAGTGTCAGAAAGAAGCAGACAAAAAGTGCAGATGATAGAAGACTAGAGTCCAGTTTGTAATTAAGCGCAGTTCATCTGGACACTGAGTGCCTTGCTGACCGGCGGCTGGCTCCACCTTGACCTGCGCGCTCCACCAGCTCAGCAGATGAGGACTGCACAAAAAACTAAAAAAAAAAAGCCCTGCTCTCAGTGGAAAGCCGTATGGGGTGGTCCGCCGTCCCTTTCCAAGATGGTGGGATGTCATTAGAGACCCTTGCCCTGCCGAGGGTCACCCACCCGGCCTCGGCGACCCTTTACCCTGTAGGAACCAGGCTGGGGGTTGATGTATGATCCCATGGAGGAGTTTTGGTGCATGCTGTGCAGAAGTACACAGAGCATATACGCTAGTCTCTAGAGCGGTGGTTTTCAACCCTTTTCACATCAAGGTCCATTATTTTTGGGGGCATTTGAGCCGTACGGACCACCGTTTGATGAGATGTAGCCTCACAGAGCCAAAACTAAAGAATATTTTGTGATTATTGGACTTCTTGAAAATTAAGTAATACAGATGTTAAACGAAAAGTTTACTCGTGAGCGTGTAAAATGAAACCAAATGGACTCGCGTCCATTGGGTTTCATTTTACACTCTCAAGAGTTAAAGATCTATGAAGATTAAAAATCCATTTGGTTACCAGCACGATAATATTGGGATCTGAATTTGTTTAAGGGTAACCTTAAACCTTAAAGCGGTGGCCGAACGGATAGCGGCGCGGTCTTGATACCGGAAGGTTCCTAGTTCGAATCAGCCGTCCGACACGGTTAAAAATTACCACCGCTGAAGTGCCCTTGAACAAGGCATTGAACCACTACGATGAAATGTGTTCTATGAGCAGGGCCTGGCTGGAAACAAGTTCTTGAGCTTAGCCCAGATACCCTGGGTAAATATAGATTTAATTTCATTTCATTTCATTTCATTTCATTTCACCTGATTTCACAGAAGTAAGTAGATATGTACGGAATTGCAATTCCGTACATACACGACTAGAAAACCCCAAAATCCGTACATGTGACACTGAAATCCTCCCATAGACAATGACGGAGGGGCGCCGTCTCTAAAAAACTTGAGCCACGGGAGACACCACCGAGCGGCCACGCTAGGGCCACGAGTAGCCATGTCGAGAAGTTCCGTAGAGCCGACTCGGCCCCGTCCGAGTTGTAACCAGATATGGACAGAATAGTAAATAATGTCAAACCCGAACTCACCCATCCCGACCCAGCCACGGTGAAATAGCACTTCTGTACTAGTGAAAGCCACGTCCCGAATTCCAAATTCAAATTCAATTTACTTTCCTAACTTTAGCTCTTTTCTTTGACAGTATTATGATATTGTTATTTTCATTTTAGGGCATTTAGCAGACGCTCCTATAGAGAGTGACGTACAAGTGCGAACATCAGTAATTGGTCAATAAACAGGGCTGAATGGTAACGTAAGTGCAGAGTGCAAAGAGAACATTGCCGTGCTTCAAAGACACTAGGTACCAGATAAACATCACACATAGCATCTGTCTAAACAAACATTTGTGCTCAAACAAAAAATAAATTAAAATGAAAAGTAAATTGGAAATACTCAAGTAAAGAAAAACATACCTCAAAATTGTACTTAATACAGTCCTTGAGTAAATGTACATGACAAAGTATAGGTCTTGAGTGGTTAACAGATGTTTCTGACGAACAATAACTAAGCTCAGATTGAATGTTTGTCTTGTCTAGTTTTTATCATGAATGAATGCCCTACTTCATCATCATACAAGTGTTGTGTGTGTAGATCAATTGCCGTGCTATTTTCAGCACTTTTGAAATATTTGAAATTGGTTGAAGAGTGTGTGTGCGCACGCAGTGTGTGCAAGGGATTTCTGACTAAAATAATAACTACATTGGACACAGGCTTGTTCCTTTTGGACATGAGAGGCTTCCGCCCGACAGCTGGCGATATCATTTCTCAAGAATGAGCTAACATTACAGTATTAAAATAACCATGTAGCACAGCCACGTCCAGTAGAATGAGCTAACATTACAGTATTATATTAATATAACCATGTAGCACAGCCACGTCGAGTAGAATGAGCTAACATTACAGTATTATATTAATATAACCATGTAGCACAGCCACGTCCAGTAGAATGAGCTAACATTACAGTATTATATTAATATAACCATGTAGCACAGCCACGTCCAGTAGAATGAGCCAACATTACAGTATTATATTAATAGAACCATGTAGCACAGCCACGTCCAGTAGAATGAGCTAACATTACAGTATTATATTAATATAACCATGTAGCACTGCCACGTCCAGTAGAATGAGCTAACATTACAGTATTAATATAACCATGTAGCACAGCCACGTCCAGTAGAATGAGCTAACATTACAGTATTATATTAATATAACCATGTAGCACAGCCACGTCCAGGAGAATGAGCTAACATTACAGTATTATATTAATATAACCATGTAGCACAGCCACGTCCAGTAGAATGAGCTAACATTACAGTATTATATTAATATAACCATGTAGCACAGCCACGTCCAGTAGAATGAGCTAACATTACAGTATTATATTAATATAACCATGTAGCACAGCTACGTCCAGTAGAATGAGCTAACATTACAGTATTATATTAATATAACCATGTAGCACAGCCACGTCCAGTAGAATGAGTTAACATTACAGTATTATATTAATATAACCATGTAGCACAGCCACGTCCAGTAGAATGAGCTAACATTACAGTATTATTAATATAACCATGTAGCACAGCCAGTCCAGTAGATGTATTTGCCCTGGACATCTCATCTCTCCACCGCGTACTTAAATGACCTGAGAATCAATAGCGTTTTGGCCCCTACTACTACACCATCCTGACCTCCATGTCTCTTAATAGTGTGTTGATATGCAGGCAAATTAATTTGCTCCTTAATGGAGTGCTGGGGTCAACGGGATTTGATCCCATTCGGGCCCCAGCGGTTTGTTGAGAATGTTCCATTTACCTCGGCTGTGCTTACCAGGGCGTCTGCTGTGTGTGTGTGTGTGTGTGTGTGTGTGTGTGTGTGTGTGCGCGTGCGTGCGTTTAGGAAAAGGTCTTCACCATGAGGAAACAGAATCATTTGCTGTTGAAGACCGTTGTGGTCGAAACATGTTGACATTTTAACTTTAACTAGCCATCTTTTAATAAAGTTTTTTTTTTTTTTACATTCTTCCTCTTGGTTATTTTTCCTGTATGCCTGAATTTTTCTCTTGTTTTAATGGTTAAAATTCTTTGGAAAATGTGGTTAATTTATGTGCACTTAATTTACCGTACGTCTGTGAGAATTAATGTACGTACAGTAAGTGTAAGTATATGCAGACTTTATTAGGCAGGAATATAAAACAGCACGTGTTACAGTAAGACATTACAAGCTAAAAAAAGATCATGCAAAAAGGTCCCATGGGACTTGTTTCCATTGTGGTCTTATGTAATGTATCAAATGAATGACATAATAATATAAAATTAACACAATAATACCTGTCATCAACAAATACAAACGTTTTTAATTCATGATTTTTTGGGGGGTAATGTTTTTTCGTTCGTTTTGTTAAATAATATTAGAAAAAGAGACCCATGAGTGTTTAGGAACCAATGCTGTAATACATGCATACTGTATTGCGCGCGCGCACACACACACACACACACACACACACACACACACACACACACACACACACACACACACACACACACACACACACACACACACACACACACACACACACACACGCACAAATAGACATCTCAGAGATAGTGCCACTCAGTGTCAGCGTGGGTCCCAGGGACCTCTGAATGCCCCCCCTGGGCTCCATCCCACTTGAACTAATAGCTGAATTATGCACAATTCCTAGATAGGACCCCATAACATAGATTAATTACTTTGGCATTACCCTGACACCTCTCCCTCTTTATACAAATGTGTAAATATCTGTCTTAAGTAGGTGGATTTGTCCGTCCCCCGAGCACTTATATCACTGCCCCACACATAAAGCAATACAGGAGCTGACCAGGCGAGCCAGATTAATCCCTCCGAGGGCCGATCGACATGCAAATAAATAAGACTTAGGAGAAGCTTTTTCCCGACGTCCACAACCGTGAATCTTAAAGCTTCAGGCTTGCGGTCCCTCCTTCGCCTCCCGCATGGCTTCCTCAATGGCTTCCTCGGTCCATTCCTATTGATTCCGATCTCTCAGGCTTTTCCAATAAAGCCGGGTTCACGAGTTCATTATTAGGAGAATGGGGGCGTAATTGGCTTTGGGGAGCGCATAAGAGGCTATTTGCACTCATCTATCTGCTGGGGGGGGGGTGGGTGATCTTAACGGCCACTTTGAATGGCACGCGGTGGGAAAACTTTGCTCCGCGCCCCTGTGGTTTTGGAGCCATCAGGCCGGTCGATGCATGGGCACATAAAGCAGAGGTATACGGCGGAGCCGGGGGAGGCTTTTTAGTGGCATTTTGCGCGACGGAGTGCTGTTGTTTTGTGCCGAGCACCTGCAAGAAAAACAGGGGAAAAAAATCCAGAAACAAATGATTGTATAGACTTTTATAACCAGTTGGGCCTGTACGACGAATAGCAAAAATATGAATTAAATTAGATTTCTTTTAATCATTTTTGAAACTTTTTGAACACATTTGAGTTTGTGAACACTGAACACTATAAAACAGGGGCAAAATGAAACGTTTGCTGTGAGCAACAACCATTGGTTGAGAGTTGACATTTTGATTGAACATACAAAAACAAAACGTATGCTACAGTAACTGATCCAGTTGCCTCACAGCAAATCTCTTGACTTCAGCCTCCGTCTTCCGGCCCGTCTCCAAAACATCACTACAGTATATCAAAGCTACTGCTAAAACATCCAACCCCCACCACTATCAACACCCGCCCAGGCACACCTGGCCTGGGGACTGGGGACTAGGGGGGGGGGACAGGGGGGGGGACGGGGGGCAGACAGATGCAAGCTGGTGACAACAGGGGCCCCAACATCCACATGGGGGCCCTGTGCATACTGTAGTCATCGCCTCCTCCAACTGTTCTCCGCACTCTGCTCTGCTCCTTCTCTTTCTCTTCCTCCTTCTCCATCTCAGCTCTCGCTTCCTTCCTGGCAGCAGCCGTAGCTGAGTATAGGTATAGTATAGGCATGTAACGATAACGATCGTTAATCGATTAAAATCCATTCAAACTATGGTGACTGGTGAATTCAAATCGCAATTAACGCATTCCACGTGTTATATTAAAATTGACAAGACTGCCGGGATTGTTTAATTACCTTTGTAGCATACGCTGAAGTATTTGCGCCTTTGATCCATGAAAATCCCCCTGAAAATAGTCACTTCCGCAAAGTGGCAAAGCGAGTTAAGATTGTCCATAACCCCTCGTTCACTTTGCATTGGAGTCAGTTTCCCAGAAGCCCTTGCAAGCGAGTTATAGTTTGATTTCCGGTTACGTCATCATAACACGTCAGCCTCGTCACGATGTCCGCGACAGACGGATTTCCATAATAAGAATCTAACGACGGCGAATTAAACACATACAACAAATAGCGGGTTTAGCGTATTACGAGTGGAAAGACAATGGAATAAATGTCGTGTATGGCATTGGCGTGTTATGCGGTCAAAGTGTCGCAATTTGAATCGTAATGCAAACAGCAAAAAAAAATACAGGATCTTTGTAAGATAACTGATAGAAAAAGAGTTTGTCATTTGCAACTGTATTGAAAAGAGAAGAAAATTAAAATAGAAAGAAAATACTACATTTGTGTAAGAAAAATAATAATAGAAAAATTGGTCATTTTGTCTGGAAATTTGTTTGTTAAAAAAAAGAGTGAGGGGCGCTGTTATCATCATACATCATCATACATCACATTTCGTATTCAGCCAATCAAATCACTCATTCCGGCCAATCACGTTTTATCCTCAATATGTACTTTGCTCAGCAAATCAAATCATCGCTATGAGCTGATCAGCCAATCTAATCATTACTTGCACAAGCAGAGCACGCAAGTATTGTGGTCGGCTGGACCAAAAGTGGTATGTGTGTGTATGTATGTATGACTTGTATGTATGTATGTATGTATGTATGGTATGCATGGTATGGTGGTCCCTAATTGGCTGTTGATGGTGACGTAATTAAGATATGTTTCAATGTTGGGTGGGTAAAGGGTAACGTATATGTATACATGTACAGTACTGTATGTATGCATCTATGTCGGTAAGAATGGTGGTCCCTTATCGGCTGTTGACGGTACGTAACTTAGGTACGCTTCAAGGTAGGTATATATACAGTATTTTAGCTGATCGTAAGTTCGTAGACGTCGGCAGTACTTGCATGCTCTGGCCTACTTGTGTGCAACGCGCAAGTTGGCACCTCGACAGAGTGCATTTCTAGTTGTGTTCGTGTTCACACAAACAGACAAAGATGGGCATAGGAGGGGCTGTTGCCCCTCAAAAATCATGAAGAATCATATTGTGAACCTATACTATAGTGAGTTGAGTGAATGGATGGATGGATGGATCCAGTTGTGTGACAGTGGAAGGACCAGAACGACATATGAAGCGATGGAAGAGGAGGAGGGGGAGGCGGAGGGAAGGGGAGAGGGAAGGGGGGAAGCCCGGCAGCCGGTTGTGGAGACTTCCTCTGATGAAAAGGTCAGTGGCACCTGTAAATCTGTGGGTTCACACAGCAGCTGTATGGGGGAAAGGGGGGGAGGGAGGGCCCAGCCTGCAGCCCGGGCCAGTTGGCCCTTTGGGACACTCACTGCCCCTACTATTACTAACCACACACACGTTTAGATCAGTGGTTTTCAACCTTTTTTGAGGGTCGCTAGCCCATCCTATACACAGGTTTAATGTTTGTCTTCAGTTAAAGGTTTGTTTAGTAAACGCATTGACAATGAAGGGACAATTTACGTCATAATGTGTCGTTTACGTCATATTGTCTCTTTATTGTTAATGGCGTTTAATGTTTGTGTTGGCACCGTTTGTTTTACATCACCTAATCTACATGAGTTAGACTTTAATATATTAGTGATTTTTAATATCAAGTTCTATTATTTATTTGGCATTTGAGCCACGGGCCACCATTAAATGGTGGTCCGTGGCTCAAATGCCAAATAAATAATAAATAAGGCTAAATCTTATCAAATTTTGATAAGATTTAGCCTCTCAGACCCAAAATGGCCAATGTGGGAAATTGCAAGAGTAGTTGCTAACTACAGAATGATGATGTATGATGATGATGTATTGACCCACATGACATCACAATGGGCGGAATAATACAACTAAACTTTTTGGGGTTGCTCTATAAATGTAGGCCTAGTTGGGCAATTACTATAGTCTGGTTGCCCTATAGGGCTATGACAACCAGACTATAGATGTAGGGATGGAGCTCGAAACCCGATACACCAAAAAACCTGAGCTTATTACCTGGCATCGATAAGCTTTGGGCTTATCAATCCGGTTATCGAGCATAGCGGCCGATAACGTCATGTTTAAACAATGACAATCGGCAAGAGGCGATCAAGACATAAATCTAATCACCCACACAGGCAGCCCCGGGTAAACAAAATGACGCTTTCAAAGTGACGGTACACACATTAACAAATGAACAGCTTCTTCAATATTATTTTCCAAAAGTAAAAAGGTCAATTGCCTTCCGTCTGTTAGAAAAGTAGGCTACTTGAAGGCCCTAAAAGATACTGGTTCTGTTCAGAATGTATTGTCGTCTCCAGTCTTTCCACAAAATAATAGAACATGCTCAATAGTGTAATTTTACACTCTCAAGACTGAGAGATCTATAAGGGCACATTTGTTTTCCAACTCTCAGAAAAGTGAAGACGCCAAACGTGATTGGCCGGAATGACATTTGTGATGATTTGATTGGCTGAGAACGGAATGTGATGCATGATGATGTGTATATGATGATAAGAGCGCCCCTCACTTCACAAGAGTGTGATTTTCTTCCTATGCAGAACCGTTTTGAAGTTTGTTTTTCAGCGTTTTCTCTAATCCGCCATCTTTCTATATAATATCCGGTCCGAAATGCTACCGCAAACGGCTGCTATTGGTTGCAACCACAGTGAGGGCGGGTCTTCGCTTGGTAGAACCAGTACAAATGCTAGTAACATATCGTACTTCCTCATTCATTTGAAAATTAAAAGGAACAAAATGTACTAAACAGATGCCCCCGCTGCCCCCGCCGGTGGGGGCAGCGGCGGTCCACCTCATGAACCGCTCTCAGCGGGTAAATGGGGCTGGTCAAGGTCTCAGGTTCCAACTCCGATATTTTTGATTTTCCCTCCTGGACCCCCCTGGGGTTTAAGAGGTTAATAAAAAACGTTAAACTAGCGATTGAAGTGTATATGAAAAGGTTTACTAAGGTAATAGAATCATATTTAAAGTCCACTCAAAACCTCACTGACTTCTATTGAGATTATTGCGAGGCGTAGAAGGTGAAATAGCGACATCTACCGGGCCATTAATAGGAACAGCAGGCTGAAAGAGAAGCTTCCGAAGTGAGCTTCCGGGTTCTGATCTACACGCTGACAACATACAGTGCATGCCGTGACACGTTGTGACCCGTAGCGGTCCATTTGGACCCCCGGCATGGAACCCATGAGGGTCCCTGCATGGGCCACACTGTGAGAACCACTGGGTCTCAACAATATAGGGTTGGGATCCCAAACCGGATGAACCCGATTCCGACAGTTTCCGTGATGCAGTTCATCACATGGTCAAAGCTGGTATGGGAGTTTCAATGCTGTATGATTTCATTTTGTGTTTATCAATAATTATAATGAAGGCCACAATTAAAATGCATGCATTTTTTGAGTGGTGCAAACCACTCCAACAACCAGCTTTGTCTGTTTGTGTCTATGTATGTGTGTACCTGTACGTGTGTGTACCTGTACGTGGGACCCAAAAATGGATGAGCGGTTGATGTGATTGGTGTAAAAGCACTGGTTCTCAACATCGACGTTCTGTTGACTGTACTGTACTACTGGACCTGACTGCACTGCACTGTACTACTGTACCTGACTGTAGGCCTACTGTACTGTACTCCAACATTACACTCTTTACTTTAACAGTGAATTAGAACTTGACCAGTTGATTAGTGATTCATCATCTAAGATTAGTTGTCGAATTTTACCAGGTCAGAATCATCATGTTTATTCACAGGCATTTATCTACATGGTCTGTCAAAACATATATACGCTTTTACAGTTACAGTTAGGAGGCGCTAGCGCGCGCCTCAAAAAAGCACAATGTAACCAGTTGAACCCCGATGTTGAGAACCAGTGCTTTTACACCAATCACATCAACAGCTCATCCATGGGCTTCCCTCATTGGCCGACGCAACACGTTGTCTCCACGGCTTCACGTGACGCTTGTACCGCTGTACCAATATAAGAGGTAGCGTATTGCGACAGAACTGCATTGTGTGACAGACAGATCTGCATTTCCTGGACAGAGAGACAGAACTACATTGTGGGACAGAGAGAGACAGAACTACATTGTGGGACAGAGAGAGACAGAACTGCATTGTGGGACAGGGAATCCAGAACATTGTGACGTTAGAATGATCCGCTGGACCGTCCATCTGAAAGGAGGAGCAGAGAGATGTCTCCATGCAGCTGTGGTGATGCAGGACAAGCTGTACAGCTTTGGAGGACACAGTGATCACATTGATGTTCACGTCTTCAACACACTGTCTTTATGCTGGAGGAAGTTGACCCCAGTGACCCCTGGAAGAGGACGACGCCACCTAGAGGTTCCATCCAGGCGTCACGGCCATACAGCTGTGTCGGTAGAATATACAGTCTACATCTGGGGAGGGTACTGGAGTGGGGAGTTCTACAATGTGCTTTATGCATTTGATGTCGACGCCCACAGATGGTTCAAACCCAGCGTTTCTGGTTCTGTTCCAGAGGAGAGGTACCACCACTCAGCCTGTGTGTTGGAGAAGGTCATGTTTATCCATGGAGGACACACCACGGTGACTAGACTCACTAATGACATGTACAAGTTGGACACCAGCACAATGGTCTGGTCTTTGATTAACACCAGAGGAACTCCACCTCCTGCTACATATGATCACTCTGCCACCATCATCGGAACAAAGATGTTTGTATTTGGGGGCGTACCAGAGGGGGCGTACCAGAGGGGCCACTACAACACCATCAGAGTGTTTGACACAGAGAACAACCACTGGCTCAATACACCTTCTGCACAGCTCCTTCCAGAAAGACACTGGGCTCATTCAGCCTTTACCTACAATGGAGAGATGTACATATTTGGTGGCTGGAACGGTAACCAGGCCTTCAATGATCAGTGGAAATTCAGTCCAGAGACCTTCTCCTGGAAGAAGGTTAAGCCCAAGGGGAAAGGACCATGTTCAATGAATGGTATGTGCTGTTGCATTGTGGGAGGTCATATCATCCTCTTTGGAGGATTCAAAGGAGATAACACACCCTCTGATGACCTGTTCATCTTAGACTTCAGTCCTAGTCTTAAGACCTTATGTAAGCTAGTAGTTATTCAGTACGGTCTGGGACAATCAGAACTCCCACACGACATCAGGTGGGAACTGGCAGCCATGACAACCACTAAAGCAAGGAGGTCAGCATCTCGAAGGTCTTAGCACCCAAAAGTTTGCCTTTATTTTATATTGTTTATGAAGGGACAGACAGTGGGCTGACAGGAAATGGGGAGAGATATGGGGGGGGGGGGAAGAGATGCAGTAAAGGCCGTCGGGATCGGGAGTCGAACCCACGGCACACTGCCAGACTGGATTACCAGCCAAGGTGCCTGGACCGCTGAGCCACGGCCCAGGCCACGTTTGCTACTTTTAATTGCACTTTGAGCACAGAGCACTTTAGGAGCATGTTAAAAAAAAAAAAAAAAAGTTTTCTTATACATTCTTAAGTCTCAGTCTAAGGAGTTTTGCTTCATTTTGTATACAGTGAGCAAGTCTTTTTCTGTCAAGTTTTCAGCCATGAAAAGCAACAATCTTTAATAATAAAAAAATAAAGTAAAACATAACAATTAACCCACTAAGAACAGAACAAGCTGTGAGATGACGGTGAGTGGTCATCTGTAATGGCCTCGGTCAGCTTCAGATGAAGATGAAAATAAAATATAGCTGCAAGCAGCGATAAGGCGGGACCAAGAAGGAAGGCAATAAGAACAATATGCACAATAAGCCATAGAAACATGGAAAACTGTTCTTGAGAAAAAGAAGACAATGTAATTTTGCAGGGTTATTGAAGACTCATATGCTGAGTTGGCGGTGCCCGGATTTGAACCCATGACTTTGTGCTCCAAAGGCAAGAGCTCTACCAACTGAGCTAGCTCAACAACCAGCTTTGTCTGTACCCGTGTATGTACCCGTGTACCTGTACGTGTGTGTACCTGTACGTGGGACCCAAAAAATTTAGCATGGTTACTATGGTCACTGACATTACGTCAGACCACAGCTGATCAGGCTATATAAGACCTTGCACCACTCAGTTCACACGGGTGTGCTTTTTGAGTGGTGTAAACCACTCCTACAACTGGCTTTTGTGTGCATAAAAAAATGACCATGGTTGCTATGTTCAAAATAATTTCTGACGTAATTAAATCACACCCGGGTGAACTGGATGACCGTAGCAACCGTGGTCATTTTCTCTGCGCAAAAAAAGCCAGTTGTGAAATCACATCCAGGTGTGATACATACATTTATCAAAAATGATAGCTTTTTTTACTTAACATATTTTGTGTGATTTCATTATGTCAGACATTACGTCAGACCACAGCTGATCATGCTATATAAAACCTTACACCACTCAGTTCACACGGGTGTGATTTTTTATATACATATAGGAATCTTTAAAAGGAACCATTAAGGAATGGGAGAACTACCCCAACCCTACTCAATATTCATAATTACATAGTGGATTATTTTCCATTGTGTCAAAGACGCTGCAGCTGTCTCCGTCTCATCAAAATCATGTCATGAGATGATAGACAACGCTGTGCATGAATGTACATTTCATTAATGAATTAAACCAGACAAAGACAAGAAGTAATAGTGGATAATGGTGCTAGTATGTATGTAACTTCATCCTGCTATAAAGGTGCAGATAGAGTATGAGTGTGGGCGACGTACGGCACACGGTCTGATAGCAGCGTGTGTGTGTTTGTGCGTGCGTGAGTGCGTGCGTGCTTCTATGAGGTAATAATCTGTACACACAGTATAATGTTTCATGTCTGTCTATGTGCACATGTCATGGGCGACCGTGCAAATGTGCAATGTGTGCTGGACGTACAGCAGAATCTGTGTGTGTGTGAGTGTGAGTGTGAGTGTGAGTGTGTGTGTGTGCAGGGAAGAGAGGCCTGCTTCCTCCCACTGACAGATACCTGCTCTGCACTGTCACCTCACTTCCTCTGACAAACACAACTAAATTACATTCAGCTGACACACACACACACACACACACACACACACACACACACACACACACACACACACACACACACACACACACACACACACACACACACACACACACACACACACACACACACACACACACACACTTTTGTCACTGTGCAGTTACGCTCAACCAGTGGTGTTTAGCGTGCAGCAATAAAACCATGAAAATACTCTGTTACAAGCATGTACAACATTGTACTCAAAGCAAGTTATACTTTCCACCACTCAACAGCTAAAACTGTGTTTAAAACAACAGCAGTGTTCCAAACAGAATGCACTCTACATTTTATATCTCATCAGTGCAAAACCACTGGTTTAGGTCAATGAGTGTAGCCTATAGCAGTGGTTCCCAAAGTGGGGTCCGGGGACCCCCAGGGGTCCTTGAGGGAGTTCCAGGGGGTCCCCAGCTAAATGGTTTGGAACCAAATGGACCCTTATGGGTCTGTAACTATGAGAGTTGTACAAATTTGTACACTCTGAGTTAAATTAACACTGATTTTTACAATATAAATTGGGGGTCCCAGAAATAGAGATGCCATTAAATGGGGGTCCGTAGACTAATGCATGTCAAACTGAGGGAAATTAAACAGGTTGAGAATCACTGCTAGAGCCGTAAAAAATAATCTTCTCTCATGGGGGTCCCTGGCATATATTTTCAAATGGGGGTCCTCGGGCTAATGAGTGTCAATTTGGGGGTCCTTGACATGAAAACGTTTGGGAACCGCTGGCCTACAGTATATACGACCTATCATTTCAGGACTGCTACTTATTGTAAGAGACTCACTGAAGGCCAATTTTGGTAAAGAAGAAAAGTCAACGTGAAAGTTTTGAAAGATTTGTTTGCTTGCTATATAGCATCTATCTATCTATCTATCTATCTATCTATCTATTACACCCTCTTGGGGGGCAGGCCAAAAACAATAAAACAAACAAAAAGAAAACAGTAGCTGCTGGCTGCTATATTTAATCTCTCAACCCAGCCGCAGCGCTGCATGCCTTCAAACCGCATTGTGAAGATTCACCGGGCGGAGAACAATGCCCCCCCCCCCCCCCCTTCTCTGCATGTTCAGGTATTAGTTACACTGAGAAGTAATCCCCCTCCACCTCTCATCTGTCCATGACGCACGGCCAACAGAGTTATCCCCGAGGTTGTCACTTGCGCTTATCTTTAGTGCTCGTCCCCCCCACCCACTCCTCCAAAGCCATATATTACATTTTTATTTTATAAAAAGCAACAACCAAACGCGAACCTACACGCAGCGTAACACAATACCCCCCCCCCCCCCTGCATGACAATGCATTGTGGTCGTAGGACAGAGACCTTGTATCTCCATTATTTCAATATACTGCATCCATGTTTTTTATTTGTTTTTGAACTTTCACGTTAAAAAAATAAATAAAAAAACATGGATGCAGTAGCCTATATTGAATGTGAGGTGTCTGTGTTGGTTTTAACCCATTTGATCCCTTTGACAGGTATACTCGTCCTGATCACCCCAAGTTAAATTGTAATAACATCAAATAAAGATTGGACACAATTCACCCTTTGTCAAGTCCCGCCCGTGGTTGTGGCCCTCTTCGCACCCATTGGTTGCGGTTTGGTGGTTGGACAAAAATCCTCTCTCTCCATCCACTACCATTGAAATAACATGTTTTTCAGTTGCCTCATATTGATATTCTGTGCACTCAATTCTTATTTTAAACTTGGTGTCACTAAAAAAGGAACATCACAGATGCAGCATGGTAACTGGGCATGTCATGTTTGTTTTTAGTTTTTTCCAAAAATTATGTTTTAGCAAATTCAACATAAACCAGGCGGAAACAGGGCGGAACAAGGCAGAATGAGCCTGCTGGTTAGTCAGTCAGGGACCAATCAGAAGGCTGACAAAGAGTGAATTGCATTACAAAACTACACTACGGTATATATATATATATATTCTTAAAAACAAAATCGCAATATCCGTCTTTGAGACATACCAGGTTTCCGGCCCGAGAGACAAGAGACGAAATGTCAGAACGCCGCATGCAAACACAGCGCCGCGCCAGACGGGCCAGTGATGGGGTTGGGTGTCACAGGAGCGCATTTGTTATTTTGGAAAGGCGCATGTGTTTGTGTTCCACCGCGGCTCCAGTTTCTTTTGGTCAGGCTCCCTGGCCCGCTGCCCCTGTCCCGCCTGGCTATCATGGAGCCATGATGGATGGCAATGGTGGGGTAAAGTAACCCAGTGCATTTACTTTAAGTACAATTTGGAGGTATTTGTGCTTTACTTGAGTAATCACATCTCAAGAGTCAAATATTGTACTTTTACTCCATCATTTGAAAACTTTAGTTACTGGTATACTTTGATTATTATTATTATTACAAAACATACATTAACCACTTCAGCCGCTATATACATTTCGGCCATTTTAAAATAGCATAGGTCCAACAAGATGTTTATACATTTGAAACGGGAATGGGACATTCTACATAACGAGTACTTTTACTTTTGGTACCTTAAGTACATTTTGATGCCAATACTTTTGTACTTTTACTCAAGTAAGTTTTGAATTCCGTCCATTTACTTGTCACAGAGTATTTCTACATTGCAGTATTGATACCTATAAACTAGGCTAAACATGTTGAGTACTTTTCCCACCACTGTCGGGATCCATGATGGATGGCGACCCCAGCAGCCGCCGTGCCCCCCCCCCCCCCCCCCCCCCAGTGTCCCCCCAGTGTCCCCCCCTCCACCCCCGACACAACATTCCCACTCGTATATTTATGAGAGCCAAGACGAAACAAGAGGGGAGCAGCGAGCTGCTGTTGCCATGTCCACTTATTATAAGCAACGACAAATAAAACATCTCGTGCAGTATGTCAGTAGTTCTCAAACTTTTTCATGTCAAGGACCCCCAAATTGACACACTTATTAACCCACGGACTCCCATTAGAAAAGATATGCCAGGGACCACCATAAGAGAAGATTTACAAGGACCGCCAGTTTGATATGCATTAGGCTACAGACTCCCATTTAATGGAATCTCTGGGACCCCAATTTATAATTGTAACAATAGTAAAAATCAATGTTAATTTAAGAGTGTACAAATGGAACCAAATGCACCCACTTAGTTATAGGAGACCATTTATATAGGGTTTGTGTAGCATTTCACCTCTAGTAGCTCCGATTGGGATTGGCCGCTTGTTCGCAAAGTCTGGCAACCCTGGAGCAGAGCGAGGCGGTGTGCTGCGTTCACGTTTCAGTTGTTCCACTGGTGGTATGAGGCTAAATTAAGTTGGAGCAGGTGTCCTGATGGGCGCAGCGCGCGGCTCCCCAAACGAGCCTACTGCTCATTAATTTACTTTAATTAACACCCGGTGTGTGTCGGCTGAATGTGGGCTGTGCGACAGTAAGTCACCGTTAAGTTCATTCAAATAGAATAATTAGGCATAACAACAACAGCAAGCCCCTAAACTCTTAGGATGGAGTATCTGCCATCTATATTTACAGTAACGCAAAAGACAAAGATAGCAGGGTTTAGGCCTGCTTTAATTTCACTGTGATGCGTTCATTCGGTTAACCAAATACAAATACATGAATCTTTATATTAAGGATACATTAAAAGTCTCTGTATCTCTCTCCATTTGTGTCACACACACACACACACACACACACACACACACACACACACACACACACACACACACACACACACACACACACACACACACACACACACACACACACACACACACACACACACACACACACACACACACACACACACAGCTTCATTTGATAATTGATAGAGCAGTTAAACCGTGCTGATCAAAGGTCAGGATTGGGCATGCAACGAGGGTTAGGCAGCATGGATTTGAAATGGAGCACGCCGCCCTGTGTTTACCAGATGAAGCCTAATGCAACTTATCATATGGGACCGGGGCCAATTAAGAACATTAACCCATTCAGGCCTGAGATCAGATTCTAAAAATGTCTTGAATCTACATCCTGACAGTTTTCTGATGTTTCTATGGCAGTCGTTCTTCGATTTTTCAAAAATAGCAGACCTACAAGCTCGTAGCGCGCCACTTGGTGGCGCGCTATGAGCTTGTAGATCTGATATTTTTCAATAGCTAAAGCATAACATAATGCTAACACCAAAAGGGGTTCCCGCCAAGAATGTGTTAAGAATGTTTTCACTCTCTGACGGACATTGATATTTTGCCGCAGACGTCCACATTAAGCCTGATGAATATTCATGGGTGATCTCGCTCCGAGCCCCGTAGAGCCGCATATTAATTTCGCACAGGCCTGCGTCTTGCAGGAGTCTGGAGACTGCATGGCTGCCGTTTCCCCCTGGCATCTATCCTGATATGGTTGCGGTCGGGTGGAAACCTTGTATGTCCAAAACATCTACTATAGCTCACAACACTCACTGGTGTCAGTAGCCTAGTATACTTTACTGTGTGACTCTCATGTATGAAGAAATATGAAATCCAATAAAATCTGGCTATATTTATAAAGCACATGTAACACAACTGAGATTGATCAAAGTGCTGTGCAAGTTTGCAACGCAAAAACTATCAAAGCAAAGGCTTACAAATGCAAGTGTCGACGCGATCGAGCTAAAAAAACACACATTATGCACAACATAAAACAAACGTTGGATGAGCAAGCAGAGACTTACAAACATCGATGGACTGAGCACATCTGTCTAACGTGGAGGGCTGCATGCAGCCGCAAATGTGCGGGCCTGCTAGTTTTTGGCATGACCAGCCTTAGCTCTCAGATCTCAGAACTCTGGTGTACAGTCAGTTACAAGGAGACGTATGACATCAATTTACAAAGAAAACAAAACAAACTTAGAAAGTTGAAACGAAACGTGAAGATAAGAGCTTTCTGCCCGATATGCAGATGAATAGTGCAGAGGTACATTTGATATTTCATTCATGTGATGAAGGACTGGTGTGGGAGGGGAGGGGGGGGGGGGGGGGTGGGGGGCGTAAGACAAACAAAAATACCCACATGCCTCATGTGTGAGCCCTCTGGAGGTTGTGTGTAATTACCCTACGGAGGGTCTTACATGCATTGAGTGCTATACGTGCACACACACACAAACACACACACGTGCACGATGCATGCATGGGGCACAGTTTCTCCCTCCTCCTCCTCCTGCCTTTCTCTCTAAAATGTTTCAACTCATTTCTGACCCTCGTTGTGCGGAGGTGTTAATTGCCCTCCTGCGTTGGCACATTTTGTTCAGGGTAAAGGGTGCCTCTCCTCTCCTCTCCTCACCTTGATGTCTCAGCACTGCTGCCCTGCTGCCCATGCAGCGCCCACTGATCCCTTAGGGTGCCTCTCCTCTCCTCTCCTCACCTTGATGTCTCAGCACTGCTGCCCTGCTGCCCATGCAGCGCCCACTGATCCCTTCAACTGGGACACCATGAGACGTGCATATCCCCACGTCTCATTAACACAACCGCCTAGTGCAGGACCATGGGAGAATGGATGGGTACACAATGTGCATACACTATATATATATATATAGTGTATGCACACACACACACATTTTGTGTCGATATATGCACTGTCGATATATGCAAACAATGTTCTAAAAGTTTACACAGGTTTCGGGTGGAAACAACTGTTACGTCTCACTTCTGGATTCAAATTCAAAAACATAAAAAGTAGCAGATCGACAAGCTGGAAACGCGGCGCTTAGCGCCACGTTTAGCCCATGCAGTCACAACAATTATGACATAATCGCCTAATTGCGATAATTTGAGATAATAATTGCAATTATGGATGCTGAAAAATGTCCAAGCATGTTCAACTTTTTCATTATTTTTTATAGCAGAAATAGTTGATCTACAAGCTTATAATACAGCTGCCGATTAGTTAGTTCACCAACTTCCGGTTAAAACCCATTTAGACCTGAGACAGTAAAAAAAAAAACGGCTTTGAAATCCTAACAGTTTTCTGAATATCCTATGTTTCTGTGTCAATGGTTCTCAACCTTTTCCAGGTCAAGGACCCCCAGAATTATCTGTATTTGGCCGCGGACCCCCATCTAAAAATATGTTGTTTCAGCACTTGGTGCCGCGCTATGAGCTTGTAGATCTGCTATTTTTCTACAGCTAAAGTATAACATAATGCTAAAAAAAGGGTAATTTTTGAACCCTTGGAAAAGGCACCTCACTGAAAGGACCTTTGGCAGGGAAGGGACTACAGATTGAAACAATTGATGTGGGAGTGTATGCCTCTGAACCAGAATCCAAATTCCCTCCGAACTCTGATCAGATCGAATCAACAGTCTCTTCCAATTGATGTGTTTCCACGAGGCATTTTTAATCTGATCTTCATGAATATACAGTACAGTAAGTGTAATATTATAGGGTCCATGTATACACCGTAAACACAGTCAATGTTAATGTGACTCTGGGGGTGTATGCAACCAAATGGACCCATTTGTACACTCGTAACAAACCCAGAGTTAAGTAAATGCATGCTTTTTTAGTTACTGTGCCGAAACAGTGTGTATACAGTGTACACACACACACACTTTGTTTGTGTGTGTGTGTGTGTGTGTGTGTGTGTGTGTGTGTGTGTGTGTGTGTGTGTGTGTGTGTGTGTGTGTGTGTGTGTGTGTGTGTTTGCGCGCGCACGTGTGCTTTATTGTCTGTATGTGTCTTTTGATGCAATGTACAGTATGCTTGTGTGTGTGTCTGACAGTGACATATGCATGTAACTCATTTTATGGCATGATTGTGTGTATGTAAGCATGCCTGAATGTACCGCATGCAATGGTGCATTACATTTGCATGAGTAAGCATGTGTGCGTGTGCGTGTGTGAGTGCGTGCGTGCGTGCCATGGCGTGCTTTGAGCGGTGGATGCACTCATTCACACTGTGTCCTCACAGCTGAAACGGAAACCCGCCGATACCACAAACAACTGTTCATAAGAGAGAGAGAGAGAGATGGGGGTGGGGGGGGGCAGACAGACAGAGGGAGGAGAGACCAGGAGAGAGAGAGGGAAGCAAAGACACTGTGTGTGAGAGAGAGAGAGAGAGAGAGAGAGAGAGATTTTACGAGCCCACAGTGGAAAGTAGTCTATTAATAGGCGACACCTTATACAAAACTGCCATTGTCTTGTTGGTGATACTTCATTGTTCACAGTCATCACACTGCTGATGTCGTCTCCTTTGAGGATTTTTCCAGCCAAAAATGATCATTTGGGCTAGTTTATTCAAACAGTGAGAATATTGATAGAGAAGTATTTCAGGGTGTGGTAGAATTATGTCTTGTAATGCTGGACATTAATGTGGAGGGAAGAATAAGAACACAAAACCAATATCGTACCAATTACAATACTGTTAGCCTTATGTGTGGCCCTACTGTTAAGTGAATACTTTGAATACTTTGTCATGCGACGTCGTGTTGCACGAAAACGGCAGACCTACAATATAATGCCTAAAAATCGACAGTTCTTTCTCAGAAGAATACTTCACTTCAGTTCAGTTTAAACGCCAAGTGTAACATTTATTTTCAGTCCTTCCTAGTGGAAACAATTCTTCTCTCAAGTTTCCCTCGTGACAGTCGTGACATGCTGTATCTTTGGCGGAAAGATTTACATGTTTCCATACCGTTAATATGACAAAAGGTGCAATAAGGCAACAAGGTAATTCAGGGGAGCCGTGGATGAAAACGTTATTGACCTGAGCCAAAATAAATTGAGCACCACACCACTGCTCTTTAGTGAACACCGTTTACTAAAAGCACACGCAATTCATTTTCAGCGTTGGTTTCATGCCGCGCCGCGCGGCAGATGGGTGGGTTTGCCACTACTACAATGACCGCCGGAGGAGTTTCACACGGTTCCATTTGTCTAGCTACACGTCTTCTTCTCTCCCTCTGTGACTGACTGGCAGCCGCCCAGGCGGGGTCGTCTGTCTGCCACGTTGAAACCAGTTACCCCTGACGCAGTGCAGCCCACCCATCTGCTGCTCCCAGCACATTAAAACAAACACCCGCTAAATCCTTTGACCCCGCGCCGCTAATTACGCGCCGTATATACGTTGAACCGCTACAGCTAAAACAGCTCCTAAAAAAAAAGTCTTTTGTTTGGTGTGTTCTAGTGGCCCAACGCACGACGGCCTGGTTTGGTCTGCCTGCTGCCTGCCTGTCTCCTGGTTCATCATGCAGAATTTGAAAAGTACACACATTGTATTGATTTTTGCTGAAAATGACCACAAACCATAGTGATTTGAAAGGCTATGTGAGACATTGGGGTTATCGGTTACCAAGTTGACTGGTAAATATCACATGTGACATACTGTAACTGTAGCAGCATCACAGGGAGAATGTTTAGAACATACAGTAGGGGCTTAAACGCTCTAACGCATGTGTGCGGGAAGACGGGCGGACGCGCACGCACGTACGCACGCACGTACGCACCCACGCACACACGTGCATATACAACCTGTGATGGGCATCTTCAAATATTAAGCAATGCTGCACACTCTAGCCTCAAAATGTTTTTTTCATGAATCCATTTAAACATGTTTAATCTCCAGTTCAGACTTCTATGTTGCATTACAATGTAGAATGTTTTGAATTTTATGTGCAAATATACTAAACTAAGTAGCTAAATGTGATCAATAGCATTGTTAGTTTTTCCCACATGCTACTAAATTCCACTTTGCAAATATTCGCACGCACGCACGCACACACGCACACACGCACACACGCACACACACACACACACACACACACACACACACACACACACACACACACACACCTAGAGCTTCTGTCATGGGGGTCCATGGCATATCTTTCCAGCCGAGCCCACTCCCACAGTAAACATCCCATCCCATCCCACTCCTGGTAGAATGACTCCCGATCCCCTCCTGATCCCACTCAAAACTACTCCCACTCCCATCCTGCTTGCTTTTTTGTTTAGGAAAAGCAATGGATTTTGTGTTATTTTTTTACATTACTGTGTTTCATGCAGTTTTAATACAAAATATATGGTACCAGGAACCGTTGAAATGTGGTAATATAATGAGGCTAATTGATGTCATTCCCGCTTCCGCCCACTTCCGTTGACTCTGCATTCCCGTCCCGTCCCAATCCCGGGATCAATACAGATTTTAATCTCATCGCGCGGGAATCCCGAAAAAATGTCCGCCTCTACTACATGTACTATAGAACTGCAGCTCGCCAGGACATGAGTCCTTTCTGCCTCTTGGCGTCATGCAATACCTGTCTAACTGCAGACACTCACCACCAATCTGTGGACATTACCTACAGGCACGCCAAACGTAAACGCATGCAGTCTGCACTTAAAGCCAAGCCGTGACACAGCATTTATGACATTTATATCCTCTCTAGACTAGTCAAAACGTCTCTACTGTCCTCATTAACAACATCTGCCGTGTGTGAGGGTACGTGTGCATCTGTGCGTGTGCATGCATGTTTGCGTGCATGCGTCCGTGCGTGTGTATTGTATAGCATTTTATTCCATCATGAGGAATTCACCATTTATGGAAAATGTACCACTTTTGAAAAATGTGGAAACTTGGAACTTTAGAATCAGAATCATGAATAATCATTGTACCCAATTTACCAAAGTTTTCATTTTGTATTTTTTGTATTTTAGAAAATGAAAAGAATAGAATGCACCCACACATCTATTCTTTTCATTGATGTCCACTGGCCTACGCACCTGTGCATATGCCTGACTTCTAGCCAGTGTGCGAAAGTTTTTCCTACAGTATTTTAGACAATAAAATATAATCTTAATAATAAAATCTTGAGATTTTCCCAGTAGTATATAATTTAATAAATACCCTTTTGCAGTGCAGTAATGCCATAATACACTGTGTATGGCATGTCAAACATGAAAAAATGCAGAGATGGTTTCGCAGGCCTAGAGAAGTATTATCAAGCTTTCATGTGGACTAATTGTACGATCAGAGTCACTAAATAAATACCCTGGTTAGACAATGATGCTAATCATGTGGACATTGTATCTGGACTCATAAAGCATCAAGGCTTTGGCTCTATAGACTTGTGTTCCTCATTTGCAGACATATCAAACCGCTAAATGTCATCCACCTATAATTATAAGTTCATCACTCAACAGTATATTTTTCTTAGCGTCACTAGCCTATAAAATAGTAGTAGTATGGCCATATTAGAATATATTGAAACACCCAAGGGCCAACTACATCATTTAGTTTTGGATTTAATCGATTCTATCTATCAATCATCTATCATCAATCATCTATATATCATCAATATATAATATCAATGGTCTTTTGTCAGGTGTGTGCTGTGAACAAAAAGTGTATCACTTATGTCACATTACAAAATTTAAAATGTAACCAAGCAAGCAAGGTAAAAAAAAAAGAAAAAAAGAAATAGAACAAGGAACACGGACAAATTATACTCTGGGATATACTATGCCCAGGTTAAAAAACTGTAATGTAAAAATGTCCCATACTGTCATAATACCATTCAGGTACAGCTTCAGGCCCGCAGCTTCAGGTAGGAAGTTGCGGGCAGTGTAAAATTCGCCCCAGGGCCACATTTGGCCTGCGGGCCGCACTTTGGACACAGCTGTAGTAGGCTAATGGCCTATTCATACTCCATCTTTAGGTGATGAGGTGACCACAGCTGACGGTGGTTAGTAAAAACAGAGATGTGTCACCTTATCACCTAAAACTGGAGTATAATTATCATCACAAAATGACAAAATTGAATTTAGAAAACATTTTCTATTTTCTCTAAGAAGCACTATCAATCCTTTTTGTTATTATTATTATTAATAATATTATTACAAACCACACAGTTAAATGGTGAGAGTTAATTTAACTGATGATTTTCACGCTCTCTGAATACATTTAACTGTGAACTGTTTGACTGAAATGTTACTTATTCTTCGTAATGGCTGCAGGGCAACCAGCCACTGTTTTTATCTGCTTCTTTAAAACATACTCAAAGACAAACAGACACGCACACGTAGGCACGGAAACACAGACACGCACGCACACACACACAAACACACCACCTAATGCACAGCACAGATAGACATCCATGCAAATATCTCACCGCAGACAGACAGACAGAAAGGCATACAAAGATAATCAGGCCCACAGGCAGATACACGCGCACACGCACACGCACACACACACACACACACACACACACACACACACACACACACACACACACACACACACACACACACACACACACACACACACACACACACACACACACACAGCAGGGGGGCCCGTGTGAACCATGGCAGATATATGAGTGCGGGCCCTCTCCCAGACTGGCCTCAGGTGCTTTGGGGAGCTCGCCTCGCTCGGTTCCCAAGCCCCTCCGGCTCCCCCGCCACCAGTAAAAGAGGAGCAGTCAGTCCACTAAAACACCTGTTGTACACATCTAGAGAGCTGCAGCCATCCGCTGCAGTGACAAGTCACTGTGCAGTTCACTAAAACACACTGGGAAGACCTGTATACGTGAGACCAGGGCCTCCACGGACACCGATGGACATTTTAATAGATCGACTCCTCAATAGCACTGTGTGTGTGCGTGCGCGTGCGTGCGTGCGATGTGTCACATATATATTTATTGCTGTCTGGCAGAAACCTCTTATCACCATATTCTAATACTGTGTAGTGTTTTTTCGTAAATGAACACACTACTTCATCACACGTCACACGAAAGTAGCAGCAAAAATAGCAGATCTTCAAGCTCGGTACGTAACTCGGATGGCGCCGAGTCGACTGAAGGTGACTTTGCAACGCTCACCTTAAGCTGGCATCATAGGTCACCTATGTTATATAAATGGGTGCTGTACACCAGCGGTTCCCATACTTTTCATGTCAAGGACCCCCAATTTGACACAAATTAGCCCGCGGACCCCCATTTGAAAACATATGCCAGGGACCTCCCTCATGATCTCAAGTGATTCTCAACCCGTTTAATTTCAAGGACCCCACGTTTGACATGCATTAGTCTACGGACTACGGACCCCCAACTTCATGGAATTTCTATCTCTGAGACCCCAATTTATATTGTCAAATCAACGTTAATTTAACGTTAATTTAACGTCATGTTGTATAGTCTTGTTTGTAGTCATCAGGCCGGGACCCCCAAACCCGAATCAGAAGTCCCCAAAATAATTCCCAGCGATCAAGGGCATCATCATTTTTGGGCCTACCCAATAAAAGCCTTAATGTGGCGTGTGAACCCGACAAGTTTTTTCAAGTACTTCTTGGAATAGTTTGTTATATGTCCATCTTTTATTCCAACTCGTAGCGACTCGCCAGACTAAAAACAAACAGCCCCGTTTGTTTTTAAGTCTCGCCAGTCGCTACGAGTTGGAATAAAAGCGAAAAAACAGAACCACATTACCCCGGAATACATTTTATTTTTTTATTTTACAATCCGATCTAAATCACGGATTACACGGGCGATTTAAGAACACAGACCAGGCTTTCCTCCGAGGTGGAAAGTCTGGTGACGCGAGGTTACTTCAGATAAAACAGAAAAGGCCTCATCGTGCCCGTCCGCCCGCCTGTGATCTTTGCCTGGGAAACACTGTGCTAATAATGAACACCTCAGCAACGTGCTAACAGAGCCATCAAATCCAGGCTGTTCTAAACACACCACTAAAGATATACCACAGTGAGCTCTGCAATGACAGCCTGGCATATTAGTCTGTCTTTAGACGGCTTCAAATACACACATGGTGCTGCTGTTAGCAACAACGCATTGCATGTCCGAACAACAGCAAAACACAGCATGGAGAGGACGCCATATGGACATGGATATGAAATTGCGATGTACATGTGGGTTGGGAATGTCTGTCAACAAGCTTAAGCTGTCAGCAAGATGCTCTTTCAGCAAGGGAAACGTCCAGTGCAGCGCAGTGATTCCCAAAAAGAACAATTAAGTCCACAGACATATGAGTCTTTCTTTTTTTTTTCTCCACTGGAATGATCTGTAACTCATACACTGAATAAATAAAGATCTTCATTTGACTCGGAGTGTGTAGGCATAAAGAATTTGGTTACATCTGTACACTTGGAATTAGAGACCCCTAAAAGTAGTGGTGTAAAAAATTATCGAATCAGCAATGCATCGCAATTCAATTCGATGCCACATGACATAATCGCCTAAATATAATTATATAGCCTAATACATAATTATAGCCCTAATACAATGGTATATATTGCCATGCTGTGCAGTAATATAGAAGTGTGATGCATCATAGAATAAAACTGAATTGAATCATTAACTGGTGAATCAGAATCAAATTGAATCCTGAGGGCAGAGCCAATTCACATTCACCTCTAACCCCTTCCCAAAGTGGGGTCCGGGACCCCCAGGGGTCCTTGAGGGAGTTCCAGGGGGTCCCCAGCTAAATGATAATTAGGAACCAAATGGACCCTTATGGGTCTGTATAACTCTCAGAGTAAAATTAACATAGATTTTTACAATATACATTGGGGTCCCAGAGATAGAAATGCCATTAAATAGGGGACCGTATAGCAGCCTAATGCAGGTCAAACCGGGGGCACTTGAAATGAAAATGGTTGAAAGTCACTGCTAGAGCCGTAAAAATCTTCTCTTAATATGGGGGGTCCTTGGCATATATTTTCAAATGGGGGTCCGCAGCGCAGGCTAATGAGTATCATTTTGGGGGTCCTTGACATGAAAAGGTTTGGGAACCACTGCCCTAGACTCCCCGGGCCGGACCCTGCGTTGAGAACCACAGTTGTACAGAGACAGTATAGAGTATACTGTAGCACAGGCACAGCTGTGGTGGGATACAAAGCCAGGCCAGGAGACAAGCATGACCACACAGAGAAGAAGTGTTCATTTTGGCAGCACATTTTGATTTATTTTTTATTTTTAGTCTTTTGAATAACATTTCGTTTATTGTAGTCATCTGAAATGTTTTAGTTTGAATGTAGTTTCAGTTGACTAAATATCTGCATATCAAGTTTTTATATATAGTTTATTTTGTCGCCAGAATTGTATTTTGGCGGGCCTTGAGGGCGTCGTAATAATGCCTGATTTTACACTTGCATGCTGCAAAATAGCAGATCTACAAGCTCCCAACAATCTGCTATTTTCAGAGCGCACCTGAGTGCCACCAAACAAAATGACCTTTCAGTTCTACTGGATCTGTTCTCCATGCAATACTCCCGCCCTAACATTTTTGTCTAGTTTTCATTTGTTGACGAAATGGTCCAATATATAAAGGTTTTTATTCAGTTTTCCTCAGTGAAAAAAGGCAGTCGAAGAACTTTTTTGTCACAGTTTTAGTTGACAAATATTAACACTGGTCTGATGGGCTAAACCATAACAAATAAGTAGATTGCTGTATTTATTTCAATGTCTGATATTACTTGGAATGGCGGTAATGTCTACTATGAAAAGCATACAGGCTCCAGCTCAGTGGAGCATGAGTGGAACATGTGTCTAGGGCCGTTGCTCATTGCCAGCACTCTTACGCCATCTAGTGGCAGACGTGTTGCTCTGTGTTAATCCTGAGGAAGCAAAGACAGGCCAAGGGTAGAGAAGACAAGTACAGAATACGTAGTAGGGTAGTAGGATAACACTACTTAAAACTACTTAAAATCAATAAAATATCAATATAAAAGGCAGTATAAATACAACTAACATCTGACCTGGTCCTCTGCGCCTGCAGGGCTGGTAAGGGTATGCAATGCATAATGTATATAGGCAAGTCATCAGTAGATAGAGGTACTGTACATTGCAAACATTCTATCACCAATACAAAATGGCAAGATGTAAGGACCAAATGGCCTGGCCATCTGCACTTGGACTAAAGTAAGCCTTGCCGAGCCATGAGGCCCAAAAAGGGGCATAGGAGCCCATCTCCTGTTTCTGTAGCGTGAGGCAGCTTGATGTACAAGTACACCCCCTGGACATGACGCTAGTATGTCGCAGGGACTTAACCCCCAAATCCAACCCTTGATGCTATGAGTGCCAAGCAGGGAGGCACTGGGTGCCATTTCTCTGAGTCTCTGGTATGACCCGGCCGGGGATCCTCCAAACCTCGACCTCCCAGAGCCCAGGGCGGACACTCTAACCACAAGGCCACTGAGCTGGTGCACTTGGACTGACCAGGCATCAAAAAATACCATGCCATGTGCAATCCCTCCCCAGTAGGCTAATATCCCCAGGTACGTACAGTATCTACCAAGTATCAATAGTGAATTATGTACATATAGGTACACATCGTTGATGTCGGGCAGAAACCTCTTATCTCCATATTTTAACACATTTTCATGTGTTTTATTATTTTTTTGTAAAGTAACATCCTTCTTGATCATACCACAGTATCACACAAAAGCATCAAAGGTAACAGATTGACAAAGCTCGAAACGCGGCACGAGTCGAAGCGACACGTCTCGTCGATCTGCTACTTTTGAATTGGAATGCAGGGGTTTCCACCCGACAGAGACCATATCGTTGCTGTCGGGAGGAAACCTCTTAACTCCATTTTTGAGGTTTTTGATTTTTTTTCTCCTCCATAAATCAGTGCGATTGAACACCCTTTACGGCTGTGTGTTGTTTTGAAAATATTGAACCACCTCTCTCATTCTCATGCAAGTAATATGACAATATCTAAAGTCAACTTTGATGAGGCAGTATTGCATTGTTTTAAAAAATATATAAGGTTTTCTTCATTTCCTTAAAAATGTATATTTTTCATTTCCTGAAAAAAATTAAAATTTTGGAGTTAGGTGGTTTCTTCCCGACAGTACACAGATAGGGTATGGAGCACCGCGGGATATGAAATGCATGTTGCAGGGATCCAATTTGCTTTCCACTTTTATTGCGTTGTCATTGTGGCACACCTATTTGTGCAACAATAACCCGTGTCATTACAGTTCCATTTTTCCGGCTGAATGGCAGGGTGTGTGCGCCAGGCGCTCATGCGAGCCGTTCCAACGCCAGTCCATCACCAGGGGGAAATAATTGAATTTATCCGTCCAGCGCCGCAGTATTTATCCATGTCCTGAATAAGGTCCCGCTGTAGTTAATGGGTTCACACCAAATGTCACATTATATACTGCACAGTAAAACCCTCCGTGTTCATTTGCCCCCCGTTTAGAACAGAGCGTGTACAAAATGAAACCAAATGCACCCGCCATTTGTATACACTCTGAGTTATAGATTAAATGAAACCAAATGCACCCGCCATTTGTATACACTCTGAGTTATAGATTAAAGTGGTTTCTACATTTTGCTGTTTGCACAGTTCGAATGCCTGATCATGCCGCGTTTGCAATAGTTTTTAACCTATGTAGTATTTCACTTCATACGTATATATTTTAATATCAAATTTGTAGTTTTTATGTGTCTTCATATCTGTTTGTTTCTACGTTTGCTGGCTGCCATAAATGTTGTTTTTATTTTGTTCCCTCGACCTCACTGTAAATAAAGGTTTGGAAATTAAAATTAAAAAATTTAAATGTTTTTTTTTCGGCTTTGGCTTTTTATATTTTTTACAGACAGTAGGCTGACAGGAAATGGGGGAGAGAGATGAGATGGGGGAGTGACATGCAGCAAAGGCCGTCGGGATCGGGAGTCAAACCCGCGGCACACTGCCAGACTCGGGCTACCGGCCAAGGTGCCTGGACCGCTGAGCCACGGCCCAGGCCTGAAAAATATATTTTCAAACCGAGTACATAATAGAGTACTGGCCCCATTGCTGGCATCACTTTGAATGCTGTCCCCTCTTACCATACAGTGTGTCCACCAAATGGGATTGGCCTTCTTGAAAGCAGACCTCTGCAGGGAGCCATGGAGCCAGCTGTGGTCTTTTTTTAATATCCATTTGATTACATTTGAGATTCAATGGGACTTTGAGGCTTCATCAGCTAAGGAAGAGCATGTGTCACCCCAACCAAAACCCCCACCCTCCCCTCACCTGTCCTGTCCTGTCCTGTCCTGTCCTGATGGGCTGCGAGGCTGACCATCTCAGGGTTGATTCTCTATTGGCCTCCTATGGTCGTAAATCTGTCCTACTGTCTGTCTGTCTGAAAAACTAATGTCTAATAGGCTGTGTGGGTAAGGTTGGGGCAACTTTGAATCACCAAATTGTGAAACACAGAGAGAGAGAGAGAGAGAGAGAGAGAGAGAGAGAGAGTATCCCTATAGCCCTGCGCATCATTAGGTACTAATAAGACATGCATTTTTCAACGGGCCACATAAGTGCACGCACGAACGCACACACGGAAGCACGCACTCCGGAGGCAGCGAATGAGAAGTGTGACACAGCTGACCTGGTGATGTGGGTCGTCTGCAGGTCAGGAAGCCACTGACCCGTACTCCTCTCCTCCTCCTCCTCATCACTCCATCCTCTCCTCCTCCTCACACATCTGATCTCATCCCATCATCCTCTATCCTCCTTCTATTCTCTCCCTTATCGTGGGTGTGTGTGCCGTGCGTGTGTGGTTACAGAATCATGGGATAAAAATGTAAAAAGAAACAAAAACAAAAAGCCAATCCTGGAGTTTCAGATGGTGATAGGCCTACCTACACGTTGCAGGGCTTAAATTGTGTCTTTTTTTTTCTTTCTCCATGTCAAGTGAAAGCAGCAGAGAATCATAGCTTCAAATTGACATATTGGTTGCTCAGTTTGACCCAGCAGTTTTAGAGATATGGCTTATAGAATAATGTCTTGCAGAGAAACGGCGAGTTGAGAAAACAGGCCTGAAATAAGGTTCACTTCTGCTGGTCTCTAACATTACACTAGCTAACACTAACATATTACTAGCTACAGTACATGTTTAAGCATTTATTTCATATTTATGTCAATTTCAGCTCTGACATTTATTCCAGGCATGCTCTAGTATGTGAACAGTCTGCCTGTGCTATTAACTCATTTTGGATTGAAACAAAATGCTGTTTTTCTCCTCTGGTGAAAAGCTGGAGGCTTAGGGCTGGAGGCACGGTTGCAGCCCCTCAGGTAAATCCTGTCACGTATGGTCTCTGTAATGAGTTTCATGTTCAGTTCATTTTCACAAGCAATCAGCAATCAGACACAGAGCAATCAGACACAGAGAAATAAATTGTTTGCCGTCGACCAGAAACCTCTTATCTCCATAGTTTAACTTTTGGTGTTTTTTGGTAAATTACGGTAACCCCTTGTTGATCACACTATAGAGCGTCACAGTCCCGCCCCCGACGAGGGCCCAGGAAATAATTCCCCATTCATTTTCCCCAGACTTTTCAAAAAGTAATTATTTAAAGACGTTTTACACCGCGGACAAAGCCAACTCTTGTTGTGACAAATCATGACAATAAACACAATGTTTTGGGCAGATCAAATAATTAGAAATGGAGGAAAAAAAAGGCAGGGTACAACACTTTGTTTTTGGGTGACGAAAATGGAGCCCTTCTAGGGCTCTATTTTCGTCCATGCTAAACCCCTTATCCCTAAACTTCTTTGCCTTTTTTTTTTTTTTTTACTATTTTGAAAAAACATTTTTGAATGGTTCAACTATATCTACATCGACACGTTGTGAGCTTGTAGATTGGCTATTTTAACTATTCAAAAATGTTTTTCAAAACGGTAAAAGAAAAAAGGCAAATTAGTTCAGGGATAATGGGTTTAGCAAAATGGACAAAAATAGAGCCCTAGTCCCTAGATATTTAAAAGGAGAAGATAGTGAGCAGTAAATAGAGCCCTAGTCCCTAGATATTTAAAAGGAGAAGGTGGTGAGCAATAAATAGAGCCCTAGTCCCTAGATATTTAAAAGGAGAAGGTGGTGAGCAATAAATAGAGCCCTAGTCCCTAGATATTTAAAAGGAGAAGATAGTGAGCAGTAAATAGAGCCCTAGTCCCTAGATATTTAAAAGGAGAAGGTGGTGAGCAATAAATAGAGCCCTAGTCCCTAGATATTTAAAAGGAGAAGGTGGTGAGCAATAAATAGAGCCCTAGTCCCTAGATATTTAAAATGAGAAGGTGGTGAGCAATAAATAGAGCCCTAGTCCCTAGATATTTAAAAGGAGAAGGTGGTGAGCAGTAAATAGAGCCCTAGTCCCTAGATATTTAAAAGGAGAAGGTGGTGAGCAGTAAATAGAGCCCTAGTCCCTAGATATTTAAAAGGAGAAGGTGGTGAGCAATAAATAGAGCCCTAGTCCCTAGATATTTAAAAGGAGAAGGTGGTGAGCAATAAATAGAGCCCTAGTCCCTAGATATTTAAAAGGAGAAGGTGGTGAGCAATAAATAGAGCCCTAGTCCCTAGATATTTAAAAGGAGAAGGTGGTGAGCAATAAATAGAGCCCTAGTCCCTAGATATTTAAAAGGAGAAGGTGGTGAGCAATAAATAGAGCCCTAGTCCCTAGATATTTAAAAGGAGAAGGTGGTGAGCAATAAATAGAGCCCTAGTCCCTAGATATTTAAAAGGAGAAGGTGGTGAGCAATAAATAGAGCCCTAGTCCCTAGATATTTAAAAGGAGAAGATAGTGAGCAGTAAATAGAGCCCTAGTCCCTAGATATTTAAAAGGAGAAGATAGTGAGCAGTAAATAGAGCCCTAGTCCCTAGATATTTAAAAGGAGAAGATAGTGAGCAGTAAATAGAGCCCTAGTCCCTAGATATTTAAAAGGAGAAGATAGTGAGCAGTAAATAGAGCCCTAGTCCCTAGATGTTTAAAAGGAGAAGATAGTGAGCAGTAAATAGAGCCCTAGTCCCTAGATATTTAAAAGGAGAAGATAGTGAGCAGTAAATAGAGCCCTAGTCCCTAGATATTTAAAAGGAGGAGATAGTGAGCAGTAAATAGAGCCCTAGTCCCTAGATATTTAAAAGGAGAAGATAGTGAGCAGTAAATAGAGCCCTAGTCCCTAGATATTTAAAAGGAGAAGATAGTGAGCAGTAAATAGAGCCCTAGTCCCTAGATATTTAAAAGGAGGAGATAGTGAGCAGTATTGCTTGCTGATACATTAGGTACTACCAGTGGTGGAAAAGTAGCCACGTTTCTTACTTAACCCATTTAAGCCTGACTTAAAAATAAAAATAAAAAAGTTTTCTAAATCATGACAATTTTCTGAAAGATTTGAGGCACATTTTAACGATTTTTCAAAAATAGCAGACCTACAAGCTCGTAGCGCGCCACTCGGTGGCGCGCTATGAGCTTGTAGATCTGCTATTTTTCAATAGCTAAATTATAACATAATGTTTAAAACACCAAAAGGGGTTCCCGCCCAAAATGGGTGAACCCTAGAACAGTGGTTCCCAAAGTGGGGTCCGGGGTCCCCTAGGGGTCCTTCAGGGAGTTCCAGGGGGTCCCCAGCTAAATGATAGTTATAGGAACCAAATGGACCCTTATCGGTCTGCAACTCTGAGAGTGTACAAATGGAACCAAATGGACCCGTTAAGGTCCATTTGTACACTCTCATAGTTAAATAACATTGATTTTACAATATACATTGGGGTCCCAGAGATAGAAATGCCATTAAATAAGGGACTGTAGCCTAATTCAGTTGGGGGGTCCTTGAAATTAAAATGATTGAGAATCACTGCTAGAGCTGTACAAGTCTTCTCCTATGGGGGTCCCTGGCATATCTTTTCAAATGGGGGTCCTTGACATGAAAAAGTTTGGTAACCACTGCCCTAGAAGGGTCTGCCTAACCCTAACCCTAACACCGGGGCTCCACCGGGCGCGTCAGCGCCGCGTCTCCGTCACCGTCAGGGAATGTTCCCTTTTTAAATCAATGAAGGGTGGCTCCACTGCCCGCGTTGCGTTGCGTGACTGCATTAAAATTGCCCCGGTTCGTTTTTTGACGCACGCAACGGAGACGCAACGCGTCCGGTGGAGCCCCGGCGTAACCCAGAAGACAATTATATTTTTGTAATTTTCATAATGTTGCTGATGTCTGAGGTGGGTGGGTCTTTCAGTACCTTCATGATGCTCAGTGACATCATAGAAGGTAGGTTTGTTTCCACATCCCTGTTTTTGTTTTTGTTTTTTTCTACAGGCAGGCCGGGGTGAATTTGCACCTGCGTGCAAATAGTGATAGAGAAAAATCCCATACAGGCGTTTTTTTTTTCTTTCTTCTTTTTTTCACTGGACCATTCTCACATAAGTTCCCAGCTCCATTATCGTTTTTTTAGGAATATTTGTTTAAATAATACCGACATTTTTCACCGATTTATCCCCCCATGATATCTATTTTTATTTTGTTTTGTGAAAAGTCATGGTGAAATATTGAAGAAGAGCACCTCAAGTTGCCATATATTGCTGTACTTCTATATATTTTAATGAGAAATACTTTTGATAAAATATACTCGGGTTTAGTGATGGTTTGACAAAGGTTAAGTTTAGTGTTCTAGGGTTAAGTAAAAGCATGAATACTGCAATGTACTGTAAACATACTCTCTAACTGTTAAGAGTATGAGAACTCAGAATTCAAAATGTACTTGAGTAAAAGTAGGTTACGCAATTATTGGGATCAAAATGTACTTTTCAAATGTATTAAATGTATACAAATATGTTTCAAGTATAGCAGATACAAGCATCAAAACACATTGTGAGGTTGTAGATCCGGCTATTTCAAATGGCCTAATATAAATCTGTAAATCGAGCTGAAGTGGTTAATTTATGTTTTGTAATAATAATCCAAATCTACAAAGTACTGTAACTCCTTTTCAAATAATTAAAGTAAGTAAAAGCACAATATTTGCCTCTGAGACATAGTGGAGTAGTAGAAGAAGTAGGAGAAGTATTGGAAATTGGACATACTCAAGTAAAGTACAAATACCTCAAAATTGTACTCAAGTACAGTACCAAGTACATGTACTTAGTTACTTTCCACCACTGGGTGCTACCATAGCGTTTGCCACTAGAAGGCAGCATCTTCCTCTGCATCACCACCAGCGAGCTATAGAGGAAACGCCCTTAACAGTCAGAGCGTGTGTGTGTGTGTGTGTGTGTGTGTGTGTGTGTGTGTGGCCCCGCCTGATCCACGGAGCAGTCTGAGGCTGAGGGATGAGGCTCTCAGTGGAAATTTCCATGAAAAGGGATGGTTTAGAATCAATCGAAGAGCATTCCATGTCTGTGTATAAGTGGTATGGAAAGTCTACAGGCTATACTCACTATTTCTGCTACTGTCACTAATATATTTCCTTAAACGGTGGAGCTTTATACATGTATCTATAGCCTGGTGTAATATACAATTACAAGCCACACACAGAGCATCTGTGTGATTGTAATGTCTACTTTATGTAATGCACCGTGTCATGTGAGTGTCAGTGATGTATGTATTCATGGCGTTCTACCCCGGCCTCGACCCCCCTTCCTCTTAATCATCGTCCTCCTTTCGTCAAAGGCGCGCGAGCCACGGCGAAAACAACAGTCACACAAAAACACCATAATCATCAAAAGTGCAAATGTTCTTTTGTTGGAGTATATATGACGGCACCAAATGTCAAAGAATAATGCTTTTCCTGTACCTCATCCACTTGAATACCAAACGAGTCTCCCCTTTACCCACTCGCCCTGGGCGTACAGGCGGCGGAACTGTGCGGCCTGGTATTCCTGAAGTGAACTAAGTAAATTATGCTTAAACGGTTAAACCAACCTTATTCCTAACCTTAACCTCAGTAAAACCATGCCTAAACCTAACCCTATACCCAAACTTAAACCCAGTAAAACTATGCCTGACCCTAAACTTATTTCTAACCTTATTCTCAGTTAAACAAAATAAAGAATACAAGAACCACGGCACCGAGCGGTCGGCATGAGGTCGGCGGAAAAATTGAGGGGTGAGATGGTTTAGGGGCGACCGTACCTGTTACCATCCACTTACATCACAGTGTATGATGTCCTAAATACAATCCCACTAGAACAAACAAAAAACTATACCTACCTTGGCCTAAAACATCAGCAGCACAGGGAACTACAACCAAGCTGTAAAGGACCTGAGAGACAAGGCAAGAAGGGCATTCTATGCTATCAAAAGAAACATCAAAATAGACATCCCAATAAAAACCTGGCTTAAAATACTGGACTCTGTGATAGAACCAATTTCCCTCTATGGTTGTGAGATCTGGGGACCATTAGCAAACCATGACCTTGAAAAATGGGATAAACACCAAACCGAGACCCTACACACAGAATTCTGCAAATCCATTCTCCGTACCCAGCGAAAAACACCAAATAATGCATGCAGGGCAGAATTAGGACGATACCCACTCATAATCAAAATAAAAAAGAGAGCACTTAAGTTCTACAACCACCTAAAAGAAAGCGACCTAGATGCACTCCATAACAAGGCACTCACACACAGCGAAACTCTAGAGAGATGCCCCCTCAGCCAGCTGGCCCTGGAACTCCATTGGACTAAACCAAATTATAAAACAGCAAAAGGAAAACTACCTGACACATTGGAAAGAAGCAACACAAATGCAGAGTAAACTAGAATGCTATCTGGCCCTAAACAGAGAATACGCAGTGGCAGAATACCTGACCGACCCAAAACAAAGAAAAATCCTAACTAGGTACAGACTCAGTGAGCACAGTCTTGCGATCGAGAAAGGCCGTCATAGGCAGACCTGTATCCCGAGAGAAGACAGACTATGCACCCATTGCACACAAAATGAAGTGGAAACCGAGCTACACTTCCTCTGTCCATTGTACCAAGACATCAGAGACACATACTTCCCACAGATTACAACCACACACAGAGATTTTGAAAACATGACCAATGACAAAAAACTCCCATATCTGCTGGGCGAAGTACAACAATGTGCAAACACAGCAGCAAGATTCGTGAGTTGCTGTGATAGGAGAAGGATATCAAACGGAACACAACCACCCTAAAGACTAATCATTGTGTATATTCCTGCACTATACCTGCATCCAGTGATCTTGGTACAATATAGAAATTGATCTATTGAAGATTCTGACGTTCAAATGTACATATTTTTTGTTTTGATTGTATTGCTGTATTGTTGTATTGTGCTTTCTGCTTTGGCAATGTAAACGTATGTTTTCTCATGCCAATAAAGCCCTTTGAATTGAATTGAATTGATGTCCTGTGCCTATATCATATCATATCATATCACGTGTCAAACATATAAGGCCGAAAAATACAACATGTACAAGCTCGACATGTTTGAGGTTGATTATGTGAGAATCAAGTATAGGCTGCATATAACTTCAGGCTTTACTGTGTCAGGATAATAGCGATTCCCATCATGATCCCTATACTAGATCATGATGGGAATCGCTATTATCCTTAATTGCAATCATTATGGTCATGACATGACATTTTGGTCTCTGTCGGATAGCAACCTCATACTCATCCAAAACCGTTTCTTTCAGGATTCAAATTTGACAAAAGTAGCAGATCTAAGAAGCTCAAAACGCATCGCTTCACAGAACGAAGCGATGCGTTTTGAGCTTGTAAATCTGCTACTTTTTGATGCTTTTGTGTGACGCTGTATGGCGTGAAGTAGGGCGTTAATTTATGAAAAAAACGAAAAAATATATATCACAATATGGACATACGAGGTTTCCACCCAACAGCAATGATAAAGCCTACTTGTGTACACCACTGATAAAGTGATGCTTTTCATGCATGCCGACACTGACTGAACTGGCTCCAATTCATTCGGAGCCACACCCTGTGTGTGTGCGTGTATGCGTGCGTGCGTGCAGCACAGTGACGCTCTGAGTCTGTTCAAAAAGCAGGGTGTGTCCTGGCCGGCATCACAAAAAGGTCTCAAATGATAGGTTGTGTGTGTGTGTGTGTGTGTGTGTGTGTGTGTGTGTGTGTGTGTGTGTGTGTGTGTCTCTCACGCTGGCAGCCATGCGTCTGACATCGCGGTGCCGTCGTAGTAGGAGTAGGCTTATAGGCTACATGTGGAGGCAAGATGGAACATTAAATGTAAGGACACATGGAGACACATGGGCTTTTTTTACCCATTGAATCCAGGAACGCATCTGTGTTATTTTTTTTTTTTTTTTACATTTTTGGCTATTATATGCAGCACAATGGTTCTCAAAGTGGGGTTTGGGGACCCCCAGGGGTCCTTGGGGGGGGACGGGGACATGCAGGGGGTCCCCATTAATGTTCAAAAATAGCAGATAAAGCTAAAAAATATTTTCTAAATATTTTTAAATTGACCATTGTTTTTTAAATATTTTCTAAATATTTTCAAATTGACCATTGTCCATCATGACTTGGACAAAGTATGAGAACCACTGACACATAGCTTTTCAGAAAACTGTTAAGAATTTTGTAAAGACATTTCTTTTTAATCTGCCTCATCTCGTCTTTAAAAGCAAAAGCCTTGACTAAACCACACAAACAAGCAGTCCATGGGGTGTAACCACTATACTGTGTGTACATAAGGCAACCCCCCCCCCCCACCAAGACACAATTAGAAGGCTGCTTTGAATTATTATTAAAATATATAAATTCCAGTTGACCTGATTTCGAAACAAGCCTTCCTTCCCCATCTGTACCAGAGCATGTCCAGCCTGCCCACAGGGGGGCGATGTTGGACTCGAAAAAATGAACACTGCAATGAACAAGGCCAAAACATTGTCAGTTTTCAGGTAGGCCTATTCATGGCGTTCTACCCCGGCCTCGACCCCCCTTTCCTCTTAATCATCGTCCTCCTTTCGTCAAAGGCGCGCGAGCCACGGCGAAAACAACAGTCACACAAAAATCAATTAGCATCATCATTAAATGTGTCACACGTACACAGCTGAATATGCCAAACCATCTTAGCAACCGCGCTGCTCCGCTGCTCCGCCATTTAACAGCCACGTTTCTAGCTGACATAACAGTCTCGGGCGTTCAGCCCCGTTTGTCTGTGTGTGTGTGTGTGTGTGTGTGTGTGTGTGTGTGTGTGTCAAATGACCCCACAAGTATAGCAGCTTTGACATTGAGAGGACAATAAGTGGACCTCACTCCTCACAGGAGAAATGGTTGTTTTATGCAGGTAAAGACAACCACCAAAATGATTTATAGGTTTACAATTAGGAAAAGATTGAGGTTGTAGGGTTCTGAAACAGGTTAGGTTTATGGGTTAGGATCGGAGACGGAGTTATGCCTCATTTATACATGGATCCGTGCCGGTGTCATGTGCAGTGTGCACCGAAAATAGCTACATGTACAAGCTCACGGCATTCATAAAATCAATGCATATTATGTCCTAAAACGTCGATGTCCTCAGGAGTATAGTAATACAAACACGCGTGTGTGTGCGTGCGTGCGTGCGTGTGCGTCGCATGCCGCACAGCTGAGTTTAGGGAAAAACCAACACGTTCCTGACCCAAAATAAGCCCCTCTTGTGTTCTTGGCGCTTTGAAATGGGATCTTAAAAACAAGAGCTGGGCCCTAACCGCTCACTCTCTAATTAGGGATACCCACAGGCACGCAGGCGTACGCACGCACGCGCGCGCACACACACACACACACACACACACACACACACACACACACACACACACACACACACACACACACACACACACACACACACACACACACACACACACACACACACACACACACACACACACACACACACACACACACACACACACACACACACACACACACACACACACACACAGGGTAAGGGGGGAAGGTGCACATCAAAGAAAAGAACACAGAACATAGTTGCTGCATGTACAAATAAAAAGAGGCTAAAAAAGGACAAGCTGTTGGTATACAGAACGGGGGAGTTCTGGGTGAAGGAGAACATAGTAAAATCCTGTTCATTCATCCATTTGTGTATAACTCATGGAGCTGCATGTGCGAATGAACAGCGCATGGATGCTGCATTGCTTATTATTTCTTGTGTGAATAAAGTGTTGTTTGACCAATGTGCACGGGAGACTGTGTTCAGGGGATGCACCTGCCCATCGAGCAAGTACAGGTCATGTTCTACTTGCCCAAAGGTCATGCCCACTTGCCCCGAAACGTAAATCGGCCATTATAAAATCATAGGTCAAATTGGAATTACTGTTCAATTTAACACAGGGTTTTCAAATCTCAATTGTTATGCCAAATTACCTACATAGCTATGAATATGAGTTCACACTTGTTATTTTAATATTTTAATTTTTAACTGTGAAAACAGCACATTATAGGTAAACCGTGCTTTTATTTTACGTTCCACAGACCAAAAGACAGAGCACTCTGTCTATGTTCAGGTGTTACAATAAGCCGACAGATATCTTGTGTTGTGTTTACTGTTCATATAGACTTAATACTCAAACAAGCACTTGCCCGGTCGGGAAAACCTGAAAGCAAACTCCACCTGCCCGAAGGTTTTATTTACCTGCCATGGGCAGGTGGGCAACCCTTAGTGCAAACGCCTGTGTGTTCATTATAATATATTGTTTGTTTTTGTAAATGAATGCTCTTATACTTGATCACACTACAGTGTCACACAAAAGCATCAAAAGTAACAGATCTGCAAGCTCGAAAGGTGGCACAAAGTGACACATTTTGAGCTTGCAGATCTGCTAAGTACAGTTTTTGGACATATGAGTTTTCCACCACAGACAGTATAATAGTTGGATGGGTAAATGCAGACACATTTCAATATCTTTTTTTGTTACTTTTCATCTGATGTTTTCATCAGAATGATGGGGCTTATTTTAGCACTTAGCACACATAGTAACTGCAGCTTTCAACAGAACAGGTTGAATGTAATAGCAATTTACCTCAAAGTTATTATTTTAATTGTGGTGAGAAAGTAGAGAATTCAACTAGTGGTGAATGTTTTGAAACTGTGACTCTGTCAGCACCACTGCCAAATGATCACACCTGGTCACCCCTAGGTCTCCATATATGGAGATGGCCTCTTCTGACATCATAATGATGTTCTGACATCTGCATAGACTCCATATATGGGCATGCCTGACAAAGAACTCCATATATGGGCATAAAAGGGACACAGACATAAATCGGTGGGGCATTTTTTTGGTGTTAGCATTATGTTATGCTTTAGCTATTGAAAAATAGCAGATCTACAAGCTCATACTCGCGCTACGAGCTTGTAGGTCTGCTATTTTTGAAAAATTGAAGAACGACTGACATAGAAACATAGCTTTTTCAGAAAACTGTCAGGATGTAGAAGACATTTTTAGAATCTGATCTCAGGTCAAAATCGGTTAAAGACAGAAAATATGTTTTTCCACACTTATGGAGTATATCAGTGGTCATCATAATGGGCATACGGTACCTAACAATAGATGCCATAACAATGGGAACATTTCCACTTTTGTGTATTTTTATGTCAAAGGTCCATAACAAGCGGCCCGGGCTTGCCTGGCGGCCCGGGCACCTAGGCTGGTAATCCAGGCTGACGCTGTCAGGCTGGATTACCAGCCTAGGTGCGCGGACCGCTATAGGCTGACAGCAGCCTAGGTGCGCGGACCGCTATAGGCTGACAGCTGATTACAGAACTACTCCGTTTTTACTCTGAACCGCTAGGCTGACAGCTGATTTTGAATACAGAACTACTCCGTTTTTAATCTCAAGATGACATCCAGACAGTGTATTACTCATTTTAAAACGTAATCAGCATGCTAAAATATGCATATCTGAAAACATTATAGGTTAGAAAGACGCCACGTAGTATACTAGCAAACATTCTTTGCCAGCCGTCTGTCTGTCACTTGTAAAACAAACAAGCGGAGCTACACACTGAAGGGATGCAACGCTCTTTTTAAAAATGTATATATATATTTTTTTTTATGGAGGGACAGACAGTAGGCTGACAGGAAATGGGGAGAGAGATGGGGGGAAGATATGCAGTAAAGGCCGTCGAGATCGGGAGTCGAACCCGCGGCACACTGCCAGACTGGATTACCAGCCATGGTGCCTGGACCGCTGAGCCACGGGCCCAGGGAGGATGCGACGCTCTTGATTGGTTCAAACGTACAGGCTTCCGTTTCAGCCTGAAACTTCAAAATAAAATGACCGAAAATGCCATTTCACTACGAATTTAAGGCTCACGCATACTCCAGTTGTTAGGCGATAAGCTACTCACCGCGGTGGTTGGGAAAACTGCAACATGACGTCACTAAGCGAATCACCGCCCACCCCAACACATATCTGTTTCTTACTAACCACTGGAAAGGTGACTGGGCACCGTGTGTGCGGTGGGGGACCCGGGGTACTGATGCCCGGGCGGGTACATAAACGCTACGGATTGCATCTTTAAATCAACACTGAGGACTTCACTGTGTGTATACGTATATGTACGGTGTGGGAGTGAATGAATGGCTGTAAACAAGCTTCTCTCTCTCTCTCTCTCTCTCTGAATCTCTCCCCAGTGTTATTGGCACGGCCAATGGAGCAGCAGCGTGGGGCTGTGAAGGGGCTGGCTGTCACTTAACATCTCGTCTCTGTCGGGTGGAAACCTCATATGTGACTACATTTGACTGAGGGGCTCCCATTGTATTTATTTTAATTTTCGTTTTTTCATGTCATGTGAAAGCAGAAAATCATAGCTTCAAATTGACATATTGGTTGTTCAGTTTGACCCACCAGTTTTGGAGATATGGCGTAGAGAGTAATATCTTGCAGAAAACAGCGAGTTGAGAAAACAGGCTTGAAAGGTTCACTTCTGTGGTCTCTAACATTACACCTAGCTACATGTTTAAGCTTTTGTTTCCATATTTACATGTCGATTTCAGCTCTGACTTATTTCAGA